>NW_009259596.1:3436782-3455862 GCF_000687185.1 Egretta garzetta
ATTTCCTGCTGCAAATAAACAATCCTATGTATGCAGGGAATACATCTTGGGTACATAACCAATTTATCCTCCTAGCAGAAACAATCCTTCCTGCCTGAGCATTAGCCAGCTACTCAGACCAGTTTGGTAGTCTATCTATAAAGCTGCAGCCAACAATATTTTCCTTGCCTGCTGACTTTTACTACTCATTTCTCTCTCCACATTCCCTTGCTGGCAAACTTTTACTACTCTACTAAGTGTAATCTCCCAAGACTTGCTTTCAAGGTGCTGCACAACTTCCTGCATAGGCTTTAATAGACTCACTTAGGTGAGCAAGCATTTCTCATCTTGAGTGAAGCCTGAAGAGTCTGGCCAGGAGAGAACAGCAGGGTTTTTTCTACAGCCAATTTTGCTGCTATGCATTAAATAGACTTCTCTGACCCCTTTTCATTAGTAGATCTATTTCTCCTGACAGACAGCTTTGACTCTTGCCACAGCCTGAGATGAGACCAGACACAAGTATTCATTTCAGTTCTATATCAAATTCCTAACACACAGGAACAGTTATCTGTAACCACAAAACAGTCAGTGAGTGGTACATCCAATGTTATGCTGTAAGTGTATGCTTGCGTATTTACTTATTTATCAGTAATGTCAATATATTTGCTCCTTTGCAGTTTTGCTCCCTGGAACATAACAGGAACTTGTTGTGCGCATATAGTTTCAAGCTCCATCAGGCAGGAAATTCAATGCTCTAAAGCAAACATTGTTCCATATATATTTTCTATTTCCTGTCACTATTTTAACTACTACAGAAACACAAGTAACTGATCTGAAGAACATTACTCCTTGTTTATTGATTTGTGGATGCAATCACAGAGTTTTACTTGGGCATGAGATTGTGCCCTTTGCAGAACAGTGTTTAGCATTTAAGGTATTCACTAGCCATTAAAAAGCCTCTCATGGGCTCCAATATCTGGTCATACATGCGATGCCAAACTTCTGATTTTATAACATGAGAATTTTGTTTGGCTGGTTGGTTTTCTAAATATGTTATATGAATGAAAGTCTAGATAACAGAAAGACGTATAATATTTTTTGCTTCAGAAATAATGTTCTGACTCTGCAGTTGCGGTTGGGATGACGAAGACAGAAACTGTTTTTTTTCCTCAGTGTATCAATTTCTTAAGGAGCAAGTGAACACTGAAAGGTTATCCCTGCTTGTCAATCCCGGTTTAACCCCGGCTGGCAACTCAGCACCACGCAGCCGCTCGCTCACTCCCCCCACAATGGGGTGGGGGAGAGAATCAGAAGAGTAAGAGAATGAGAAATGAGAAATGAGAAATTCATGGGTTGAGATAAAGACAGTTTAACAGGGAAAGCAAAAGCCATGCATGCAAGCAAAGCAAAGCAAGGAATTAATTCACTACTACCCACGGGCAGGCAGGTGTTCAGCCATCCCCAGGAAAGCAGGTCTCCATCACATGTAACAGTTACTTGGGAAGACAAATGTCATCACTCCAAACGTTTCCCCTGTCCACTATACCAGCTACTAGGAAGAAAATTAACTCTGTCTCAGTTTAAACCAGGACACTGCTTTACATTCATTTAACACCAAAGAAGCAGAGATGACAAACATGATGATAATTCCCTTCAACATGCTACTTGCTTGCTTCAATCATAAAAATACCTCTAATATAAAGAAAAGGGTGCTCACATCCCCTATATATAGGCTTCTAACAATAACATCTGTGCTTTGAACATCTCTATCTTGCTGATAAATTAAAACATTCCTCTAGACTGGGGACATTGTTTGACGTCTGGGAGGAGCCTCTTTCTCCACTAAGAACAGAATGATGTAGGAGAAGAACTTTTGAGTTTGTCGCACCTAGAGAAAGTACCTGAAATTATGTGGTGTAACCGCCTGCCCAAATATGTTTCCTGCAGCAATATGTATCTTGTTTACAAACTTCATTCAGCTTCATATTCTATTTAATTCACTAAGATTAGGGTCACTGAAGGGAGGAAGTGAAAATCCAAGGTAAGAAATCGTATTCTTCTTTGTCTTGTTCCTGAATCTACCTCCTGACTTTTCTGCTTTTTAATTTCTTGTATTTTCTTCTCCACAGCATGCCAGAAGTGCTTATAACTAGTAGGATAGCTTTTTAGGTGAATCAAAATATTCCTTTTTTTTTTTCCACAGAATTCTTGCCCTTATGACACAAGAATAACATCACCACCTTTGCAGCCTCCTGCTCTGAGTATATAATTGATTTAGTAGTACTAATGGTTAGCTGGTTCTATTAGAAAGGTGTGTTTGGGGTTTTTTTAGTTTCTCTTTAAAGGCAATTTCTCATTTATTTCAAGTATTTGGATCACAGAAGTATGTTTAAATTTTATGCCAGACAAGTATTAACCAGATGATCAATGGAAAAAAAATATACATAAAAAAAAAATGAATGTAGATTTTCTTATTCTCAGCCAGGACCCTTTATCAGTAGGCTAGTCTAATAACACTACATTTTTTCTAATATTGGGTTAAGAGTATGTCAAGCGTCATGCACACTCTGTGACTGTGACAGGTTTGAACTTCTCAGACTGTTCTGGTACTGTGCAGACTGGAGTATCTGGGTATCTTGTTTGGAATATAAGAATGGAAGAGTACCCTCTCTGTTTTTTATGTTCTCCATTAGATGGCCACTGTCATTGGTTTTCTGGTTTGCTTTCTTAGGCTAAGTAGACTGTTAATCACATAAAACTGAGCTGAGCTTATTGCTGCACTAAGTGAATATTTGAAGCTATACCTTTGCTATAAGCGCTCATTTTCCCACTACATAAAACCTGTATTTTATCCAAATTATTAGTTTTTACATGGCAGGAAGCAAAACAGACCTGCATTTAAATATCTCTGTTAAGCCCCCAGTGACTGGAAAGAAGGGAATATTGCACCCATTTTTAAAACATTTAAAAAGGAAGACCCTGGGAACTACTGACCAGTCAGCCTCACCTCCGTGCCCAGTAAGATCATGGAATGGATCCTCCTGGAAGGTATGTCAAAACATGTAGAAGACGGGTGTGATTATATACTGCCAACATGGCTTCACCAAGGGCAAGTGGTGCCTGATTAATCAAGTGGCCTTCTATGATGGAGTGACTGCATCAGTGAACAAGGGAAGAGCTATCGATGTCATCTATCTGGACTTCTGTAAGGCCTTTGATATAGTCCCCTGCAACATTCTTGCCACTAAATTGGAGAGATATGTGTTTGATGGGTGGACTGTTAGTTGGGTAAGGAATTGGCTGGATGGCCACACCCAAAGGTTTACAGCCAGTGGCTCAATGTCAAAGTCAAAACCAATAATGAGTGGTGTCTCTCAAGGGCCTGTACTAGGATTAGTACTGTTTAATATCTTCAGCAATGACATGGACAGTGGGGTCAAATGCACTGTCAGCAAGTTTGCAGATTACATCAAGCTGAGTGGTGCGGTTCATTCACTTGAGGAAAAGGATTCCATCCAAAGGGACCTTGACAGGGTTGAGGAGTGGGCCCATGTGAACCTCATGAAGTTCCAACAGGGGCAAGGTCCTGCACCTGGGCTGGGGGAATCCCCAATATCAATAAAGAATGTGAGATGAATGGATTGAGAGTAGCTCTGTGGAGAAGGGTGGGGATACTGATGGATGAGCCAACAATGTGTGCTTGCAACCCAGAAAGCCAACCATATCCTGGGCTGCATAAAAAGAAGTGTCCAGAAGGTTGAGGGAGGTGACTCTCCCACTCTACTCTGCTTCTGTGACATGTCACCTGGAGTACTGTGTCCAGCTCTGGGGTGCTCCGTACAAGAAAGACATGGACCTTCTGGAGTGGGTCCAGAAGAGGGCCACGAAAGCGATCAGAGGGTTGGAACACAAATCCAATGAAGAAAGGCAGAGAGGGAGAAGTCTGAGGAAGAGAAGGCTCTGGAAAGATCTTATCACAGCCTTTCTGTACTTAGAAAGATGGAGAGAGACTTTTTGCCAAGGCCCGTAGTGGCATGACAAAGAGCAATGGTTTTAAACTGAAAGATTTAGATTGGACATAAGGAAGAAATTTTTTACAATTAGGGTGGTGAGACATTGGAACAGGCTGCCCAGAGAAATTGTAGATGCCCCATCACTGGAAGTGTTCAAGATCAGGTTGGTTGGGGCTTTGAACAACAAGTGAAAGATGTCCCTGCCCATGGCAAGGGGGTTGGACTAGGTGATCTTTAAAGGCCCCTTCCAACCCAAACCATTCTATGAGTCTATGATGCTATGACTATGATTATTGTTCTACAAAGTTAAGGGCTTATTTTGTCTTAAATTCATGTATCTTTGGGGGAAAAATGTTTAAAACCTGAAACAAACTCCAAAGCAGGAGAAACAGATTTTGCCCAGTATGCATTTTTGTCTCTGTTCTCAGTGTTACTTTCATTGCCTGTAGATCCTATTGCTGCTTATTTAGGTATTTCCAAACTATTAACCATGCTATTGCCTTGTTTCTAACCTGCACCCTAAGTGTGAACCATACATAATATTATTCACACTCCAAGAACAGATGAAGAGTGAAGCCATATGAGGTTTCACGGGGACTAGGATGTGATACAGCAGGAAACACTAGAAGAAACTGGTTGATTCAGCCTAAAGGTGTCTTCCACCTTTGAAGAGTTGTCTTAGATTAAACCCTTTCTCAGTCTTCAAAGACTGCAAAATAGATGTTCACCTTCCATGCACTGCCTAATGATGCAGAGAAGGTATAGCCATATTCCCCTAAAATTACTGTGAAAATAGTCATTTTTTTAGAGGTAGTAGCACCAGTAATGCCTGTGGGTTTGATTATTTTCTCACATGCTTTTCTTCAACATTTACATGTTTCTCTGTCTTCTCTCTTCATTCCTCACACCATTTTAATAGTTGGCCATTCAAATAAAACACTACAGTGTTTTACTACCAATCCTAGTCATTGAGTTTGAGCTCTGAATGAAAGATCTGATGTAGTTCCATGCAAAATAGTCACGTTTTTAGTAATTTATACATCTATTATTTAGCAACATTTAATGGGGTGAACCCAAGAAGTCTCTGCCCTCATCTCCACAGCTCCAGAACTGCCCTACTGAATAACATGCATGTCAGATGACATTAGGTGACAAGGTATGGTGGAGATGGGGGGATCTTCTGAAATGTGGGAATCCGCAACTGGCAATGCAACCTCAGGCTATGCATTCCAAGCATGCAAGCAGGAAGCCTGGAATCAGAAGAGTCACTCAAAGGGTGGGAATGAAAATTATTATCATGGTCACAAGTAGCAATCCATATAAAAAGCACATATGCATATTCTGAAGTACGTAAGTCTTGGCAGATACACCAGTGACACCTGCATGCAATGTTCTCTGTAAAACAGAAAATTGTGAGACAGGGATTTGCGGTGAAAGAAAACAGCTCTTCTCTACCTGAAAAAGCACTAACTGTAGAAGCAGTATAATTCAGAGAAATAGATTAATATTTTATATTCCTCTTCATTAGAACTTAAAAGCTGAGCCAAAATACACTGTATTCCAGTGAACTCAACAGCTGTATCAGATAGTTAGTGGATACTTAAAAAAGCATCGGACTTCTAAGTGAATATAGTATTATTGTTGAGTAACTGGGATGAGTCAGCTGCCTGTACATTACTACACTTTGAAAGGAATCCAGACTCTGTATCAATACCAAACAGCTCACGAACTTGCCGTATTACATATAAATGTAATCTGAATTAAATGTTATTGGGAGGAATTTATACTGTCGTATTCATGGATTCATAGAGGTTCATGAATTGGATATCTGCTTGGGAATTTAGCTTGCTTGGGAATTTAGTAGGGAGTGAAAAACAAATAGACAATCAGGGAAAGCTCACACTAAATGAACCTGGCATTACAAAGCATGAACTAGTTCGTCTCTATGATAGAGAATATAAGTAGTTTCACATCAAGATCACATGAATAAGAAATTCACTTTTTGTTCAAGAACATGCTCTGAATGGAAAATATATGTGAAGTGATACATTACCTTTATTTAAAAAAAACTGTGGTCTAAGAAGAGAAAATGCCTCTGCCATTAAGTTTTAATAAGCTATACCAAATAACAGAGCTGTAACTCAACAGGTTACAGGCCATAACTCCACATCACCTTGGATGTTATAAAACATTTACTTATTGAGAAAATATTGCCAATAAAAAGGACAAACTGTTTGGACTCTATACAAGGATGCTAGTTTATAAAAGGTCATGATGCAATTAATGCTGCCAAAGAAATTAACTTTCCATTGCCAAAAATATCACATATATTTGTCTGGGTTGTAACACTTCAGCTTTAATACAGTGAAACAAATAAGCTACATCTAACTTGGTCTCATGATCAGTTTATGACATTATGTATGCAATGTCCTCAATAACCCACATATTCCCAAACCTGAATTTATAAATGTAGTACAAATTCACTATTTGCCTTGATAGTAATTATAATTATTAATTTGTGCTAATTTGCACTTTGCCTTAAAGAAGCTGAGACCTGAAGTAACCAGAGTGAAAAAAAGATCCATCCAAATGCAATAAATCTTAAGTTTTGTAGGTACTTTTATAAAATAAAACAAAATAAAATAAACATACAACCATGTTTTCTGAAGTCAAAACTTTAATATACAGTATGGAAATGTATCTTTACTTACCTGCAGTTTGTTAGTAGACACCAGAAATACATTGGTAGAAAAATAAGAGAGCTCTGTCTACTCGATGATTATCAGATATTTGTTTGTCTGTATTATGTATATGTTTATATATATTATAAACACAAAAGGAATTATTCATGACAGCTAATAGGGGAAGACAGGAAGAAAACAAGAGTACTGAAGTAAAGAACCTAGGCACAATTGTCATTCAGTTCATTTGCGCAAGTAAGTCATTGTATTAGGCACAGGGTTTGTATTCAAGAGACCTAGATTCAACTCAAGTCTCTGTCACAGGCTTCCTCTGTGATTTGGGCATATCACCTACTTTGTATGCATGTTTCATTTTTCAATTCTTTAAGCACAAATCAATTACTGTGTGACAATTACACACATAGTTTATTACTACAGGAGAAAGACATATCCATTACTCTAGATAGATTCCAAATGTTGACCAGAACAGATTTTCTCCTTGTTATTTTACTGGTTTTTTAAACTCTGATTTACATCTCTGATGCCTCTGAAGAGAAAAAAGGGTTGGGTCAAACCATTTTTTTTTTCTCTGAAAGCTGATTATTCAATTTGTTCCAGCAAAGCTATTGGCATGGATAAGCTGGTCTCCTGTAGGCAGAAGTAACCGAAAGAAAACATTGGACAGCAAGTAAAATAAGAAAGAATAAGGCAAAGATTTGCCTACCAGAATCTTAAGTCTCTACAGAACAAGCAAACTTCAGAGGCTTCAGATGGCTTTGGTGGGTTTTCTATTTCTTTTTTTTTTTTTTTTTTTTAAAGCAAAAGAGTCTGCTATTTATATGGAACATTCCAGACTATATTTAATGCCAGAACATAGAGCTGTAATGCACCCATACAACATATCAGCATGTGTGTTTTAATAAACTTAATGAAAAATATCTTGGAAAAGAAAACAAGTGGAATGGATTTAATTTGAGTAACGGTTTAAAAAATTAGGTCCTGTGTGTGTAACAAACCCAGGTTTCCGTAACAAAAGGTTAAAGATGAGCTTTGGTAAAATATATCAGCCTTACCTGTAGGAATTCAGAGATTATATTAATTTCACACTGTTTGCACTACCACAAATACTGTTCCAAAGTAAAATATTCTGAACTAGACCTCTTTTTTCTGAAAGGGACAGTCTTATTAAAAAAATACATATATTTTAAGGATTACTTTTGGGGATGCCTGATGAAAGTTTCCTTGAGTTAAATCAATTTTATATTTCCTCAGAAGCTCAGTTACAAACAGACTCTGTAAATGATGCACGATAGCTTACTGTTTTAACTGCAGTTCTCAAAGTACTTCAAATGACTTCTGCTGACTTGAGTGGCAGTAACAAATCATCACTCCTTTTTATTCTTGTTAGCACTACAGAGGCAAAACCATGGCTATACTTTTCTTCCTAAGAGTAATTGAGAAAACAAAATACTGATTTATAATCAGCAAAACCTGTGCAGGCCAATTGGTTATAATAATTTCTAGCAAGAGAAAGCTGCTAAGTTTTTGTCTTCAAAGTTGTAAAATGAAGAGTATGACATGAAAATTTACTGGATTTTAATCCTGAAGTTTGTGCTCAGGGTCTGAGATTGTTATGACTGACCTGAAAGAACCTCAACGCAAGAGTGATTTTACAGATATTTAATAAACCACTGGAAACCTATCTGTACAGTTTCCAGAAGTTTTGAGATTCCTCACCAGTAATAATAAAACAGTGAGATACTCCCTTGTTTTCTTGCAGTTCCCTTATGCTATCATTCAAAAATGAATATATTTTCTAGGGTAAAGTCCTTCAAATACATGCATATGAATGTCTGAAATCTGTCACCTTCACGGGGATAAGCTCCTTATGGGCTGAGACCTTTATGTGACGTTCAGCATGGACTGGGCTTGGTTGATAATAGCGTTGGCACAGGAACTGCAGTTAGCCCTATGGGGGAATGGAGGAGTATTTTGAGTGTAAACGACCTGTTGATCACTGTGAAAATTGCAGACTTTCTGGGAAGCTTCCAGAAGAGCAGGCTGTGAGCTCCAGAGATGGCAAAAGCCAGCTTTCAGGAACCACAGGTCGGTCAATAATAGGCTATTCTCTACCCAGTCCTGTAATTGAGGGTGTCCAGAATCACATGGGGAGAGATTTCAGGGATGTATGAGAGAGGTGCCAAGGAGAGAAGCCCGACAGATAGCCCTGGGGACTGCAGAAGAGACAAACAGAGAACGAAAGACTGTAGGGGAGCCTAAAGCCCGGGCCCTGGACTAAGCACCACATGTCTGGAAGAGCAGTGCTGACCTACCAGACTTTTCTCCTGGAATGCTTTATGTCTCACATGGGACAGGGAAGTTGTACGAGGAACCACTGCACTAGCCTGCACAACTTCTGGACTGCGTCGTATCTTCCACAGGACAGGCAAGCCTTGTCATTTTAAAAATTGTGTAGACCTGTAATTAAAGTGTTTTGGTATCTTCATCTACTTATTCTTCACACTGCCACTTTGGTCTTAAACTATGACACTTTTAGCTGTTGTAAGATCTTTACATACAAGGAGTATCACACAGTCACAAATAAGGCAGGGTGTTTTATGATCAATTAACAGTGACATACAGAGTTTTGTTAGATAATAGAGAGATCACATTAGAATAAAGGTCTATAGCTATCCAGGATCTTGACAGATGCATATGACATGGTAGAAAATATATATTTTTATCAAGAATGTGTTTTTTATGAAAAACTTCTGAGAAATTAATATAAAATTATATAAGTTCTCTTTAGGCAAAATGAATGAAAAGAACAAAGTCCACAAATTCACCAGTGAAACTGCCATCTGCTTGCCTCAGAAGTTTTCTATACTCCTGATTAGGGTTTTTAGCGATAGCACAAGTACTGCTATGTCATCTAAGTTTTACAGACAAAGTAGGAAACTAAAAGAAAGGTATGTACAACATTTCTATTTATTTGTAGCATGAGTGCATAGGCAGTGATTTATTTGCATTCTGTTATAGTATTTCACTATCTTATAAAAGCTTGCAACAAAAGGTGAAAATAGTACCATAATTGACATGAATACACTTTTAGAACAAAGCTGTAAACTGAGAAAATAAATTAATATATTATAAATCTCCCACAAAATCACTAGTCTGTAACTGTGAGGATGTTCTTTAATGACTTTACCACAGGCTACAAGAAACATTTTTTAGTATCTTCAATACATTTGAAATAACTGTAAGGCTTTTTATTTAAACTAATTTGAAATAAGTGTAGGGCTTTTTTAAAATTAATTCTGTTTTAAATAGGTATTTTAATTGATTCTGTGATAGTGTTATGCCTCCCCCCATAGGTGAGTGTATTAGGCACAATATATTAGCATAACCAAAAGGTGACCTCTGCCTCATTAAATAGTTTATTATACTTACCACCCATACCCTTGTCTCCACCTGCAGTGTTCCTGCATGACCACTGTATAGGCTTTGGTATCCTTATGTTGTTTTCACCAGAAAATGTCATACTGTTCTGCCCTCAGTTTAAACATAACATGGTCAAATCTGAGCTTGCTTTTTCCTCCACCAAGATCTCTATACTCCCTGTTTTGATATTGATCTATGCTGGTGATGTAAATGTCAACATTGCCAGTCAGACCCACAGACCAGGCTCACCCAGGATGCTTCCTGTACACATTTCCTGTACACATCCACTCCCAGGTCCTGCTTTATCTTCTACCTTCCTCCTGCCTTGTTCTTCATGAAAAGAAATTAAAACTTTCTCTTGTCTTCAGGATCCACTGCAGCTCTACCACTTGCTGTTCAGTCTCTCACCTCTCAGCATCATTACCACGTTTATCATATTTTTGTTCATCTTTCCTCTTCTGGTACTCTCTCCTGGTTCTAAATACCTTTCTTAATACCTAAAATCCTCTTGATCATTATAAATAGTCATGATCTTTGGCCACTAGTTCATCAAATGCTTAATTTTGAGTTAAGGACAGCCCTATTGAACTCACCAGGACTACATTTATTTTAGAATTTTTTGCAATAATTCTTGAGAAACACCAGTCTCTTAGTTTGCTTTTTATTGTTAAGACATATAGTGGATGATATTCCAAATACATTATATCATGTTTTTAAAATTTTTAAACAGAAGGTCATTATAGTTTTCAGGAAAAAGAAACCCCAAAAAATCCTAGCACAAACTTGTTCATATTGGTAGATTTCATTCAAGAAAATTATCCAAAGCATCGCATAATTGTCTTTTACTTTTGTTTTCCCCTTTTTATGTTATTTTTCTTCATTTTTGTTTAACTGTTTGGTGGTTTGTTCTTTTTCTTTTTTGTCTTTTCAGAGATCATCTTATGATGATCCTAAAACCCCTACAAAAATCACTTGGAAACATAACCATTAATACAATTAGTCATATGGACTGGAAGGTAGAACAGCTTTTCATTCATTCTCTGCATTCAAACAGATATCGAGCATCGTCATGATGATCTTGATAGTTGATAAATGAAAACTAAGGTGTTTTTTCTAGCTAACTTATTTTGATTGAAAGATGAACGCAAATCAACTCCTATCTTTGTAGTTGGATTTATGCAAACATAAGGATACCAATGCAAGAAACAAAAGGAAACCAGAGTTATGGTAATGCACTCAGGAAAAAGAAAAGTGAAGAAATTAAAACTCAGGCAATCAATCTACACAGAAAATTCTGCCCCAGGCAATGGCTGTGTTCACAGAGTGTGAATCTCAAGCTTTCTTTCAAAACAATCCCAGAATGTGTAGAGATCAGTACTTCCAAATGAAAAAGCAGTGTTTATCCTAAAATCTTTGAAAAGATGAGAGTGATTCAAGAACTCAGAGAAAATCTAAGCAGCAGAAATTACATGAATATTTCTTCATATAAAAATAAGAAATGATGCTAGATTAAGACATAAAGAACTAGTCAGGTATTACTGGTTAGACTAAAACTATGTGGTATAAATATATAGATAGCTGTACTCCTTGGATACAGCTATTAGATCTTATCAAAGTCATGATGCATTATCATCTATCAAATCCCAAGGAAAAAAAAAACAGCATCACATAACATAGCAAAACAACATTAGAAAATCAATAACAGGGATAGAAAAGGTTTCAGACATGAAACAGAAAAAGAGTATAGGAAGGAAAGCAAGAAAATTTAAAATTGTTTTTGAGGGAAATAAACAAAAACTTGGAAGAAATACACTGAATGTATTAATCACTTGTTGTGGGTTAACCCCAGTAGGCAGATAAGCACCATGAAGCTGCTCGCTAAGCATCCTCCCTCATCCCCTGCCAGCCCCGTGGAGATGAGGAAGAGAATAGGAAGGGTGAAGGTGAGAAAAATCATGGGTTGAGACGAAGACAACTTAGTAGGTAAGGAAAAGCTGCGCACACAAGCAAAGCAAAATAAGGAATTCGTTCACAACTTCCCATCGGCAGGCAGGTGTTCAGCCATCTCAGGAAAGCAGGGCTCCGTCACATGTAATGATTCTTGGAAAGACAAATGCCATCACTCCAAACATCCCCCCTTCCTCCTTCTTCCCCCAGCTTTATTGCTGAGCATGACATCATATGGTGTGGGATAACCCTTTGGTCAGTTGGGATCAGCTGTCTTGGTTGTGTCCCCTCCCAACTTCTTGTGCACGCCCAGCCTACTCACTGGTGGGGATTGTATGAGAAACAGAGGAGGCCTTGACACTGCATAGGCACTGCCCAGCACTAACTAAAACATCCCTGTGTTATCAACACTGTTTTGGTCACAAATCTAAAATGCAGCACCATACAAGCTGCTATGAACAAAATTAACTCCATCCCAGCCAAAACAAGTACATCATCTTAATGCAGTCATATAAAATTAAGAAGGAATATTTTCTGCTTTCAGAGAAAATAGAAGAGGATGTTAAATTAAAATATAGAGGGAAAAAGTAATATTTATCAAGTCTGTCATTGAAAGGTGGGTAAAAGTAGAGCCACTCTTTCTATAGGAGATGATCAAACTTCAGAAGAAAGAGTTTACATAGAGTAGTGAACTAATGGTACTTTATTATGTTTTCAACATCAGCATTCGAAAAGAAGCACAGAAGTGGCAAATGCTGGAACTAGATGGTATCCTTACCAAGATCAGCACAACTCCTGGTAGTTTTATCAGAACTCCATGGATGAATGTTGCATGCCAGGGCAATGTTAATTGTCACATTTTGAACTACTAGCGTACCTTATGTTTAACAATCATGAGAAATCTGTTAACACTGTTCGTATCAGAGCATATCTACAACAATCTATTTAGGCAAAGATATTTCCTGTGAGATGCAGAAATAAATCAAGAGGTACCAAGGTTCATATTCTGATTGACAAGCTAGTTATAGAAACTGTCAAATCCATGAAGAGGAACCTCTGGGGTTGTGTGGATGGATTACAACAATGCTTTTTAATCAGGCCTGTGTATAAAAATGTTGAAAATATTGAGACTGTACGCTACTGCAAATAATACATCAATTTTTAGAGTTTTACTAATCATCACCAAAGCCTGATATTTAGCTATTCTTGATATCAGCTGGTGAACCTTCAAGGAAGTATTTTGACTCCCTATTGAAAAAAAGTTGGCTGAACTTTAGCAGGAAAAAGCATCTACTACTGTATGGGTAAAACCTAAAATACTTGCAAGGTGAGATTAAGAGGACTAGACGAAACATGAGAAGAGACAGTCTGAGGAAGTAACAAATGATGTTTTAAAAAATATAGTTTGTGTGTCCTTGATAAGACTAAGAACAATGGATTTAAATCCATGAACCAAAAAGTCTCAACTATATAACACTAAGCCCTTCACACAAATTTAGAATATTTGTGAAAAAGAGGTGAAGCAAGATATAAATAAATAGGATGGTAAGCATGACGTGATGTTATAATGTGTATCATTAGTGGCTGTTCAGTGCTTATGAAGAGCAGACACCAGAGAAATCACAGAAGCATAGAAGAGTTTGGGTTGAAATGGACATTTGAAGACCACCTAGTCCAACCCCCCTGCAATGAGCAGGGACATCTTCAACTAGATCAGGTTGCTCAGAGCCGTGTCCAGCCTGACCTAGAATATTTCCAGGGATGGGGCATCTACCACCTCTCTGGGCAACCTAGGTACCTAGAGAAATTGTGTCCTTTGTGATGAGCACCATTTCTACAGGGGCTGAAAGAGGTAAGAACATTTTCTGAGCACCAGAAATGATTAAATGAATTTCATATTGAATTTCCACAAGCTGCTGGAAGCCAGAAGATCAGACATTGTATTGATCCAAAAATCTTCCCATTCACAAAGCACACCCATGAAGACTATGAAAGAAACTGCTTTTCCTTTGGGCAAATACCTCTCAGAGAAAGAAGAAAAATTCCTCCACAAATCTCAATTGCTAAGGAGACAATCTGTAAGAATAAAGAGGAAAAAAACCCAGTTAAAATACCACTTGTCACCTGTAAGTTGCTTGTGGTCTAAAAGGCCTTGTGGTCTTAATCACTTGGAGTTTTTCTTCAGCATACAGTCTCCAAAAACCTTGATTTTAAGCCTTTAAGTCATCTTCCACATTTCTACAATATATTGACCTGTAAGGATACAACCAACACCAACCACTTTATTAGTTCAAATAAATAGGAAATAAACCAAGCAAACAATCAAAACAAAAAATTAAAAACATTGCCTATAAAGTAACTGTTCATTAGAAAACATTCCTATTATTCTGTGTAAAAAGTTTTTAAATCCTACAGGTGATATCACTACTTCAAAACATTGTCAAGTGTGGCTTTCTGCTCTTGCTCAGTAGAGATGGTAAGTACAGAAACAAGTCATAGTCTCAGCATTAACATTTTCATTGCATTGACTGCCAATATGAAAAATACTGAGGCTGAAAACAAAAAGTATACTGACAGTTGGTTATTCATAAAAGAAGTAACTAGTCCTTTTTCAGCAAAGAAAGACTCAAATTTTTGTTTTAAATGCAGTGCTTGACTTAAGATAATACCTTAATTGAACCAACACAGAAGAATAAACAAATCTTTCCTGACAGGGATGAGTGTAGGAACAATAATTTACTAGTGCCTTTATCACTACAGAAGAGAAAGCTAATGGATCTAATTCTCCCATCTCTTCTGAAAGTCTGGTACTAGACAAAATGTAACATATAAAAAACCAAAATGCAAAGGTGAAGCTTTTGATTATCAAGGATAATTTTAAGTGGAAACGTATAAGGACTTATTAAAAATCCATTAAGAAGCTGAGGGATAAAATGAGGCTTCAGGAATTAAAAACATCTTTAGATGAAGAGAGCCAATGAACTACAAAACATAATAACTGAATAATCAGAGAAGTGAAAAATGTTTAGAATTTTTAAATGAAGACATTCTGCAGCAGTTACATTTTATTTCAAAAAAAGTCTGTTATCTTGAATGAATAGGAAAAATAATGCCTAAGCACATGTAAAGGAATCTATAGGATTTTGTACAGAAAGAATTTGCTGTTAAAGGTACCACAATTTACCTTATTAATCTTTTTTAAAAATCCTGTTTGTTTCTTAAAGAAAATCAGAAACTAAAATGAAAACAAGTATCTCATTGATAATTTCTGATCTGAATATAGCCACCTATACCTATGGAAGGGCAAGTATCTTGGAATGTAACAGATGGTAATATTTATAGGAATTATCAGGAATTTTGCAATCAAGCTCTAAGTCATATATGAAATAAGTGGGGGTTTGGGGGATAGGCCAGTGTTTTCCTCTTTTAATATATAAGCTGCTGAAAAACATTAATGAAGATTAAAAAAAAAAAAAAAGCTTAAGAAGAAATATAAAAGGGAACTAGACAGGGAAAAGTGACGGGATAACACTGGACTTTGGTTCCTTCTGTTTATCTGTGCTTTATGATCACTGATTTTTTTTCCCCCCAGTAATCATTTAACACCTCTGCAATGCCCATTATAATGGAAGATTTACAATTATCTCTCTGTTTTAATTGAGTACTTTGGGTCTGCCTTTCAGCTTCAGCAGGCACATGAAAACAGAAATCTTCAGATTTGTGCAGAGAAATATTTTTCTCTTTGTGACAAATTTTCCAAATCTGTAACTTTACAGCGTATGCTTATTTTAAAAAATGGCCTCATTTGTATTTCAGAATTGTGTTTTTTGCAACAGCATGGGTGTACGAACTGTCAGTTTTGCTAAAGAATGTTGATTTTGTTTAAGAAAACTCATTACAAATGTCAATAAAAATAATAAAATGGAATAAAACTGTCTCTACACAGAAGGTTCCATCAACCCAGCCAAATCATCAAGAGAATTTTTCTTATGGGCACAAGGCTTACATGAAGTGGAATATTCATGATCTATTGATGCTTGATGTCATATTCAAGCAGATCTTAGATGCACAGTGTTGCACTGATAGTCTGTTGCTTTCTGTTAGATGGACTCTCAAATATCAGTACTACACTACTAATCTAGATCCTCATTTAAGCACCTAAATCTAGACGAGCGTAATTCAACATAGATTCAGTCTCTGTTGATCCATCCTTATTCATGACTAGAATTCTTCAGCACAGCAGCAACAAAAATATCATCAGACTCTTCTCACTGTCATCTTATTGCCATGCTGCTGCTTACTAAGATGTATCAGTAAACTCCAGATCTGGAGCATAGAAAGTAATAACAGTTGTATATTTATAATGTGAATTGCACACAGTGCTATGTGCATTCAAAACAAACTTGCATGATAGAATATAGTATGGAAGAAAAAACTTATACACCTTTTCCTCATACCATGGTCATTCAATTTTTAATTGCCTTCCTTCCTAAATCTCCAAGTAGGGTAAGATACTAAAATCAGGTGGTAAGGTCTTATGTTGAAAAACAGATGCTGTCTCACCACTCTTCTGTGTCCAAAGAAATGCCTCTGCAGATATTGAAAAATGAGATACACCCTTGTCAGAGTTATTTGCAGCCACTTCAAATATGAGCTAGGACAAACTTCTCAAGGAAAAAAAAAATCTGATACAATTAATGTATCATATTTACACCTAAACTAGTGCAGGGCTTAGAAAGGTCAGTCATCCCAGTTGCAGACTGCATCTATTCCTTTAGATTCTTATTATTCTAAAATAAGTACTGATAATAACGTGATTTATGATACCATCTAATGACAACAAGCAAATACGATTTAAGAAAATTTATCATTATGTTATCAGCATCATTAAAAAGTAGTTGCTGCTACTTTGATAAACGTATTTATATTTATGTGTTTCAAGCCAAAGAATTAGGGAACTAGAATCAGCAATGACAAGTTATGTCCTCTCACATTATCCTCTGCTTCTCAGAAAAGAGAATAAAGACCAGTTGCAAATGAATATGAGAAGGTAACATTTATATCTTAATTAGATCTCACTAAAATATGGGAATCTCATATTTTATCAGAAATGCCACATGCTTTAAATGTTCTTTCAGTCTAAATAAAGATGAAAAAAAAAAATCAGTCTTTTTTTCTTTCTGAGAGAAAACACAATAATGAAAAGATGTTCAACAATAATTAAGAAATAATCCAAAAGTGGGGAAAAAACCAAACAAACAACAAGCAACTAAATACTTCAAGCTGTCAACACTCAGGTACAATTTGTGGTTGAAAATTTCAATATCATCCAGGTGTTCTCAATGATTTTTTTTCAGTGGAATCTTTTTTACAGATGAGCTAGATCCTTAGGTTCTGCTGATCTAGGTCAACTCCAAACTATGGAGCGATGATGGCTTAATCCATTGTCATCAGTAAGCATTAAGTTGTATTTTAATGTGAATAACATAGTGACAGAACCAACAATCTGAATTTAAGGCTATAATGTAATCATTCAGGAAATATGAATGACTATGTAATATGAGGAAAGAAACCAAATCTAATGTTACCAAAATAATGAATAATTTTTTTTCTTTTTAAAAAGCACTGATGTAAACTTACTTTCTAGTTTTTAATGGAAAAGTAAGATAACATCTTAGTTTTACCACTTCAACAATTTTTTTTTTCTTATCAAGCTGCAATTATATCAAGTCTTTAAGGGGTAATTTAGTGGGGTTTTTTTGATTATTAAGCACTGCCTTGCTCATGCAAGAGGCTATTTTCCATTATTTATAGTTTTGCACCCCTTATTTTATATATTCCCATACAATTGCCTTCTTTTAATTCCTCTTTTGACAGCTTTTATCTTTCAAATTCGTGCTTACTTTTATGCTTAACCTATGTCTTAGGAATTGTCAGAATATGAAGTTCTGGTATAAACACAGTTGCACTGACATAAACACCAACACTTTGGGTAAGTTTCTTCTTAACAAACTTTGGCTACATAATTAGCAGACATCTGGCCTGAAGCTAGTCCATGAAGAGAGAAAGGTGCTTCCACAGGATCATTCATCCTACTGGTTTCAGAAACCTGTTTCAGAATGGGGTGAATCCCTCTCTGAAGTTGCCTATATCTTCCTCTTATGAGTAGAAGAATCCTATACTACTATACTGTACTAAATAAACATAGAAAGGCTCAAACTATGTTATGCATAACTGGTGAGCTCCAGTTGCTATATAAACAAAATTACTCTGAAGATCTATTCCTGTTGAGACCAGTCTTATCAACATGATCATATCTTTCTCAAGCCTCTCCTGGATGGTGTTCAGAGGGGAACATGAATCCTTTCTAAAGACAGCCTACCTTAATGGGAGTGATGATCTGCTCATGGCAGCAAAAATCTCTCAGTAAGCAGGGGTACTCTGTAACTTCCATCCTGTCAGCTGTAGACCTCCCTGCGGTCCGGTCAGCTCAGCACCATGTGCTCAATGCCCAACACTGGCTTTCCAGCCAGCTGCCTTTTCTACCTCACTGCTACCCTCTCCCACAAACCACATCATCTGTCATGTGTTTAGGGCCCAGCTGCACTCAGTTCCTTACAAGGTAACTTGTATTAACAGTGGGGTGCCTTAGGACCAGACTTTTATTAGATTTTGTCTTAAGCACATTTAGTGAGTGCACAGGCAGCAAATCCATTCAGAAAATCTGTGGACTTTTTTTTTTATCAGCATAAAGCTTACCTGAGCAACTATATGATAAATAACAAATAAAGGTATAAAGTCAGCAAAACTGTGGCAAGTGAGGAAAGGATAAATAGAGGTTGGCCATTATTTGGGAGTGAACAAGGGTGGTAAGCAGGGTGAACCTGGGAGGAGAAAAAAGTAAATTATATGATGGGATTGTAGGGTGTTCCTGTTGAGCAGCCCTGCACAAGATTGGTGAAGCTTGCAGCAGAAAAACAAATCTGTGATTTCTTTGATATTTGCATTTCACCCTTCGG
>NW_009259596.1:3456009-3458991 GCF_000687185.1 Egretta garzetta
TTTCCCTAATATTGGCAAATGAATGCTAAGACTAAGAGGGGATGGACCAGACATCTTTTAACAACTGGCACATACACAAACAGGGGACACAAGATTAACTTCCTAAAGATGGCTGAGGTGCCTCTCTGGCACCTCGTTGTTTTTTTACTGAAAGTTGTTTTACATTATCATGCAGCTATTTGTACTGTTGTTGTTAATTCACATTTACATTGGTCTGAGGTAAAAATCAGATGCCAACTGAGTTCCTTTAGCAAAATATTTCCCTAAGGCTGTGCTCTTCACTGTCTGCCTTTCCTGCAGACAGGTGCCCTGCACAGAGTAAATATTAAGTGCTAATATTTTTATACCGTGAAGCTTTACATTGAAATTAGAGAATGTGGAATGATCAAAATGTAAATTGGGTTTTCACACTTAGTGGCAATGCTTTTCATGATTGCCATTCAATCTTAACTGTGCCCTTGTTGTTATTAAAGCCCAGTTAAGGACAACTTTACCTTGAATGTTCTCCTTTCATAAAAAAAATCCATCAGGGGCTGATAATTGGCATGGTGAGTTATGTTACATCTTTCAAAGTTTGTGGTACAGGGATTCTTCCAAAATAAACGAGCATGCCCTTTGTGCATTCTCACGTTCTGATGATTTCTGTCTTTCAGAGTGGTGAGTTTGTAGTAGAATTAGAGCAGCCACATGTGAATGTAATTAAGCATATGTGACACACATACAAGTTGAATGGTGACAAAGTTCATAGGACAATTAGTGAAAATTCTCTTGAGTACCTAAAGTGTTATATTGATGCTAAACCCAACATGGCTGGCCAGTCCAGTCAAGTGAGTGAATATCTCCAGTTTCAACTTGTCCTCGTCCGTGTGTGATGTTTCATTGTCAGTGACTTCCTCAAGTAATTTTCACCTACTGTATCAGTGGATGCTATGTCTAACTTGTTTTGGTTTGGTTTTTTTTTTTTTTTTTTTTTTTAGGAAACATGAAGTTTCAAAGCACAAAGAAAGAACAGTGCACAAGAGCTATGCGTTTTGGACAGCAGATGATTTATGAGGCTTGACAAGGCAATTTACAGATTTTCTATTTCTGCATTCAGAATATGCCCTGTGTCTAACAGGAACTCCTAATAATTACCACATGAAACAAAGTCATAGTTGTTGTGACATAAAATATGGAAGATTATTTTTTAAAGTACACATTTGATCATGTATCATAGTTGAATGAATTCAGAATCAGTGTAAAAGAAATTTGATAACGATTTGTCCCACCTTGTGGTATGTAAACCAAAGCAAAATCCTATTTCTTAGATAAGTGAAAAAAAGTGGACAATAAAGGGGAAAAAAACCAAACCCAGCCACAGGAAGTTTGTTGATTAAATATATCTTGGCAGTTTTGGGCATATTTAAAGCCAACTTTGGCAGATTACAGGTCTGGATTTGTTGCACTTCTATTCTAATAATAATGCAACATAATGTAAGAGGATTGCTTCACTGGAGTATTTACTACTGAAGAGAAAATTGCTTTTATAATTATGCATCCCCATTAAAATTTACAGGAATGTTGAAGACCAAAAAAAACCAAATCAACAAATTATAACGTTTGAATTCTCCCAGTTACATGTGTATAACACTTTCACTACTGTTAAAAAGATTTAGGCACCTTCACTGAAGGATAAGCATAGCTGATTGGATTTTTCACTGTAATTCTCATTGTAGTTTTTCCTGCTAAAGATTGTCTACTGGAAAACAGCATTTACTATAATTTGGCATTTTTAAGGTTTTTAAAAATAAATTAGATATAAAATTTCTGAGATAGGACATATGTGAATGTCTCTCTTCTTTTATTCACTCCATATGCAAAATTCAATACTTGAGCAGTGTGACAGATCATCAAACTCACATGAGGCTATTTCTGTACCCTGTGTACATATCCTTAACCTGTTTTTATGTTTACACTTTTTCTCCACCTGGAGTTTGTCTGGTCGTTAAAAACCACACTATCTCCTAAATAGAGGAACGTATATTTCAATTACAATAGAAATTATAAACCTAACTGTTAGAAACCTCTCTAACAAGGTCTTCCTATTAATGCTTATCTGTATATCTGTTATCTGAGTAATGTTGTCCACAATACTTAATAACCACAATACTTAATAATACTTAATAACTTTACTACTTAATATTTTGGAAAGTCAGGATATTTGCTTAGGAGCTTAAGTACCAATCTAGAAAGCCGTGATATTATAAAAGTAGAAATATTGGTCTTAAAATCATTTGCACCAGCTAGACCTATTTTATGGCAGCAATGGCTGTGTTATGTCTTCCATTAGGAAGGTAAAAATGTAAGCCAAGAGTTGTTTTAAGCAGCTAATTTTCAGAAAAAAAAAAACAGAGAAAGTAAATCTTCCTATTCTTTTTTTAAACTGGAGTAGCAGTGTTATGTAAATTTGAAGAGGAATATTGATTAATGACAGTAAAGATATTCACCTGCTGTGCCATTTCTTGTGTCCATGAAACGTAACAGGATTAGATACCATATTTCTCCATGATCATAGAATCATACAATCATAGAATGTTTAGGGTTGGAAGGGACCCCTAGAGGTCATCTAGTCCAACCCCCTGCAGTGAGCAGAGACACTGCTAACTAGATCAGGTTGCTCAGAGCCCCGTCCAACCTGGCCTTGAATGTTTCCAGGGATGGGGCCTTCTCTACTTCTCTGGGCATCCCCTTCCAGTGTTTCATCGCCCTCATTGTAAAGAATTTCTTCCTTATATCCAGTCTAAACCTACCCTGTTTTAGTTTAAAACCATTACCCCTTGTCCTGACACAGCTGGCCCTGCTAAAAAGATTTTCCCCATCTTTCCTGTAGGCCCCCTTTAGGCACTGAAAGGCCGCAATCAGGTCTCCCCTCAGCCTTCTTTTCTCCAGGCTGAACAACCCCAACTCCCTCAGCCTGTCCTCATAAGAGAGGTGCTCCAGCCC
>NW_009259596.1:3459092-3479109 GCF_000687185.1 Egretta garzetta
TCCCCCAGGCTGTATTGATACTGGGGGTTACCCTGACCCAGGTGCAGGACCTTGCACTTGGCCTTGTTGAACCTCATGAGATTCATTCAGGCCCACCTCTCTAACTTGTCCAGGTCTCTTTTGGATGACATCCCATCCTTCCGATGTGTCAACTGCACTGTTCAGCTTGGTGTCATCCACAAACTTGCTGAAGGTGCACTCGATCTTGCGGTCTATGGCATTGATGAATAAATTAAACAGTACCAGTCCCAGTACGGACCCCTGAGGGACACCACTCATCACCGGTCTCCCTCTGGACATCGAGCCATTGACCGCTACCCTCTGGATGTGACCATCCAACCAATTCATTATGCACCCATGATGATGCAGAGGGATTACTCTGCTCTAAACCGTAGATCTGCTAAGTATAGAAAAGGCCACATCTTGAGAGACATTTGTTAGTTTGGATGTTATTCAATTTCTGTTTCCCACCAAGATCATCAGTGCAAATGAGAGAATGGGTAAATCATTGGCAGGAAATATTCTACCTGGGTTACTTTTATTGTGTTGAGCATATGGCTTCATTGTCTGCCACCACTTAGACCTGTTTCACTTTATTTTGTTGCTGAACTGCTTATTTCTAAATGCTCATGAGATATAAATGATTCTTATGGATCAATCTGATCACCAGGGCTTTGCTTCATGGGCTTCACAAGAATATTTTTTCTGTTAGGACCATGAACTCTATTTAAAGCAAGTATAGGAGATTTAAAAAAAAAAAAAAAGTATTATGCTTAATGCCACTGATTATTTTTTTTTTCTTATGAATGTCTCTAATTAATCTAGAGCTGCCCTTTGACACAAAACATTTTTAAAAATTCCACTCATGCACTTTTTCCCCACTCTGCCAATTCTGGCCTGTTTTTTCATGTGTCCATGGATTTATATAATACGACACGAACTGATCTTTTTTTTCCCCCAAGCTTCAAGGTAATTCATTCCAGAACTAGTTCTGTAAGAGTGGTCTGAAAAATAACTGAGCACACAGAAGTACCAAATTTTAAAGCATGTTAGGAGGCATTCAGTGCTTTGAATACCTAACTGAGTGGTATTCAACAGTGAAGAGATGAAGAGATGATGAAGTCAATGAATAAAGTCACAGAGAACTACAAAATAATTGCAACATGTCACCCTGACATGACCCAATGTACTCTTGTATTGATGCAACATCACAGTGAAAACATTGCAAAGCAATATCAAGGCACCCTGCTGTGATTACTTTGCGGTTCTCCATGACTATTTGACACTGTTTTTCTTATCTTCCTTCTCTTTCCTCTTATTCACGACTTCTTAGAGGAGCCAGGTTATTTCATCTTGTGTATCTATTTCCCTCTTTTTTTAACCCCCTTTTCACTATTTTTTTTTTTTTTTCTGTCATGGATGATTTTCAGTGACCTGGGTTTATGTGTTCATAACTCCAGAAAGATCCCACTAACTCAGCCCTTTGTGAGCCTTGATATTATAATTCTAATTATAGGATAAGGAAATATGTTGACTTTTTAAAAAGGAGAATCTTCAAGCTCTCAGTGCCTCAGATTTCAGCCCTACTGTAAGATGTGAGAAGTACAGATTCAGCACAGCATATGGCTTTAAAGTTGTTATTACGGATGTAGGGCATGCAACCGTTTCCCGTCCTGTGAAATTACTTCCCATGAAATATAGTCTTCAATTTGCATTTTACTCTGATATCCTCCATTATTCAATCCTCCATTTATATTTTAACTCCCGCAGCACTCGCTACTGGATAATGTCAGCTGTTGAGTCAGCAGCACGAATGCAGCTCAGATGCTGTGATTACTAAGTTTTATCTTCTAGTCCCTGAAGGTGCAGCCACCTGCCTTGTTGCAAAGAAAATTACTCATATTACATATAGGCAGATACATGGATATTCACAGTGAGTTTTATATGATGTTCAGTATGAACTTAAAAGGGAAATATAATGATGTATCCCACAGGAGGTATAACAATAAATAAAGGTAAATTTGGGAGATTTATGCTTGATGAATATGCAAAATAAAATAAGGATGGGGGAACTTTAATCTCTGTGCTTCTCCCTCCCTCATCCTTATATTTTCATATGGTAACCCAAAACATTCTGAACACAAGGACAGGAGATAGTCTCTGGAATAAGTGAGCTATGAGTATCCTGGATGTGTTTCTACCATGTAGGCATGAGTGCTGCTCAGAGGTCAGGAGTAAACAATGCTCATTTTGAGCTAGGAAGACTGTGGTTTGGATTCTAGTAGATTAGATGCTGTAAATGAAACCTTAAAAGTAGTAAAGGAGGTTACATATCTGATGTAAAATGGTGAGTATAGGAGGACCATAGAAAACCAGCAGAACGATCTTTTTCAAAGCCATTCAGTTCAATACATGTTCCATTCCTGTTAGAAACTAGATAAACTAGAAATTGAGGCTGAAATTCATCTGCTGTAAAATTTAAAGAGCTGATTTGTGGAGCTTATCTGGTCACCTATGGTTCCCTTTACTGTAAATAGAGACAAATCAGAACATCTAATTCACCTGATTATAAAGTAAATACCTGAAATAGATTAGATAAATTACACCCTAAAAAGCACTAATTCCTCTTTCTTGTTCTATAAAACCAGCCTCTCTGATTAGCTATGCTCTGGATGCATACATCACAGATGTTTAAAGTTAAGCTAGATAGATCTTCTCTTTGGTGCACAATTCTTCCATGAAAATTTGAAATTTTTTAAATGTTTTTATACCTATACAAATTTATTAAAATTGGAACTCAGAAGATATCAACCTTTATTCTGTACATTTTTTTCTAAACTCTGCTAGAAACGATCGCAGATATAAATAACAAGTGGGATAAATATTCCACAGATAGATACCACCAACAATGAATCCACAAAACATTTCTGAATGTTACAGACAAGCAAGTAAATGAACAAAATATTCTTATTAAAGTTAACTGTAATAGAAGAAAAACTTGTGTTAAAAAATCCTAGCAATCTTCCAGTAAATCAGATTAAATTTTGCATTTTTTAATAATTTGCTGAAAAGCAGAAAGTGATCAGAAATTATCACCTGCATTCTTCTTCTCTGTCCTTCCTCTGACCTGCTGTCACTCTTTATTTGTTTGCTTAGTATTTCTGTAATAAATGAATAAGAAAAGCAGCAGTACACAGGAAACCCACATGGAGGTAGTGAAAATGATAAAGCACCATTTTTTTTTTTCCATAGAAACAACAATATTCCTTTGTCTCTGACAGCAACAATCCTAAAGAACACCACCTTTTTTCTTTATTCTTGTCTTATTGTCTAAAACTGTCTTATTTCAGACAGGAATGGTTGCTGCTGATGCTAACTTTTTTAATAATCTCACAGGAAAAAATCATGGGTCTATGAACTTACAGCAAAGAACATCTCAGTTATGTGGTTTGGAGTGCAGTTTGGGACAAGGTTACAGGCAAACACCCAGTGGCTGAGATTGTTCTAGCTATTGCAAAGAGGTATCACATTTTCCTTGTTGTAAGTAAGTTTTCAAAACCACAGCTTTTCTTTTCTCTATTTTACTGTGTTTCATGATCTTCCCCCTCTAAGTTGATTATCATATGGTCCTGCAATACCTCCCAGCAATATTTTCCACTTATTAACAATGGCTTCCAAGTTCTAGCTCTTCTGCCTCTAAAGCAGAAGTCACCTTGGTTCTGATACCTATAAAGAGCAATTGACATGAGAGTCTCATATGGAAAATATTCCTGTCTAAATGCCCTTATTCAGCATCATTCATGGACTGTGTGTCATTGAGTTTTTCTGAAAGGGAGAATTAGTTTCTCTCAGCAAGCAGCGTGAAATACTGGCCTGTAAATACTTGCCTGTACCTCTTGCCCTCAAATTTCAGATGACTAATAATTACATCAATAATATATTTTTAAAGGCCTTACGCTTTTTTTATATTTATTTTTTTCTGATATATAGAAAAGTGTGAATAGGTGGAAGCATATATCATAGTTTTATCTCCTGAAAACAGATTTAGACAATCTATTACAATATAATGTTAGACACAAAATATCTGTGGTCACTCTCTCCAAAGTAAAAAAACGGGAGGAAGAAAATCCTATTTCCAAAGTGAACACTCAACTAAATTTAAAAGCTTTGCTTTCTGTTTCATCAAGATAATGATCAATCCTTTCTGATTGCATATATGTTAGGCTAACTAGCTTAAGTCCAGTAGAAGGTTTTAGATTTTGACTCTCATTTTAAAATAAATTCTTACCTAGGATGTCAAATAGGCACAGGGATCCAGGAAAACAATGCAATTTCAGAGCTTTCCTTTGCTCTTGCCCTAGGTGTTTCCTATTGGGCGGTTTGTGTGTATCCCATGTGGTGTTAAAAACGCTGCTTTGAGATTTCCAGGTCTCCCCATGTTCCATCTAAAAGGAACTTTGACACTTACCTTACTATTTTGAATTCCTCTTCAGAGCTTATGTGGCTGGTTTATAGTGGCTTCAATGTTTATTTTGGCCATGTTAAAGTCTGCTTATGAATTTGTGTGGTGTTGGTATGTGGTCAATAATATGAATTGCATATCATTATCCTAAAATCACCCATGGCTTTTGAGATCAGCTTTTCACTTTACTCAACAGCTGATGGAATCTTTTCTCATGAATCTCATTAATCCATACATCATGACTGTCTATAATACCAGCTGAGTTACTTGCAGTAACATTCACACTTAAAGTGATGACTCAGTGGTTCAGGAGGAACATCCTCATACTGTCTTGTAAGACTGTCTAATCCTAAGGCTTATGTACAGATTTTTCTGCAAACTATATTTTCCATTGAGTTTGGACTTTGCATATTGAATGTCTCACCATAACATCTGAACCAGAATACAGATTCATTGAATCAGATTCTTAAAAGCAAAAGACCTTCAGGTTAGGAAACTTCTGTGGGAAGTGTATGTGTACTTTTGTAGTTATGGTGTACACCTTTTATACTATAACCTGGTGACAAAAACAGTCATGTGAGAAGTAGATCTTCTTTGTCTTTAACATTTTTGTACCCACATCCTAAACTATGTCTTCCTAAGAATAAGGCATTCACCATTTTGGTCAAGGTAGGCTGCTGAATATCCTGGGAAACGAGGCCAGAATAAAAGCCAGCAAAGTAGAACTTGACTTCAGCCTACTGATTAGGATATTTAGTTGGTACACATCCTGTTTCTAGTGATGATTTCCTACTTAAAACATCCTTATGCAGGTACACTGCACACTTCTCATCCCTTCAAATACTTCAACATTGATGCATTTTTTACCAAGTTTTTGACAGTGACTTGGTGACTTCAAAAATGACCTCTGGGTTTTGGGCAGAAGCCCTGTTAGTGACCTATAACTTCTACAGCTGCATAAGAGGAAAAGACAGAGCCAAATGCTTCTTAGAAGTTCACAATTAAAAGATGAGGGGCAATGCTCACAAGCTGGAACATGGAGATTTCTTACTTAATATAAGGGAAATATTTTTTCCATGAAGCTGGAAGTGCTTTAATATTAACTGCACAAGCCCCTGGGAAATCTGCTTTGAGCAGGAGGTTGGACTAGATGACCTCTGGAGATGCCTTCTAATCTATGTGTTTCTATGACCTCGCTGTGGGAAAGTTTGGGAAAGCTGAGATTTCCCATCCTTTTTAGGCAATATCTGCCTGTCTACTCAACATCTGCAGGCCACATATCTCTAAAGTATCTGCACCTCCTGACAATCCATAATAGAAATGTGATTTTTAAATTTTACAAACTCCTTACCTATTGAAGACAAAGACCCACCTGAGGTCCTTGAGAACATAGGACCTAAGGGTGTTGTAAGGAAACACTTAGCACTGCGGTGAAAGATGTGTCAAGTGGATACAACAATGACATGGTGAAGAGCTGGGAGGTACAAGGGTAGGTGCAGATCTGCCATAGGAAACCAGACATCATTTTTCTACTCCTGATGGAACAAGTTGTTTTGTTTCACTTTTAAAATACATCTAAATCTAAAACATCTACAGATTGCAGAGGCTGGGCATGACTAGAAAACTGTGCCTTCTCTTTATGAAAATTGCCTTTCTTGCTTGCTCAACATTTGGCTTGAGGACTCTCTAATTCCTGGCTGCATAGTGGTCCAGATATGACATTTGATAAAGGTTCAGTCCCACAGAATGCCCATAGGGGTTGTTGATAAAGTTGTCCTTACATGCACAGGAGCTTTGGGATTGAGGTGTTTGTAAGACAGAATTCAAAGTATGAAAAAATTGTTCACTTGTTACTTTAAAAAAAAAAAAAAAAAAAAAACCCTCTCTCTGCTTCATTAGATGTCTATTCTCAGAAGGTGTCTAGCGTTTCCTATTGTTAAAAACCCTTATTTCCCAAAGAGATGTAAGTGTGCACTGGAGAAGAGAATCTTAGAACAATAGGGCATATGCCGCTCTCCCTATTTCCCACAGCAATTATAAAAGTTTAAATCAAATGTACATAATTCTGTTTTAAGACTATTAATAAGTATGACCAACTATAACAGTACTGCAATTATCAAATGTGAGTGTGTTTGTGAGGGCAGCTCAGAGAGAAAAGAAGCTATTAAGGGCTAATCTCAAATTTATAAGGTATACTCTTTTACAGAGAATAAATGGCTTGTTTACTACACCTTCCTTAGACAACCAACATAAAAGAAAGACATGAGCTCTCTCTGGAAATCTTCAGAAACCCCATTATCTTTTAATGTATTTTAGGCACTTCCCTTAAGAGGACCAAATGTTCAATTCTCTATGTCAAATTTAGATGACTACAGTGTAGAGGTCTACATCTGAGCTAAACTCAAAGATCTTCTTCATGGTCAGTGAAAGTAATAGGGATTCCTGGAACTCAACTGAATTTATACAATCTACATTTAAAATAAATAAGATAAATGTTGTTCTACATAGACTATTTCAAATACTTACAACTCCCCAACTTCTGTACAAGGAGGCTAGATGACTACCTCAGACATAAACATGCATATTGCACTCACCTTTAAGGTAAGTGAGATCCACCCCTAAGAGGTCAAAACCTGGCATATCGTGTCTGACTTAAATGTCTCAGTCAGGCTCAGTGGATCTCCTTTGCTTTTTTGTAATCTTAATGTTCCAAAAGTCACCAATTACATAACACCAGTAAAGCAACAGCAGTTTTTTATGGGTTTTTAATGAAGATTTTAGCCAAGCTTTCCCTTTAAGGTTTTTGTTTTCTATGAAAACATTTACTGACTATAGCATTGGCTAATATAATTTAGATTATTCTCACTAATATCAAGTCCTATCTAAGCAAGCAACCCATCAAAAACTGTAATATTGACTGTAATATGGACTCGATGATCTCAAAAGTCTTTTCCAACCAAAGTGATTCTATGATTCTATGAATGTATACAAAGCTCCAATGTAAAGAACAACCTTCAGGTAAACCTTTATTGAACAACCTTTAGCATGGTCAAGAACAGCCTATGATCATATTCTGGGGAATTTTACCATGCAGTGGGCTTTTGCATTGAGAGGTCTACTTAGTTAAGTATTTCTGTAGCCTTCCATGCACTCACTGTTCATGGAAGAATCACTCATGGAGTTCAGGAATAAGGAGGAAAACAGCTGCTGCACTCCTGGTAGAATAGGCAAACCCGGTTCTCTACATTCTGGCAAGAATTCCAAGTTTCAGTTCAAATACTGACATGAGGTTGTCTTTGCAACAACTGAACTAATCAGTTATGCCTGACTTTTTCTAATATTACTACTCCGAAGAATAAAGACCTTAGTAATAAAAATTCTGTCAAGCCTTACAGTAACAGAGTTATTCCTTTTAAAGTGAAGAAGGTTGAGGTTAATCACTTCATTTTTTCATATGCCTAGTTTGAGGAAGACATGTTAAAGTACCTTTCTAAATGAAGGTGATAGACCAAAGTGATCTAAATGGAGCCCAGTTACCTTGTTATTTTACTAGGTTTATTTAAAATTTTGTTTCCTATACTAGATCTTTGTGGATGTCACATTAATGCAGTATTTCAGTTTAATAGGAGTTTAAAATATTTGACTAAGATTTTCTTTCATTTAATTGTTAATGGTTTTTAAAAGCAATTTCCAAAAAGTGAAAATTACCCTTTCAGTGTAAATTGCATCATTTCACTGAAGTGATGTTTTCACTTCAGGTTTTTCTTTCCCTCTACTGAACAACTAGAAACTGCACAGTAAAAACCCTTCTTTACTGACAAACTAAACATTTGTCTGCAAGAAAAATGCTGGCTAGATTCAAACCCATCATTTCAATCAAACATAAATCATAGTATGCAGTGATGAAAAACTTTTTGAGAGACAAAACCTTAATTGCAAATTTATAGCACCTTTTCTTCTGATAAATTTTAGGAAGCAGGAGATTTATGAATTATTGACTATTGTAAACATAATCCAATGCAATAGAGGAAAGCATCATTATGCCTGTACTATACGTCAGTTAACTGAGACAGAGAAGAGAGAACTAGTATTAGCAAAGCCATACAGCTGTGCACCCAAATAAAACACCTGTGGTTATATTTGAGATTAAGGTACTGCTTTCAGGTGTCTTGAAGTAAAAGTCTTTGTATGAGTTAGATATCTGAGCTTCTATTACAGTGAGTGGAAAGGGAATAAATTAGTCAATGGTGCCTTAATTAGTTTGCTTAAATATAAACCTCTAATGACATTTGAGACACCCTAGGATATCTGAGACATCTGCAAGTGTCCAACAGTGGGAGACTGGTTACCTTCTGGAAGATGGGTGGCATAGAGAATAACCCAAGCTAACTCAAAGTGCGTTAAACATCTCTGTGTGAGCAATTTAATCAAGTTCTAGGTTTCCACACTAGACTGATCCAATACTATTGCAGACTCTATTGACTGTATTTACTTGGTCTCCACTATGTCTTGTGCAGATATCTACAGATGGACACGCAAACGTAATTGTCTTATACTTGCACTTGATTATGTCCCTTAAGCTAAGTCCAGCTGTCTAAATGTCATCCTCTCATGCTGTCTGAGATGCCATACATTATCCAAGATACTTATATTGTACTGGCAACTATAGTGCAGCACATAAATATTATTGGATATATGACCACCTCCTTCCAGAGAAGCAACTAGAAGCCAGCCAGGATATCCTTGCATACCTCAAATGGCCCTGCATGCCTATGTTTAGATGACTAAACATGTCAGGGATTTGAATTTTCCAATTCTAATTAAAATATCTTGCTCTTTCCAGCATAAATGACCACTAATGAATACCAGCCAAGCAATCTGAACAATATATTACCATCAGGAGTTAATGTTGCTAAATTTAAATATTCCCAGATGACTTATTTCTTCACATGGTTTCTAAAAAGAACTAAGCCATCACATTTTTATTTAAGCTCTGAAAAATCACGTTGACAAATTTTACGTTTTAGACAGAGTATGAAAATTAAGAAGCCATCTCTGAAAAGACAGCAGAGAGAAAGACCTAAGTTCATACATGTATGTGGTAAAGTGAGCAATTATAAATATTATATCAGCCTTCTATTTCAAAGAAACAGTGCAGCAAAGAACACTGGTTATTTGATTCCTAACATTCTTTTTAATATAAAAGTGTTTCATTGTACTTATGATGTTTCCTTTCTGTATTAAATCTTTGCTTACTAAGAAAAAAATAATATTAAGGTGTTCTGAAAAGACTTAATACACTTCTCAAGATGTTTAACTGTATAATCATGAAGATGGAATTTTTTTTAACAGAAGTCTGTCTTCTGATTTAGCAAAGAGTTAAACTGTGAAACCACAAAAAAATGCACAGAGCAGAAGTATATTCATGTGTGCTAAGAAAATGTTCTTGATATATGGGCACAGAAAAACGATAGATGTTGAATAAAAATTTTTAATTACCTAATTACTATAAAAGAAGTTACGCCTTGTGATTATTTTACCCATGAGGGGTAAATTGTTGATTAGTGTTAGTCTCCTGAAACACCTATTTCCCTGGCTGTTGATAACTGAGGTCACTTGAAGACTTCCCCATATGCAAGCCTGAGCATGTGAGTCCTCTGGGCTGGCAGGGTTTATGGTCTTTACTTTTTTCCATAGCTCAGCTGAGTCTTCCCCTCCTTTCAAGTAAGCTATCACTGTTTTGCTTTTTGCTGCAGAGAAATTAGCATAGGATCATCTGAAATGAATTTTGGGTACCATCTAATTCGTTTTGTTTTCCAAATACTTTCCTTTCCCCAGCATGCTTCTTTTCTTGTTGGAGATAAAAAGAAACTAGTCACCATGGCACCCATGATATTTTTGCAACCTTTTTGTAGACTTCAGTCTCCCTCTCATCATACCTAGGGTAGAAATGAAAGAGCACTGAGTCCCAACTCTATTCCTTTTTTTCAGGGGCACTGGGAGCAGGGCAGGAGTAAAGGAACTCTACACTACATGAGAAAAATGTAAACGGATTTCTTTTCCTAATCAGCTATTTCATTCTTTTAGTCTGTTGCAGGCTAGCTTGCTCAACAAAGCAAGCAAAGACAATGCAAGACTAACAGAGTAGTTCAATTATATACTTTGTCAGATAATAAGATGAGTTTCTAAAATCTACAATATTAACCATTGATAATTTCTAGGGGGAACTGGCTCTTTAAGGCTCTATAGTATTCTGGTTGAAACAAATACCAGTTTTTAGGGTCACTTGTCTTTAAGAGTTTGGCAGAGGAGAAAGACACATCTCAGTCTCCCTCACAGTCTTCTTTCTCAGCTCTACATTAGTTAACACCTTCATTGAAGATTCCTCAGATCAAAGCATTCTTTTTGACCACAGCTCACTGATAGAAGTGAGAGGCAGAAACAGAAAAAGAAGTGGAGAAAAATTGAATGAGAACACAAGCTGTGAAGATTTCAGCATTGCTCTCATTCTCAGGGAAGGCAGCAGGCATTAGAGGTGGTCCAGGCAAGAGGTCTGTCTCACTGTTTTGCAAATGGTGCTACTACAATGCAAGATAAGCAAAAGACAGATGGATTTTTGGTTTTATTGTTACTCTGCTTGCATTTTAATATTGTCCATTCAAAGGACTGAAGTAAGTTTAATGGACTAGTGTTAAGTGAAGAATGGTAATCCAAGTAGGAGGCATTCCTAAAACTTCAAACTATTCTTTCAAAAATTAAAATAAATTATTGGGAAAAAAGTCATATGAAGCCAGAAAAAAATGAAGACAATTTTGAAAGGTTTTTAACAGATCTGAATCTTCTGGGTCAATATATTATTTTGGAAGATATATTTCAGATTGCATTGTAATTCCTAATTTGAGATCACAATGTAAAGGGGACTAAAGACATCAAACTGAGAAAAAGACTATTAGGAGATCCTGATCAAGATATTTTAAAAAGTGGAAGAACACAGTAGGGTGAAGAACCGAATGAGAGCAGATTGGAAGTACTGTCTGAAAAACTAGATGATACCATGGTAGAATGAGGTACAAGAAGAATGAGGTACAAGAAGAAAAACCTGCATGCATACATAAGTTGAGAAGAAAGGCCTGTTCTTTCCCTTTGACTTTTCTTCAGTGATTCCATTTGGAAACAATCAGAGGCTTTTTTTTTATTCTTCTTTTGTATAGCTTTGAGGCACAAATTATTTTTACTTAAACACACAGGTGTAGTTTTCACAGAGGATGGGTTCTTTAATTGAAAAAAAGGCTTGAAACAAATCTGAGGCAAAGTTTTTGTGTCATGTGTCACTGATAGTCCTCTGAAGACACCAAAAGAATATGGGCATTTCAGTTTAAAAAAAAAATCCAAGATCCTAATAAAATTATTAAACACAAGTTGATTTTCTTCTTTTTTTTTTTTTTCTTTTCTTTTGTCATTAAGAAAAAGATTGGACTGCAAACCAATTTACGGAGCAAGAATATGCTGTTGATTAGAGAAGCTGGTTTCTTTAAAACCTTAAATACAATCTTGATATTTCAAAGACACTAAGAGTTGTAACAAAGTCACATGTTATTATTCAGATAATATCAGGAGAGATATTTCTAGGAATACTTGTGCTGAATTATAAAGCTATGGCAACAAGCAATTTTAAGCCTTTGATATTCTGTGATGTCTAGCACATCCACTGAGGCATTTGTAACAAAGGCACAGCTGTGAGAAAATGTGAGTTTGATGGGTGGCAAATAAATGATCCCAGTACCTATTCATAGTGAAGTGGAGCTCTGAACTGGGAAAAGTGATTCCCCAGAAAGTTCTTCAAGGTGTCTCCTGTAAGACACTCATAGAAAAGCTGATGAAATATGGGCTGGATAAACAGGCAGTGAGGTGGACTGAAAACTGGCTGAATGGCTGGGAACAGATGGTGTATCAGTGGCACTAAGTCAAGCTGGAGGCCAGTAACTAGTGGTGTACCCCAGGGTTCAATATGGGCTCCAACCCTGTTTGACATCTTCATTAATAATCCAGATAATGGGGCACAGTGTACACTCAGGAAGTTTGCTGATGATGCAAAGCTTGGAGGATCAGCTTATACACCAGAGGGTTGTGCTATCACCTAGAGGGATCTCAGAAGTCAGGAGAAATGGACTTCATGAAGTTCAACAAAGGGAAATACAAAGTCTCCACCTGGGGAGGAATAATATTCCTTTAACCCTTGAAAGACTGGGAAATGTGGTAGGATCCCAACAGGAGGTCCTGAGAGATGGCTTGTGGTACAGCTCCCCAAAATAAAATAGGAAGAAAATGAGACCTGAACTGTTAAGTGTATAACCTCCATCTTGCCTGTTTTGCTCAACAGACAAAAGAATGAAACTTTCAGATTCACAGATGGAAACCCATATGATTTGATCTGTCCACAGGTTCATTCATTCATTCATTCATTCAAAAATAGTCCATTTAACAGGAGAATATTTTAACTTTTCCTGTAAACACAAGAAACTGTTCCAGGAGAAAAAATCATTAAAATCAGAAAACATAGAAATATTCTTGGATTTTTTTAATTACTGTCCTGGTTTCGACTGGGACAGAGTTAATTTTCTTCCTAGTAGCTGGTATAGAGCTGTGTTTTGGATTTAGTACTAGAAGAATGTTGATAACACCCTGATGTTTTAGTTGATGCTGGGTAGTGCTAAGACTGGCCAAGGACTTAGCTTCCCCTGCTCTGCCATGTGCACAAGAAGCTGGGAGGGGGGAACAGCCAGGACAACTGACCCCAACTGGTCAAAGGGACATCCCACACCAGACAGCATCATGCTCAGTATATAAACTGGGGGAAGAAGAAGGAAAGGGGGGACGTTCGGCGTGATGGTATTTGTCTTCCCAAGTAACCATTACACGTGATGGAGCCCTGCTTTCCTGGAGATGGCTGAACACTTGCTTGCCCATGGGAAGCAGTGAATGAATCCCTTGTTTTGCTTTGCTTGCGTGAGCGTCTTTTGCTTTCCCTATTAAACTGTCTTTATCTCAACCCATGAGTTTTCACTTCTACCCTTCCCGTACCATTGTGGGGGGAGTAAACAAGCGGCTGCATGTCGCTGAGTTGCTGGCCATGGTTAAACCACGACAATAACACTTACCGTACAGGTGAAAAATTGAAAGTAGAATATCTAAATATACAAGGCCAATAAGTTTCACAGTGTCCAATATACAGTTACAACTCAGAGAAACCACATAATTAATCAAAATTTTAAAACTCTTTAACAGTCTAAATTTAAAAATGCAGTTTCATGCCATGTTGCTGGGATGTTAATGATTTTGGCCATATTTGACTAATTATTTTAGGACTTAGTGATTTCTTGACTAATTTTCTTACTTCTTTTCTCTTCCTGACTTGAATTGTTAATTCCATGGCATTTTTCCATTCTTCACTGATCTCATTCACCCAGAAATCTATTTTTACATTACACAAACCCTCAGCAAAAACACATGGATGTTTGCTCAGTAGTACCAGCTGCCTGAAATACTTAATTTCTTTGGTTCCTGATTATGCCTTCCGATGATTCCTTGTTACACTTCCTTATACTAAACTGTTGATCTGACAACTTCTAAAATGACAAAGTTAAAACAAGTATTCTGGTAATAACAGCTAAAGGTTACGTAAGCATATAGCTTTTATTGCTTTGTGTCAGATTAAGATAGAACCTAGTTAAAATATTTATTTTGTAAATATTCTATTTTGATTACTTTTTATATCCTATGCATTTTAAGTTTGATTCACTTTATCATGCTCCCTATTCACCCCTCTTCACTGTCTTTCTTCTTACCCTTTTCTTCATTCCTTCTTACTCTTCATTGCTTCTAGAATTCTCAGTTGCCAAGAACTTCTGAATTTATGAACACATGGCATTTTAGTTCTTTCTAACACTCTTAATAAGTTTCTTAACATTTTATAACAGTGAAACACATAAAACTTCTCTTCTTGTACAACATAGCATTCACATTATGAGCATGCAGGTTCTGCATAAGAATTTTTCTTTCCAAAGATTCCTGTGAAAAATAACTGAAGACATAGTAGGGAACAGCAGAGCTATTTCAGATGAGCCTAACCACCATTTTAGAACTTTTTTACTCCAATGTGGTAGCCACAAGTGAAATGGAGTGTCCAATGATAAACACTAGTGGCAGACTGTAAACTCAGCAAATTATTTTATTCCCTAGGCCCCTATTCTAACATCTTATTTGCAGATGTGTCTGGAAAATAACTATATTTTTTTGAAAGTAAAAGCTTAAATAGCTTTCGTCATTATTTGACAAGATCTGAAAATAGAATAGTAATTCTGTTTCACAGATCTCAATTTTCTGTTAGTAATAAATGTCTTTGAATTTTTCAGTCTGAATTGGAAGGCAAATTGTTTCAGTTGTAAGAAAACTTCTCCAGGTGAGATGCTATGTATCCTAGAAGTTATAAAGTATCTGGGTCTACACCTGGAAAGGTAGACTGAGATCACAGTCTATAAAAGCGTGGTCTGTTGAGCAGCTGGGCACCTGGAGCTGGAAATGCAAGTTTGGGGGGCTTCTCAATTCTCCACCAGGCAATCTGAAAGCAAGCCAAGAGCCTTGAAGTCTTGGCTAGGCAGAGTGACCTGGGAGCCAGGACTCACAGATCCTCAACAGCCTGCCAGGTGGACTGCTGAAAAGTTGGGAGCCTGGAAGTCCACCAACATCCTTCATAAAAGGCAGGTGGGTGAGCTAGAATTGCAGATGACTATTGAAAACCTGCCTCTTTTCTGTCACAACTTTGTCAAAATTGAACTGTCTCCTGCAAACACTTTGGTTTTGATGATTTTGTAGTCTCTGCTCCATCTGACAATTTCCAAACCACTCTGATTCTGGAGCATACCATTTGGGAAGTAAGGCTCTTCACTAGGAAAACAAAAGTTCTTGGGAAACACATACAGTTTTATACAACTGGCATACAAAATACCACACTAAACTAATTGAAATATTCCTTCATGCATGACGAAGAAAATCTTGTTTGCCTGGCTTCTTTTTAACATTTTTTTTGTTGGATTGCTCAGCTGCACTTTTGAGATGGAAAATACTGTCGCTTGCCTGTGCACTTATTTTTCAGATATTTGTCTGTTCTCAACATTATTTTGGAATGGGATGATGGCAATGGACTACATTAGTGAAGTAACTCAGCTAATGACTGCACTATTAAAATGTTGGTATTTCTACAGATAAGTCTAATACTGAAAAAGGAAAGTTGAAGCACTTCAGTATGTAATTCTCTTTTTTTTTTTTTAAATAGGCTACATAAATTTAGGGTTTGTATACATCTATATTCATTTTTATTTAATCAAATGGTTCTATAACTTGAAGGACCAGGTGTAAAGAACTGAAGCTTGATAGTAAATATTGTTTTAATTTTTGATTTTTCATATTATTAAGATAACTTTTTCAACAAAAGTAATTTTATATCGTTTTCTTGCTCGTTATCAAATCTTTCTTTAGAAACAGAGAACATATGACGATGAACAACATAATGATAAATCACTTTATTTGTGTTTTTTAACCTTTCAACACAGAACAGCATTGAGACCTTATGGAGTTTTAATCTCTGGTCTCTGCAAACATTATTTAAAATAAATATTCTATATCTGTATAAATAGATTTCAGATAGTTCACAAGAACATTAATGGAAATAGATAACACAATGGTAACACTTCAGCAGAGGTTCAGCAATTCTCAGGAGTATCGTTCATGCAAATGCAACCTGATTGCACTAGCAATTCCTAGATCTTTTGGATTTCAAAAGGACTGTTTGATATTAATTTATTATGGCTGGGAATTTCAAGGGGACAGAGGGACTAAAATCAAAGCCAGTGAGAACTGGGTATTTGTCTTTTTTTTAAGGTATCCTCGAAGAGTTTTCCCTAATTTCATACCCTCTCTCACTGTATTCCTTTTTTTTTTTTTTTCCCCCAGAAGTTATCATTTCTGTGGCAGTTTGGTTTTTTGAGGTTTTGGAGTTTATTTTGTTTTGATTTGATATTTTAAAATCTTGTTGTTTGGTTTAATTTGGATTTCACCATGCTTTCATTTGCCATACAACTAATGTGAGACTAACTTTCATAGGTACTGTGCAGTGGTATCTAATTATATCAGATGCCTCATGAATTATTTTTTAATCAATAGCACTGGAAATTTTATAGCAAAGTGGTAAAGATACATCTCAGTGAAGCTTTAATGAGATATCAATGCCTGAGACAGATGTTCATTTTTTGATTCCTACAGGTCTTTCAAAACTGTTCCAATGAACTCATAGTAATTTGTCCATGTAACCTTTATCTAGGACTTTGGAAGTCCCATCATCCCTATTTTCTAGTTAACAAATGCTGTGTTAATAAATTGATTGATTTCTTTAAAAATTTATTAATCATGTGTCAGACAACAAAGATGATGACAGTTCTCTGGAAAGAGACAACAACAAAGACACAGATTCATTTGTGTTATTTCAGTGAGAATGTATTGGCTCTAACAAACACCCTGAAATCACCGGGAATGTTATCATTTATAACAATGTGAGGGCTGTACTGATCTTCCCCCTTGCTGAAAATCACCATACACTTACAGAACTTTTAAGTCCCCAGACTTACTGAAATTAATGTTTTGCTCTGTTTTTTTTTTCTCAGTAGTGGCTATGGATCACATTTACTTTTCAGCTGGTGTAGACTGCCCATTTCAAGAGGGCAGTCAAATAGCTTGGCTATTCCAAGTATTTAGACCTTTCTTTCATGGTTCAAAGCACCCTTCCCCGAGAATGTAACACTTTGGATTAAACTCTGAAAAGAACATAAATACTGTGCAAACATGCTGCAGAAATTGAGGCATCAGTTTGATATATGACTACCAGAATGTTACCTTCTTGCATCTCCTGCAATAAGAAGAAAAATGAAGGGGTGTTGTGGTTTAACCCCAGCCAGCAGCCAAGCATCACACAGCCACTCACTCACCCTCCTCCCCAGTGGGAAGGGGGAGAGAATTGGAAGGGTAAAAGTGAGAAAATGTGTGGGTTGAGATAAGAAGAGTTTAAAGATATAGTTGTTGTTATTATTATTATTATTATTAATAATAATAATATCAATAACAAAACAAAAATAATAATAACAACAATAATAATAACAACAACAATGAAAATAACAAGAAGAGAGAGAGAGATAAAGCCCAGGAAAATCAAGTGATGCTCACCACCCTCTGACCGATACCCATCCCATCCCCGAGCAGCAATTGCTGCCCCCCAGCCAACTCCCCCTAGTTTATATACTGAGCATGACATCATATGACCTGGAATAGCCCTTTGGCCAGGTGGGGTCGGCTGTCCTGGCTGTGCCCCCTTCCAGCTTCTTGTGCACCTCCTTGCTGCCAGCGCATGGGAAGTTAAAAAGTCCTTGACTTAATATAAGCGCTGCTTAGCAACAACTAAAACATCCCTGTGTTATCACGTTATTCTCATGCTAAATCCAAAGCACAGGACTATGCCAGCTGTTAGAAGGAAACCTAAATCTATCCCAGTCGAAACCAGGACAAGGAGGAAAAAAAGGGAAAAGAGGAAAAGGTGTGTATTGGGTAATACAGATATATTGACCTTGTTTCATGGGAAACAGAGAGAGAATAGGCCTGTTATGCTCTTGTATCATGCTGTTGTGAGGAAAGTCACTGCAAGGGAGAAAAGTTTAAATTGACTGCTGTAAGAAATAAAAAGTTTCAACAGGTTTTCTGTAGCAAGTGATACCTTCTGATCAGACAATCTCCTTTTTCCTGTGTTTGATCTTTGAACAGCGAGGAATTGTCTGTACAGGCAAAAAAATATTAATTTATTTCTAGTTTCCACTTTAATTTGATCCAGAGAATATTTTGTGAAGTATGACTAATAGGTTTTGAATGTGGAACAAGGGTACTATTTTCAAATCTCAAAGTAGAGTTAAAACTGACTTTGCTATAGGTAGTAATATTGGGAATTACCATTAGAGGGCCAGAGCAGATGACAGAGTTTTTCCATTGTTTTTGCCTTTTTCTACTTTCAAGAAAAATTCAAGGCATTACATGGTCATTTAAAGGAAATCTCCTTCCTATATCTTATCAGTCACTTTCTAAATCATCAAGAAAGAAAATTTGCATTGTCATCCTCAAAAAAGTTATTAAAAAGATCTCTTCGGTTATCAAGTTCAATTTTTTTATATATTGCTTAATACCTTTCTGACTCGCCATCACACTGGCAACATTAGTCCATAAGTTTCAGAGATTGTATTATGTAAGAATTTCCTAAAAGTTTACCTGAATATGTGATTAAATACTCATGTATTCTTCACTAAAAAACTGCATTTGCGAGGGCCATTTTTTTTATTATTTTTTCTGTCCTGATTTTCCTTCATCCTGCTGCAAATTCATGTCTGGTTTTAGGATTTGAATGATATGAACAGGAGGCAAGGTAGATCTTGTGACTAGTCTTCTGGTCTAGACTTAACAGACTACATGAATTTACCAAGCCATCCTGGAAGCATTTAGAGTGTTTTGATAATTTTGTCATAAAGGATGTTGTCTGCCTACAGTTCCACCGCTCTCATAGCCAAGCTATGAAGTGAAAGGAGGTTTTATGTCAAGCTTTTCCCACAGACACTATCTGTTGTTGCTGCCCCTGTTCATTCTATTTCTCATTTTCCACTCTGTCAAAGAAAGCCGAGTCAAACTGAGCCCTAGCTGAAGAAAGACCTGATACAAGACTCCACAGGGGAAAGGATGCATGGCCTGACTTTCCTGAAGGAAATCTTTCTAAAGAGATTTCAAAATTATGCAAGTGCAGGTAAGAAATTCCGTATCTGCTACTGAGATTTTTCAAATTGATTGTAAATCCATCTGTTTATCACCTGCTGAATTCTATGTAATCTAGGAGAACAAAAGTGTGTCATCCTATGCAACGACATCTCTTAGGTTCACACATTTCAGGCTTACAAAATTACAGGGCTACATATCTAACTTGTGAACATTTTGAAGGCTAAAAGACATCCATGGTACCAAAGACTCAAATCAGGTCAACATTTCAAAAGACACTCACTCATGCTTAACTATTCAGTAAGGACTGGATTTCTCTAAAGGGCTTAGTAACCAGTCGCTCATGGATCCAAACAGACTGCATGTTCATCACTAGGCTTCTTTGAAAAGCTACTTCTTATTCAGTATCTAAGAGCATCACTCTGCTAAAAAACAGCTGACCTTTGTAGTGCACCTTTGAGGTTTGTGAGTGTGTTGGTTTTCTTTTGATATCTATTTTCCTAAGTAATTAAGAAACACTGTGATGTAATAATTGTTAAACTATGAAACTAATGAGTTCTATATGAGAATGCATGAACACTCAATGACTGCATAGTTCTAACAAAATTTCCACTGTAGTACCTGTAAGAGATATGTGCATCTGGCTTTGGTTTGCTATTGAAGAAATTTATTTTTGTTTTAGTTAAATGCAATTCAGCTACT
>NW_009259596.1:3479137-3492335 GCF_000687185.1 Egretta garzetta
ATTTATATAACACTTTCAGATTCCCTTTCCAGTTTTATAAACAATTTTGAAAATTGTGGTTTATTCTATCTGGTATGGCTTCCACTGTATATTTATCTGGCTGAAAGATCATTTAAATTGTGAGGCACAGACTCTGCTTCATCTTTCATGAAGAATTTTACACTTTGAACTACAAGAGTCTATTTTTCTCAGGTGAGTTCTGTACATATCTGCACCATATACTGCCTTGAGAAGTTGAATAGTATCAAGCTACAAAACAGAACCCCAAATATACATGCATATAGTTTTAGATAGCTTTTATTAAATGTTGCAATGTAATGACTAGTTTTCCTTTTCTTCCTATAAAGACAGCAATTGGTCAAAATATGTTCATGCTATTTACAGGCAGGGAGTCAGATCAAATTTAATGATTTTTGAATTATCACTCCCTCACAGTGAGAAATATGATTATAGAAAAGTTTTCTTTTAGCAAGTTGTGCTGTTGGAAAAAATAATTGTTCATTTCAAATAACTAATCATAAAGACAACAGAGAACATAAAGAAAACTGGAATTAACTATATCTGACTTCAAACTATCCTGAGCTTGCTTCACTCTTACATGTTTCTGTACTTTTTTCTAAGCTGGATTGAAAGGGGAGGAAAGAAGAGAGCAGAAAAGAGGGGGAGAAAAATAAAGAAAATATAGAAATCATGGAAAACAAATGTAAAATTAGACCAAATAAAGGATTAGATAAGGAAATTAAAAAAAACAATCTAATGAGGGAAAAAAAAAGTCAGATCACCATTTACCCCAACCTTGATCATTGTTATTTGTTTTATCCATGAACAACATAACTTCTGCTAGCTATTTGTAAAATTAGCTTTAGCTTTATTGACTTCCCTAGCGGGAAATTAAGTTGGCTGTAAAACTTACTGTTCCTTTTTTTTTTCTGAAAAACAAACAAATAAAAAACCCAAACAAATTAATATGAGCTGGAATAGTACTTGGTGGAAAGGGTGGCTATGACCTCTTCCTTTGGCAGAGGGGTCTGTCAAAGCAGCCATCGTGCACTCATCTATGAACCACGCACTTGGTTGAGTCAGTTATGTGTTAGTGCAGCAATGTTATTTTCGAACCCCACCAGTTCCTCAGTTCAGTTCATCTTGTCCATCTCACCCACAATTTTTTTTACCAGGCTAGCTAATGGTGCAGCAGGGAAATACGAACACAGGGTATGAGAGGTGTAAAGTCAAACTAAGAATACAAGAAATTATTATCAAATGTGGTCTAGTCAGCATACTAAACATTTTGCAAGCCTTTTGTCAGCTTTCAACAGGTTGCCATTCATTGCTAGAAATAGAGGTAATAATTTGATCCAAATGTAATTTCACTCACATCAGCTTGACAATATAAAAAATTAATCAGACTTCAAATGAATGCTAGATACTGTTGTTGGCATTAGACAACTCTTTGATTCTATTAAAGTCAACATATTTGCAACATTTTTTTGAGACTGGAGAGAGACTTAGCATAGAGGAGGCAAATGTTTTGTTTATGTAAATGTTCAGGAGTCTGGGAATTCAGAAAGTAAATGTGGGATAAGTTTTACTAATTGTAGCGGCTACAATATGCCTTTGGCCTCCTAGAAGCACGGTATGCAGAGTATTCTTTGTGACTAATGCCTGGAATTTTACACTAAAACTGACATTTGCTCTTAAATGTCATTTCAGTAAACTAGAAAGACTGTTGTAAAAATGTACCTTCTCTAATGAACAAATGGTAGGAAGAATCAGGAACACTTTCTTTTGTAATACTGATGGTGGGAGTGGGCTATCCATGCCTTTGGGCAGGCTTTCCATAACTGACTCCTGAAATGATCTGTGCTTCCATCTTCAATTTTCTTTTAATTTGCACTCCTTTTTCTATATTTAACCTTCCTTAGAGATTTCTGTTGCTGATCAGCTTGTACCATGTTACTATTACTGATGCCTCATGTTACAGAGGAACCCCATGACTCACACTCTTTGCTGATCTTCAGTATCATAGTGATTCTCTCCAAAGCTTCATGCTCTGTTTTCCTGAGTACTGCAATGAAATAACAAATTACAAAATCTCTGGAGCAGAACTACCTATACTGTTGCTTTGAAAAGAGTACCTCAAAATATCAAAAGGGGTTTGAAATTCTAATGTTTGCTTTTATTAAAGCAAAAATTAGAACAAGTAACTCTTTAAATAAAAAATATTCAGACCTTCTGGGTCACTAGAATAAAGGTATGCAAACCCAAACTTTTCACCTTCCCACACCTCTTTTTTGTGCAAGTCCTTCCCTAAGATGTTGTTCTCTAATCATCAGTTTTCAGTAGCTTCATGGGTTACATCAAAGACCATGCAGACTCTTTCGGGTCTCTAGATAAAACATTTTTCTTTCCATCAAAACTGAAGCTGATCTGTCTGTTCCCATCTCTTTTGGGGAGTCTTCCTTTTTTTTTTTTTTTTTTTTTTTTTATTGCTATATGTACCATTCCTTGTTGGCCATTACTTGAACTCAAGATATTTTTTCTAGGGGAGAAAGACTTCTTGTCCATTTCAGAACATACTGTTAGGAGAGGACTCCTCACTGCAGTGAATTTTTTCTGATCTTTTATGCAACTATGAAAAAATGTTTAGCAGAACACAAAGTCTTCACAGTAGAAAGAGCAATAGAAAGTGAACAAACAAATCAAGCAGATACCATGTGCTACCAGCAATGATATTGCAGACTCTCTCTCTCGACACATCTGTCAGCCTGTCCCACATGTCACAACATATATCTCCTTAATCTGTAGCAATTTAGCTGTTTGTGTGATTATGAGCTGGATCAGTAAACAAGCTTTGGATAAATATGATCCTTTCCACAGATTTTTTTAGTGATTGACCTCACAGCAAAACCCTATGACCTGCTGTACTAGAATAATTGAGGGGCAAGACAAACAGAATGGAAAGCAAGGTCAAAATATTGTAAAAGGTCTGTCTAAACAGACATTCTTACCTTGGGGAACTCTTCAAAGTCCTCTGATGAAAAGGATTCAATGAGCTTTTTGTGCTTCCTCCTGCCTGCTACACAAAAACTCCAACCAAACATTCAGAGCTCCGTTTGGGATCAGATGAGGATGGGAGTGTGGGAACTGGCATGAAAGAAGTTGCAGAGCCTTGGTGAGATCTGAGAGACAATGACAGAACTGAGTGATGCCAGATGTGTCATGTGGAAAAAAATAATCAATGTTGGGTTGGTACAAGTTCTAAGGTGACAGGAACTATGATGTCCAGCTAAGGTGAGGTCTAATGATACACACAAATAATGTTTAGATATATTTTCCACAGGATTGTCTTCCAGCTGGCCTAGCGTATTACTTTACAATCTGTTAGCCTTTTTAGTCAATAACACATTAAAGGTAAAGATTTAGTGGAAGCAGAGAGGTCCTAAGAGGACTACAAAACATCTACCAGCACTATTTGATACTGAAAAACCATACCTGTCTTGTCCTCAGGCATGTCTTAGCTTCACCAGCTGGGATTTGTGAATTTCAACTTTTATATAGATTTTCACCCCACAATCCTTATCAAGGCTGAAAGTTCTCTGGGATTCAGTAATTTTTACTGAATGCAAAAAGATCACATATATTGTCCCATTACAGATTTAAATAGCCTGTGATTTAGTAGACCTGCTGCACTTACCTCAATAGTCTGTAGGGGCTGAAAAAGTATCAAAAAGTAATCAGAGAAAGTTGAAAAGAGACATGGTACCAGCAACAGGAAGGAAGCTGATGCTGAACTTGCATGTCCATCCAGTTGTAAGAAACACACTATTTAATTCTTTAACTGAGTTTTTGTTATTATCTTTAGCACAAAGAATCTTTTTACCAAAAATGAAGACTACAAAATCATATTATACAATTATACAAATTATGTCCAAAGGTTTTAATTTGTTTCCTAAACTGGAAGTGAGCTATAGCTAGAAATAAGGATTCTCTATAACAGAGTTGCTAACAATTGGATCTGTCCTGTACTGCTATTACTGCTATTTGGAAGAAGGGTTGGCTGAGTCCTCTGAATTTATTTCCAAAATTTAAAAGGAATTCAGCAGATCTGTGCAAATCTGATTCATAAAGGTTTACATTTCTGCTTGAGCATTTGTTCTAAATATGAAGTGCAGATGAGGACTTCAGAGAGGACAGGAAGGTAACTGAAGGGCCTATTGATATAAAGTCATGAAGCAATAATGTAGTAAAATTAACTAGAGTCTAATGGGAGATAACAAGGCATAATGCAACATCATGTGAAATGGAGGTGGGAGAAGAGACTGCATGAAATATTACATTTACCAGTAAGTAATTCATCCTTTTGTTCCTTAAAAAAATGCAAGACTGGGGAAAAAAATGTGGGTCAAGTTGTGCCTTGCTATTCTAACTACTTCTCACAATCCCTTTCATAAACATAACGTGTTCTGTCTCATAAGTGGTAAGTTTTTTGCCTCCTCTCACCCCCAACAAGCTGTTCCTGAACATCTTTGATTTGATCATTAAGAACTTTCTTCTCACCACACATTATATTTTTCATCACCAGTTTGCACTTCTGTGGGAAGTGACAGTTTGCCAGCTTAAGGACTTTTCTCTGGGGTCTGCTGGTTTCAGTAGTTAGTAGTTAGGGACCCTGAGTTCCAGAACCACAAACTGGACTGGACACCAGAAATGTCAGTCTGGTTTCTTTCACTGGGGCAATGTGGCCAGAATGGCAAAGCAAAGCATTGGCAAAATGCTGGACAAATGATAAAAAAAGAAGTCACAAGGAGAATCTGAATGTGACTAGCCAAATTTTTCTTTCTTTACATCATGTGTTCCAATCTATTTTACATAAAGAGATGCCTGCAGATTTGGGGCTTCAAACTGTATTTACACAGCCCAGGAGGAATCCAGATCAGCAGTTTTAACTTTGACTTCTTGACCACAGTTTGCATATGGTCTTTTGAGCTAGATGGTAAGTACATAGTTTTTGCCAAGTCCAGTTGAATTGCAGCTGAATTGCATGGTTTTGGGGTTGTTTTTTTTTTTTTTTTTCATTAATCTGTCAAGGTACACATTATCTAGGATTTCTCAGCCCTGTATAAGCTGATGAGAGGTGATGGTTCTTTGCTAGCCACTACATTTAAAAATACTAAACACTAAAAATACTTCTTTGATAGTAACAGACAGCAATCAAGTATCTCCTTAGCCTTCCTTAGCTGGATTAAACAAGTCACATTCTTTAGTCTCCTGTCAAGCAGTAACTGCTTCTTTCTCTGAACATCCTCCTGGGCCTTCCTGTGTTTGTTCCATTCTGACTTCTTTTTTCATTAGCATGAGTAACCGGAGTCATATATGCATTCTGTGAGAATGCTAACCTGGCCTAAATTGTACAGTGGGCTCAATTTTTTCCTGCCTCTGCTGGAAGTCTCTGTTTTGCTGTACTAAGATTTCATTTGTCTTTTTCACAGCTACATCAAGTTAACAGCTGGAAATTATTCTGTGATCAACGAACAGATTAAAGCTCTTTCATCTGTTTTTCTATAGATAAGCTCCTAGGCTGATGTCATGAAAGTCTACCTTATTAGACCTGAAGCATATGATCCTGCATGTTTATCAATTGGATTACATCTGAAAAATTCCTGTCATCACAACAGTTAATTCTTCCTGTATATATTAATTCTTTTCTTATGGACAACACTTCCCAACTTTATTTCATCACAAATTCTCTGAGCCAAATCCTTTCCTTTGTGATTTAGGTAAAAATACTAAAAAATATCTGTCCTAAAAATTTTTCTTATGAAATACTGCTCAACTGATAGCTGATCTTTCAAAATCCATTGCTATCTTCTCTTCAGGTTGTTGTTCCTCCCTTCCTTCTTAATTTGTCTATAATTCCATCTTCACTATTTTTTTCCATAAAGAATTGAAAGAGATGCTCTCCTCTAGTCCAAATGCAGGAAGTACTGTAAATGTCATCTATCTAAAAAAAACCCCAAAACATTTTCAGTTTATGTTAGCATATGTTATGATTGATAAACCAAGATTACATACTGTTAACAACATACAATGCATCCCGAAGCAATTTTTTATAATGACTTAATTAACAAGTCTATTTTAATAGTTACTAAGTGATCTATTTACTAATGATATTGTGAAAAGAATATTTATTTTCTGGAGCATACAGTTTTTAATGTTTTAATGTGTTTTTCAACAGGAAAAATCACTGCCTGAACTATGGTAACACTTTTTTAGAGAAGAGTATCATGCTGCTTTGAGAAGTGCATGCAAAATCAGCTTTTTGCTCTTAATGTTCAGTATATTACAAAACTGTTTACACATATCCCAAGTGGTGTAATCAGTTTTACTGAAATGCAGCTATTAATGATACCCTTTAATTTTGTTCTGCTTGTGAATGATGAACATTTTTTCTATATTCAGTATGGGAAGAGAATTTTAGGTGATAAAACTCATATCAGAATAAGGATTAACTTTTTAACAAATCAGTGTTTAAATTATTATTATTTTAAGTTGATACATCCATTATTCTCCTTGGGCAGATTTTTTTTTCCTTCAAAATAGGAAATCTAATGCTTTAATCTGGATGAAACTCAATGATCTGTGTTGTACATTAATTTGGACTAGATGGCCACAGGATCCCTTATAACCAGCATACCATTAAACAATGGATTACAAAGAATAAAGTAAATCCAAACCAATTTAAATATTCATGGAAAATGGTTAATTCTGATATTCTGATATTTTCTGAAGTGTGTTATAGATAAAAGTGAAAAGCAATTCTAAGTCACATCAAGTAACACCATCTAGAAGGCATTTGTTCAGCACAACCCAAATTTAATCTTCACGTTATGATGTCATATGTATAGATTCTTGATAAGGCATAATTAAATTCTTCGTTCTTGTTTCTTTTATTTCTACTTCTTTCTATTTCCATTCTTTCTGCTTTTTAAGTTTCAGGAGTTCAAAACTCTTTGAGACTTCCTGGAAAGTCGTATTCAATTTCAAATTTAACTGCAGTTTATCACAGAAGTAACCACACATCCTGACTGGCATCAAATTTTTAACAATATTTGCTTCTGAAACACCATTATAGAGTCATTCACGCATATCTCTGTGTAACAGGTTCTGCTGTCTAGTTTTATGTGCGAAAGTACTTGGACTGTTAGGCATAGGTGTGTTGAATGATTTGTCCCAGTTTTTATTACTGTGATGGGTTAACCTTAGCTGGACGCTAACAAAAGGCTCGTGGGTCGAGATAAGGACACGAAGAGATCATTCGCCAATTACCATCATTGGTAAAACAGACTCAACTTCGGAAAATTTGTTTAATTTATTACCAAAATTAAAGTCAGAGTAGGAGAGATTAAAAAAAAAAAAAAACCACCCACAAATGAATCTTAAAACACCTTCTCCCCATCCCTGCCTTCTTCCTGGGCTTAACTTTACTCCCAATTTTCTCTACCTCCTCCCCCAAGTGGTGCAAGGGGATGGGAATAAGGGTTGAGGTCAGTTCATCTGCCACTCCTTCCTCCTCAGTGGAAGGACTCCTCACACTCTTCCCCTGCCCCAGCCTGGGGACCCTCCCATGGCAGACAGTCCTCCATGAACTTTTCCAGTGTGAGTCCTTCCCGCAGGCTGCAGTTCTTCATGACCTGCTCCAGCGTGCGTCCATCCCTTCCACAGGGTGCAGTCAGTCCTTCAGGAACAGACTGCTCCAGTGTGGGTCCCCCATGGGGTCACAATTCTTGCCAGCGAACCTGCTCCAGCATGAGCTCCACAGATCCACAGGTTCTGCCAGGATCCTGCTCCAGTGTGAGATTCCCCCTGGGTCACAGCCTCCTTCGTGTGCATCCACCTGCTCTGGCGTTGGGTCGTCCACATGCTGCAGGTGGAGATCTCCTCTACCATGGACCTCCCCGGGCTGCAGGGGGACAGCCTTCCCCACCATGGGCTGCACCAGGACCTGTAAGGGAATCTCTGCTCCAGCGCCTGGACCACCTCCTGCCTCTCCTTCTGCACTGACCTGGGTGTCTGCAGGCTGCTGTTCTCACATATTCTCACTCCTCTCTGCTGCTGTTGTGCAGCAGTTTTTTCCCCCTTCTTAAATACGCTACCACCATTGCTGATGGGCTCAGCCTTGGCCAACAGTGGGTCCATTTTGGAGCTGACTGGCATTGGCTCTATTGGACATAGGGAAAGCTTCAATTATGAAGGCTACGTTGTCTGTGACCTCGCATCTGTTTTTATTCAAAGAGCTTGTGATGTAGCATGGACTATTTTAAGTCAAATAACTTTTTGGTTATCTAGTTAGATAATTTTATATATGTAATTTGAGAGGCCTGTAAGAAGTTTCTTAAAGCCCTAGGAATTTAAAACAAATTGTGATTGTGAATGATGTACAGAACTAAGGACAGCTCTCTGGTGTATTCCCTAAATTTTCTTACTCTCATTCCAAGATACTCTGGGTTAATTTTAAAATTTAAGAAATATTTTTAGAATAACTTCTGGTGTTCTAAAATGCTGGACAGTCTTACAGGAAAAGATATCTAAAAAAATTTCACTGCTCAATATTAATGGACCTGTTGCCATACTTTTATATGCACTCTTAGGTAGGCCCTGAAAGGTTTTATAGTTTTGTTTCATTTTGTTATGTTTTGGTTTGGTTTGGTTTATTTTATTTCCTGTTTTTTTTAAAAAAAAGAGTTAGGCTTTCTTTCATTTTGCAGATCATGTGGTAAAGTAAAAAATAAAAAGGTGTGTGACCAAAGTAAATAGGTAGAGTTTTGCAGTTTGGTTTAGATCCAACTTAAGGGTGACAGGCTTTCTGTATCTTTTTTTTTTTATTCTGTCCTCAGTTCAGTGAGCAGCTACCATGTCAGTAACTTAGAAACTATAGCTTTAAAGAACAGAGTATGCAAGGTTATGCAAAGCCTTTTATAAAATACTAGAGACTGCACATATTCGGGTTCATGGCTAGCACAAAAAACTCATGTTCCTTGTGGTAGTCCTGCATGTAATATTCACATTGGTCTGCACAACTGCATGACTGCATTGCTCTGAAGAAGGTAGAAAATTCTCTCACATTGAAAATTTTTTGTTTTGTCAAAGCCAAGTGCCTCCTCAAATGTTCTGTTTCTCATATCCCCTTTATTCCTAAAAAAACCCCCAAAGAGTAATAACAACAAAACACTAAAAAACCCAAACCAACCAAAAAAAACCAGAATCCAAATACTCCACTGTGATATGGGTAAACCAAAATGGGAACACAGATTTAGGTTACTGCTCTGAGTCAGTTGCAAATCTATGGAATCAACCTTTGCCTCCCTCTCCCTTACACTTATTGCAATTTGTTTAAATAATTAATTCGGCCAGAGAATCAGAGAGATGACTCTAAGGACTGCTAGTGAAGATAACCAGTATCCAAGCCTAGTAATTGTGTGAACATGTCTTCCTTCTTCTAGGGATCTGCTAGCTATTCCTAGGTTCAATCAATAAATTAGGAGACCTGTAGCAGCTGAAAATGACCCTAAAACATTGTAAGTACAACTGGGCTATGGAATGGGGTCTAGATGCAGTCTACAGATGACCCTTACCACTTCTCTGTATACTTTTCTCTATCACATCACTGTATGTTTACATTTACACAGGGTCTTAACTCACTAATTAAGTGAATTCAGCTTATGCTGCAAATATGACGCAGAACAGCTGTACAGCATCAATGAATCTGGCAACTGATGCATGCTATATTAATCTTATGGGATTCTGCTGCCTCCTGATTCAAGAAAGTCCCCAATGTTAGGGATCCAGGTGGAAGATGATTATACAATGTCCCATTTGTGGTATGAATATTCCCCAGTCTCCTTCATGGTTATTTTGGAAGGGAAAAGTAGTCACAGACAGATAGACAGTGCTTCTTTACCTATTTTTTCAGCTTCAGTAGACACAGCTTTAGCAACTCATCCCATTTTACCATATGTTATGACCTATATCTAGGTCATATCTCTAGAGAGTCCAGCTCTGAATGATTTTCTAAAGAAGTCTGATTACAAATTTCAAACTTTTTGGTACTGTCTATAAAATAAAATAAAAATTAATTGAGGACTGCATGGGAAATGATCTTAAGATTAATAAATCAAATAGGCAGGGGTCTCAAGGCCTGCAACAGTGTGAATATCTTTATTTGGATAAAGGGTCATCCAGTATTACCTTAGATTTATTATAATGGGCCTCAAGATATTGTCAAAGGCTTTCAGAAAAGAAGAGATTCTCTGTGTATCCATGCAATTTAAGAAATTTTACTGGTGACTGAGAATTCTCTGCAGTTTCTAGAAGTGACATCTCTAAATGCATCTTTAATTTATGCTATCAGCACACTAGATTTTTAAGAAAAGAAGTGGTGCTCATAAACAATCAGTAATAACAGTAAGTATTTTCTCTCTGTTTTGGGGGGTGGGGGTGGGTATCCCTCTGCCCTCCCAACTGCCTCTTGGTAAATAAAATAGTGTATAATAATACAACCCATTGGTATACTCTTTCATTGAAAAAACAAAACAATCCCCCCGCAAAATTCCAAAACACCACAAAACACACAAAAAAACCCAAATCCTTTTGAATCTCTGACTAGTTTGAACAAGTTTTGTCAGAGGAGAAGTCACAGAAAAAAAAAAAAAAAGGCTAGACTCTAGCAAGTTTTGTGAGAACTAGCAAATGAATACTGAGAAGAGATCCACTAATGCCCACAGGCAATGCTGTAAGACAGAAGAAGCTGTATTAGCCTTTTGAGGATCCACACAGAACCTCTGTATGAAGAAACAAAAACCTGCAGTAACCAAGGCCCTGTTGGTTCCACTACTGACAGCCATTTTGCAAAGCTGCTGTGTACATGTTGTAACAGGAATTCAGAAGGTTGAATGTGTGGGTGTTCAGAATATAAACCACAATGTAGATCTTCTCTATTTGTCTGTTTCTTTATTTCTTGGTAGATTGTCTTCTCATACACTTAAACACTCCTATTTAATTTGAAAAAAGATTTGAGAAATCTTTTTTGATGGCCAGGCTCTTTAGAGGTGGAATGAAACATTAGCGATGGAAAGCAGATGACCTAAAGACTATCCCCTCTTCCCTACCTCTGTTTTGCATGTCACATGAACTGTGTTAAGTGGACTTATATCAACTTATAATGAGGGAGTAAGTAAGGGTATTGGACAGGTTTAGGTTTTGACTTTAGGACTGATGTGATCTATATCATTAAAATCAAGCCTATGTCCAAGTTTAAAACATGTGAAGAAATATTCACACTCATGTTTTTCAGCGTGTCCCTATATTTAGGCAAAAAACATTTTCCTTATATACATATATACAGATGCACACATATGCATATATGCTTGTTTTGTATGTGTATCTATATTATTCTCCTTGTTGAAAAACAGAATTATATGTTAAAAAAACAATTTTGTAATGTTGCTTGGGAATAATATTCTCTGTAGAAAAAAGAATAATAGGTCTGATTTGTCATCAAAACAAATATACTTTGTGTTTATCTAGAAGTAATGGAAAACAATACCTAGAATGTGAGATTTCATCTTTGATCTGTTCACAACAGAATAATCTTGACAGTAATGAATTTCTCTGTACAATGTTCATTGTGGAAGGAGACATAAAATATTTAAACAGTCACTGAGATACCATCTGTTCTGGTTTCAGCTGGGACAGAGTTAATTTTCTTCCTAGTAGCTGGTATAGTGCTGCGTTTTGGATTTAGGATGAGAATAATGTCGATAACACACTGATGCTTTCGTTACTGCTGAGCAGGGCTTACACAGAGTCAAGGCCTTTTCTACTTCTCACCCCACCCCATCAGTGAGTGGGCTGGGGGTGCACAAGAAGTTGGGAGGGGGCACAGCTGGAACAGCTGACCCCAACTGGCCAAAGGGATATTCCATACAATATGACATCATACTCAGCATATAAACTAGGGGAAAAGCTGGCCAAGAGTCTGCTGCTTGGGAACGGGTTGGGCATCGGCCAGTGGGTGGTGAGCAATTGCATTGTGCATTGCTTTTTTAATACATCCTTTTATCATATTATTGTTTTGCCTTTTTTTCTCTCCTATTATATTTTCTTTAGCTCAACCTAAAAGTTTTACTTTTTTTTTCCCTTCCCCCCCCTCCCCCCCCCTTGATTTTTCTCCTCTATCCCACTGGGGGGTTGTTAGGGAGTGGCTGTGTGGTGTTTAGCTGCCTGCTGGGTTAAAACACAACATACTGCAATGACACCTCATGGACCGCTTTTTCTGATACTTTTTCCAGGTAGATGTTTGAAGAAAGTAATGAGTTCAAATTGCTGAAATGATAAGAACATACTGGAAGTGTTTACATTTGTCATTCAATGCTTTTTATTACATTCAAATAAACAGCTCATTTCTTTGAAGGACAAAATTACACATATCTTTTATACTCAAATATATTTACAATTGAGAGATTGAGGCTCATGTGTCAAGGCTGAAGTGTTCCACCTATGTGCAGATTATTCCATAGGAGGCTCAAAACACAGGAAAGGTAATGGCAAGGTCTGTATGGAGAAACTGACCTGTCTGTCAAGATAAACTTTTATTGTGTGTTATGCACAATAGTGTAAATCTTCCCTGTTTGCTATTCTTAACAGAAGATGTGACTTCATTGAGATAGCATTGGTTTTTTACATTTCTGATGCATTGAAAATGATCTGACACCATCCAAGTATTAAAAATCAATCTGTTTTATGCCTAGCTTTCACAGAATCCTTTTTTTAATCTCTATTCATTCCATCGAAAGTAACAGAATATGTGCTCATCCTTAGTATGTTCAAAGCAGAAATAAAATTGGTTTATTTTGCACATGGAATCATTGAATTTTATATTTTATCCATTTTACTTTACACTGCAATAGATCAGGTATGCTAGCCAGAGCAATGATATTTTGTCGTGGTTTAACCCGGCTGGCAACTCAGCACCACGCAGCTGCTCGCTCACTCCCCCCCCTCCCTCAGTGGGATGGAGGAGAGAATCGGAAAGAAAATAAAAGGTTAGAGCCAAGGGCTGAGATAAAGACAGTTTAATAAGAGAAAATAGTAATAATAGTAATAATGAGAATGATAACAGAATATACAGAATATACAAAAC
>NW_009259596.1:3494036-3508643 GCF_000687185.1 Egretta garzetta
GTGCGGCAGCCCAGATGGGTTTGCCTCTGCGCTGCCAGTTGCTCTGCTTCCATTGCTGCAACCACCCCCACAGGGCATTTGCCACCATCCATGAGTCAGTATAGAGATAGAGCACTGGCCATTTTTCTCTTTCAGCAATATCTAAAGCCAGCTGGATGGCTTTCACCTCTGCAAACTGACTTGATTCACCTTCTCCTTCAGCAGTCTCTGCAACTTGTCTTGTAGGACTCCATACAGCAGCTTTCCACCTTCGATGCTTTCCCACAAGACGGCATGATCCATCAGTTTATTGGTATAGGTTATTAAAGAACTGGTATTTTATAATGTAGGCTTATTTTCACCCTGAAGAAAATTTGATAATGTATTAGATGTTCTCGTGTATTTTTTCCAGTCTACTCACACATCAAATAGAGAAACTATCCCTATTCAAAAGAACATGTCAGCATACGGCTAATTTTGTGTTTAAGATTGTGCAGCATTAACTTGAAAATAATGTATGTAAAGTTAAGTGTTTTATTTCATAAGAATACTTAATTTAAGGTCTCAAATGTCTGGAAAACTTGACTTTAAAGATATTCTGCTGCTCAGAATGTACTCCATAATTCATTTTTTCTTTGATTATTTTGTCTTACTTTTCTCAACATTTATTGATTGTTTTCCAACAGATTGATATTTCTTAACATTTCTTTTGAAAGTATATTTTGAAAGTATATCTTACAGAATTAATGACTTCTGATAGATATGTTATTTTCCATTCATGCCATCACATGTGACATTGTTTCTAATCTATAATGAGATAAGCATTATCTAGGAAAAGCGCATTGAAAATTTACTGTTCATTAGTCATAAAGGGTGAAGCTTTCAACTGTTCTGCCTGTAAGGATTCAGAACATTAAAATCCAGTCACATGAATATTTGCAAATGTCTTGGATGGTGGTAGGACAGACACCCTAAAGCTGCATACACTTTTCAACCAGTTTCCATCGAGAGTCAGGGCAGAGAATGCCAGGCAGGTACCACAAGCTCCATTCTCAGCAAGTGTCTTTGTCTCCGTCTTACAGTACTGGCTTTTTGTGGCTGACCCTGTAGATGGAAAAGGGACATTTTGAATAGAATTAATCTGACTAAATGTAGAGCCTAAAATATAGGCTGTTGTGTCCAAACTAGTCATCCAAACTTCCCTTATAGTCAATGGGAACAGGAAGACACTTTTGGATGAAATTAATGTGATGTCATGTGAATGTACTCATCTCTCAGATGAGTCATGCCTTGAAAGAGCCTGTTCTCTCCAGTGACTTCAAAGGGCACCAGAAGTGACTTTCTTGGATGTAGACATCTTCTAAATTTAGGTGAGATAAGGTCTGTATTTGAAGATCGATAACATGGGGAGGAAAAAATATTTCCATAATGGCTGAAAATTATATAACTGTGGTAAAACCGTTACAAGTATAACATTATTTTAACAACGTAGAGCATATTCCATGTCACATGGGAAAAGGCTACCCTTCTAACTTTTGATCAGATAAAATACCTCACATATTAAGAACTTTGCTGAAAAGAAAAAAAAGAATGAAAATTCCATCATTCTTTTACCCCAGCGGCCTTTGAGTACTGACTGAATTACAGTTAGTTTTAGAGCAATATGCTGTGCCAACTTGTTTCACTTGTTCTCTCAAAGTAATGTGAAGAGTCCTAGTTATCACAGTACTGTATATTTCAATGGGAGAGGGACAACAAGACTTTTTTTGATATTAAAAGTAAAAAAGATATATTTTACTATTAACAGTAAGTCGGTCAGTCTCTCAGCTTTTTAAATGACGCAGACAAGACTTTGGTCAAGGACAGATTTTGAAGTGTTTCTAACTCTGTGTTTAGTGAACTAGTATAGGGCTACCCATCCTTGTGTTATTTCAGCTCTTAAAGTTCTGAAATAGAAATTATTTTCTGTCATGAAGTGCTAGGTACTATTTAAAGTCAACTGAATATGCCCAAGGACATTGTGCAATGTGTTCCCCTGTCATCTGTTTTTCTCATGCAGCAGAGTCTATTTGACCAGCTTCTTGGATGGGAAACTCAGAAATGAAATAGAAGAAAATAGAAACCAAACTTTGTTCTTTTTTATTTTGAGGACAAGGTACTTTCAAAATTATGTAGAACTTCAGGACTGACGCACACAACACAGAGCTCAGAGTAAGAAAATACAACTGGCTTTATAGCCTACTTTGAGGAAGCTGTGATCACCAGCCTTTTTAATGTTAAGAATTTAGAAATAATTTTAGTCAAGAGTTGAGAGTAAAACTGCCTCACTCAATCACTAAACATAGATTTTTAGAAACAAGCAGATATTTACCTACCTAAGAAAGGTACAACACACTTAATCTAAACTGCACTTAACTATTGGCCATATTCTAAAATAAGCTGAAGTCACTGATGTTACACAGTGTGAATCTGAGGAGAAGTAATATGTATGTATCTATAGGAACTTACTTTATATGCTCTGCAATATGTAATGAGCACAGTATGCTATTGTTTGAAGAAATAGTGTAGCTGTGAGATTTTGGCAATCTATAGACCAAATGAGTGCTGTTACTATGTACTTTATCCCTGAATGTCACATTTGGAATTAGTTATTGCTGAGGTACCTCAGACTTTACTATTTGGCAACTATTTTATATTGTGTGTATATATACACATTAAAACAAACAAGCCAAAACTAGTACAGTTGTATATATATTTTTTTATATATATATATGGCTTTATATCAGTATAGATATATGAGACTATATATCTTTTTATATAGAAATATACTAGTGGGTTTTTCCCTAAGAGAAAAAATTCTGAGCCCATGATCAAGTCTAGTATATTTGTATACTAATATATATGTGTGTGTGTAACTTGCCTTAAGAACTTCCTCTTTGCTTTATTTTTTGATACACAGTTCTTTAGAAAATCAACATTCCTTTGCCCTTTAAAGGCCTTGGATGAATAATAGTCTTAGGAAAAGTCATCTAATCTATTTTAGATGCTTTTTATAGGATCAGATGAATCACAGTCTGGAGGTACCTTTTCCTCTCTCCTAAGTACAAAGGGTTTGTAGGGTGACTTGCTTAGCCTGCTTGTTCCTACATGAATGCAGATAAATATCTCCTGCAGACAGTAATTCATTATTTTAAGCAGAGTAAGTTCCAACTAAAGCACAGAGAGAAAAATAAAGCAAAACAATTAAATCCTGTTAGAATTGTCATAGTAAAGTAGAAAGTCAGGAATAAAAGCCAGTGGAACAGGCTTCATACGTGTTTTCTTCTTGTGCATTATCAGCAGATGAAGGTTCATACCTTTGGGAAAATATTCAAACCCATTATCAATTAATGAATTCCCCACTTACATATAGATATAGAGATGATATAGGTATAGATATAGATATTTTAGAGAGTCAACCTAATCACCAACCCATTGTAATGTGTTCTGACAACAGAAACTGAAGGTAGCAATAGCTTTAGCTACAACTCTAACAATATTTATAAAAAAAGTCATGCTTATGTACACATTTGCATTGCTGCCTAATTCTTGAGGGACTTAAAACTGGCTAGGATACTACTTTTTCAACCTGATTGCTACCTGGAACTTAACTGCTTGTGACTTCTGAAAATCCTAATCTAAACAGCAACTCTACCCTCTGCCAAAGCCCTGACTAATCTAAGCACTCCGTAATTCCTTGTAATGGACAATTTATTAGGCTTTTTCTGTCCTTTCCTACCACAAAGCAACAGCCATAAATTCATCACAAAGCACAGGGTATGTGGTTGATTTCGTTAAGCTGGATGAAATATCTTGACATGTTGGACAACAGCTTTGGGGTTTGCTCTCTCTCCTGGGAATCAAGTAATAAAAATTCTCAGGCACAGAAAAGATTCAAAACTACATTTCCTAAGATAATGATCTCCTCCAGTAAGTTAACGAAGGTAGGCTGATCCCTTAGTGATAAGACTATAGCTTTGGGATAAAGATATTAATCTGTGAGTCCTTGATAACTCAAATATATCTGTTTTCGTATAATGTTAAAGCTATTAGATATTGTGAGACCTGGGGATTGAAGTCTAGCTGCCGGTTGCTGCCTGAATAGCTAGTTCCAAGAATCAAGCTCTTGCTTCTTGTTTTTCCTCTTGTAGTCCTTTTTGTACAGTGTCATCTACAGGACTGGTAAATATAGCTTGTTCTTCCCCTTTTATATTTTATACCTGGAAATATGCTGCAACTACGATCCTGGAATGGGGTTCATGGTTCATTTGAAGAACCCAAATTTCCTATTTCTTGTAAGACTCTTATGTAAAAAGTGGGCATTATCATTGTCATGCTCTGTTCAAAAAGACATTTACCCTCCAAAGAGATTTCAATGCTCTGCATAGTAAGTGGACAGAGAGTTATTAACCTAAGCTCAAATGAGGGTAGAATTTGAGATGTTGCTGTGCCTGGCATCGCCTATTTGTTACTGCTTTGCTGGCTTTCTGTATTTCCTTGCAAGCGGTTTCTACTCCCCCACAGCTCTGACAATATGAAAAACACTTTGTATGCGAAATGTCTGTTTTTCACTGACATCCAAGTTAGCTCCTAAACAGGCATTTTTGAAGTGCTTTGCTCTACTTCATAAGGAACTCTGCCCAGAACAGCTAGTTTGAATCTGTGAACATACGAACAATACTGAAAATACTAAATGAGAAATTATTAGAGAGGAACTGTGAATCTGCATGGGAAGGTATTACCAACAACTAAACACTCCTTTCATTTATTATAGTCATGCCTATTACCAGGTTCTCACAAAAATATAAATATCTTTCATAGACATGAAAGCCTTATATTGAAATAGTATAATCAACATTGCAAGGGTATCATAGAATCACAGTATCATAGAATAGTGTGGGTTGGAAGGGACCTTTAGAGATCATCTAGTCCAACCCTCAGATGTTTTCAAAAATTATGAAATGTCGTCAAAGGCAGTCAAAATACCTTAAGTCTTATATGCTTGCACTTTGATGCAGTCTTCTCTTATATAGTGACATTTTTCTAACAGTTTTTTCCACATAAGCTATCTCTCATACAGTTAACATGGTAAAAAGCTCTTGAGAAATAGACCATTTATTAATATTTGATTGCATTTTATTAATAACCAGTTTTTAAGCCTAGCTTTTTTTTGTTGCCTGTTATCCAAACTCTGAAGAAAGAAATAAGAATTTCCTTATGTACTTTTTATGACATTCATCATTTGGTAGCATGCTGAAGTTTTTCAGTCATGTCGGTATATCAGTTTTCATAACACTACTTTTTCTATTACCTCTCCAGTGAGTAAATGGAGCTAGATGCTAGACTGAACACAGTAAGGTTCTGTCCGTATTTAAAAAAATTATGCATGGTTATTTGCACCTTACTTTTCTTTAAATATAATATGTAAGTTAAAAGCACAGGCCTGATTAATTTATGTGACTCCATGCTTTTGTCAGAATTTCTGTCAGAAAAAATGCAGGTTCTTAAGGCAGTCATAAGTAGCATATAGGCTATAGGGACCCAGAAAAATTCAGTTAACTGTTTTGCCTCCCATCACATGGAGTTTCATGGCGCAGTAAGTAATAGAAACCAGTTCACTAGGTCATCGTTCAACTACCCTAACATTCAAATTTTTTCTATTCCTTCCTTCAATTCTTTGCCTTGTTTACTGAAAAAACTACTAAACATCTTTTATGGCAACCTTATTCTGACATAATTTGTTGAGATCAAACATGTTAAGAGAAACATGATGACTTCAGCAGACATTCTAACAAAACAGGCCAGTTTTGAAGCTCACTTTGCCGTCTGTTTTTGGTTAGCGCCCTTGTCCATCTTCTTTGCTTTTTAGTTTTAGGCCAGCTTGTCCACACTCTTCATAGGAGCAGGATGACAGAATCTTCCATCCTCCAGCCCACAAGGCTTCTTATTTTTCTGCTGCCTGGTCTCGGGCATCCTGAGCAAGGAGACTGGGCAGTGTCCAAAATCTGTTATCTCAATTTTAAAAATAATTTAACTTCAAATTTTCCCCACACATTCACCCAGAGACAGATCCTCATCTTGCCACAGCTTTAATCACACAGACATTAAAACTTACGGGTATTAGTCTCAGACCAGTAAGTTTGATGTCGTAGGCATGAGATTCAGCCAGTGGGACACTATTCCCACCCTGTTTCCAAATGGTGGCATCTCCTGTAGCGGCCATGTGGCAGACTCTGCTTGGCTCTGGCAAATCCCTGCATACTGTTAGGTATGCCAGCTCCTGGAAGAGGTGTTCAAGAGCAGCAGAGGAGGAGGACATCACCAACAGAAGGGTTGGTCTGCTAGGGCAGCTCCAGTTCACCACACAAGGTAGTGTGCAATCTGCATGCTCTCCTTGGCCAGCAACCAGATAGACAGCCAAGAGGTCTGTGTGAGTAGAGAAAATTGCAGAAAGTGTGGCAGAAATTATTTCTTGATCTCCATAAGAAGATCATCAGAAATATGTGCATAAGCAAGCAAAAAGACAAGTGGTGTACTATGTAAAGACTGATCACACTTCCAGACAAGCAAAGAACCCCCTTTCTTGGTGCCATTAAAGGTAAGTGTAACTTATGGGTGTTCCTTTAACACTAGCATGAAATTCCTTTCCTTGCTACTCCAGCAGAAAAGTGATTTATTAGTACAATAAGTTTAGACATCATATTAGATATACTGTTAGAATATTATTACTGTATCACTTTTTAAGTTTTCCAAAGAACCTATTTCCTGCAATTTTTTGTAGAGAAATTATACCTAATTAAAATTTTTAATAAGCTTGTGAAAGACTGCTCAGTTTCTCCAATTTGCATTATGAGAACCTTTTGTTAATTTTCTCCTAAGTATCCATAGTATTGAGAAATTTTACTCCAAAATTGCTTCTGACTTCTAAATGTTCTGTCTTTGAGTTATTATCAATTAAAAAGTCATTTATAACTGATAAGTAAATATTAAACTAATAAGGTATATGTATTTACAGTAAAGGAGTTGTCTTAGTTTTCCTCTTGGCTTTGGTTTCGGTTTTATTGTTTCATTTTTGCTTTACTTCTTCCTTTCCTCCTGTTTCCTTTTCAGAGCTTCCACAGCATTTATTTATTTATTTATCTATCTATTCATTTTTATTTAATGGCTCAGTTTCTTTTAGTTTAACTCCTGTTTGAGTTACTCAGTGTCACACCAGCTTAGCCACAAAAGCAGCTTACAAGATTGGGTAAAAGACAGCCCGTGATACCTTATAAATAGGTATTTAAAATGCTGGCAAGCTCTTAGAGAAAGTGAGGGAAGTTAATTTTACCTGAACACTAGCACCTGAAGAGCAGTCACAAAAGTGATTGATTGCTACACAAAATGCACCTTTATATGTTGCATGGGTTAGTGTTTTTATTTACCATATTATTTCCAGTCTTCTTGAATTTTCCATGTAAAAGTATCCTTTCATAGATCTTGATATTAAGATACAGAGGATATAGATAGCGTCACTTGTGTTTATATTCAGGACCAGAACATGAGTAATCTCAGGGACCACATCACCTCCCTCTGGATGTTTTTCACAGTGTAAGGCTATAAACATGTTTTTTCTTTGTATTGTTAATTTATTTTAATAATGGACTAAAAAGGAATTTCTGACCAAAACAATGGAATTTCTGTCTCCCTCAACTTTTATTGTCATCTACAGGAGGAGAAAAAAAAAGTTGCAATTACAATTTACCTATAGCAAAACAACAGAATTCAGAAAAGCCAGGGTTCAAAAGCAGAATTCTCCACATTGGCTACATTTTGCATAACACAGGTAAGGCTGTGTGATGTTGGTTTTGCTACCCTCTTCATATCTTTTTGTTGCCAAATCATCTACATTACTTTTTTGAATTTTAGTCCTTCAAGAAGCATGATTTATAGAAGACCAGTGGACCAAATTAGAGCTCCTATAACACAAGAACTTAAAAAATACACTTTAATAATTTTTTGTTACTTTGCTGAATTGGGGGTATTTGCTTAAACTCTATCTTTAGGATTATGTCCATGCAGCAAAACATTCTGATTCAGATCAAACCTACCTAAATCAAAATAATAAATAATTATTTTTGCTTTCTCTCTATTTCCTTCTCTCTCTGCCAATACATATATTTATGTACAAACATATTTATGAAGCTGAAGTAGTTAACATTTTTTAAATTTACCATTTTATTATAATACATTTTAGAAAACTGTGTTCTTCTCAAGGATGTATTATAATATATAAGAAAGGTATTGCTTATTTTATATTATATTTATAAATACATATTAATACATTATTCAGATAGTATAAACATGTATTTTAGAACTACTTGGCTAAATGCTCTACACTGTAGAAAAACACAGCTAATAAGAATTTATAGGTACATCACTGGAAAACTCACAAAACCATTACTCTTCAAGGCTTATCAGAATACATACAAGTTAAGAAATATGACTCTCTCATCATATGTCCCAGTAAGCACTGGGACCCAATGTTTTCCCAGTAAGAACTGGGAAAAGTCAATGTTCAGCAATCCTCTGAATTTCTAACTACAGTTCCTGGTCACAGCACCTCCCTAGTAGCAGGAAAATGGTACAGAGGGAAGACATACTGATATGTTAATGTTTCATTATTTTTCTTATGCATTTCATTTAACCTTAGATATATAACATGTAAATTTGCAATCAGTAGAATTGTGTCTTTTAGCAAGAATTTGTTGCACCAGAACATTCTTTCCTTGTTTTGTGCTGAAGCAATTGGTTCATAAAAAGACCCAACCATTCTTTTACTTAACTCGATAGAAGTAATGGTCTTTTTACTGAGAGAAAAAAAAAGTGGAATCAACCACTGTCTAACATGAATGGCATTTCTGTATCTTTCAGATCTTCGTACACAACCAGCTGGAAAGAAGGCAGACAAAATATTGGGAGCATCGGATAAAACCACTAGTTGATGACCTGTCACATAAACATTTCCTTTCCTCAGTAAGATGTTCTTTGGAAGCTGGTTTAAGGAGATTAAGGTGATGGATGATGACACAGTATAAACAGTAAGGAGTATTTCACTGGTCATATGTATAAGGCTGAAAGCTGCATGGAGCTTTTTCAGTCTTTGCCCCTGCAATTTTGATAAATTTTGTTAAGGCCCAGGGCAAAAAATTAACATAAATTAAAGCAGCCATTTCACAGTAATAATACTGACTGGTTTTTATCTTTCTTATCACATCAGAGCACTCCTGACTGAACACACTAACAAATTTCTATATAAACAAATTGACAAGTAAAGACCACAACTGCTTGAGAATTATTTACTACACAGAGAAACTGCTGGTTCTTATTAAAGCCCTTCTCTTTTTCCATTTTTATTCATGTTTGCTAATCATTCAAATGGATTATAAGTTTTCAGTTATCTGGGCTTGTCTACTTGATCTTGTATATATTATTATCATTGGAATACTCACATGAGTAAAATGAATCTATTGGCTAGATGGCAAAGGAAATGTTTTTCATAGCTCATTTTTTTTAAAATCAGTTTATCTGAGGCAAAACACTGTTTGTTACATTTTACCCTGTGTAATAAGTTGTCTTCATTAATGACTTGAATGATAGGATGCAGTGAGACTACAAACCAGACTGGGTGGAATGATCACTATGTTGGATATTCAGAATGGTTCCACCAGGTTGGAGAAATGGGTTGACAGAAAACTAATGAAGTCCAACAGAGGCAAGTGCAAAGTCTTTCATCTGGGATGGAATAACCATATGAACAGTATAGAGTGGATAGAAAGCAGTGACAGGGAAAAGCAGTTGATATACAAGTTGAATGAGTTGAACCCTTATAGAAAGAAGGCTAACAGTGTTGTCAGCTGCTCCAGGGAGGTGAACTTTCCCCTCTGTTCAACACTTGTGACACTACATCTGGAGCATTGTGTCCAGTTTTGGTCTCTCCCACACAAGAAAGACATTGGCAGATTGGAACAAGTCCAGTGGAAGACAAACAAGATGATTGAAGATTTACAATATGAAAGGAAAGTCTCAAAGAACTGGGTTTATTCAACCTCAGGAAAACAAGGCGACCAATGAGAAAGTAAAGAGAAGACAGAGACAGACTCTCTGCCCAAGGGTGCACCAGGATAGGAAGAGAGGCAAGTTGAATGGATGCAAGTTGAAGAAAAGGAATTCTGATTAGGTATAAAAGGATTTTTTTTTTTTTCCCATAGGGATAGTCAAACTCTAGAACAGGTTGCCCAAAGATGTTGTGGCATCCTGATCCCTGAAGATATTAAAAACTTAGCTGTACAGGTCCCTGAGCAACTTGATCTAACTGGACTTCCTGTGAGAGGAGGGTCAGACTAGAAGACCTCTGGACAGCTCTGTAACCTAAAATACTCTATGATTCTACTAAAGGAGTTGTCCTGGTTTCGGCTGGGATAGAGCTAATTTTCTTCATAGTAGCTAGCATAGTGCTGTGTTTTGGATTTAGTACCAGAAGAATGTTGATAACACACTGATGTTTTCAGCTGTTGCCAAGTAGTGCTCAGACTACTCAAGGACTTTTTGAGCTTCTCCTGCTTGCCCAGGTGCATAACAAGCTGGGAGTACAGCACAGCTAGCACAGCTAACCCAAACTGACCAAAGAGCTATTCCATACCATAGCTGGGCATCGGTCGGCGGGTGGTGAGCAATTGCCTTGTGCCTCATTCGTTTTATATATTCTGTATATTCTGTTATCATTCTCATTATTACTATTATTATTATTTTCTCTTATTAAACTGTCTTTATCTCAGCCCTCGTCTCTAACCTTTTATTTTCTTTCCGATTCTCTCCCCCATCCCACTGAGGGAGGGGGGGGAGTGAGCGAGCGGCTGCGTGGTGCTGAGTTGCCAGCCGGGTTAAACCACGACAGGAGTCAATGCTTCTTCCTTAAAAAGAAAATAACTTACTGCTTATGAATGGTAATGGTCAATACCTTGCTAGCTCTGTGCATAAAGATCAGCCTTTTGGTGATTCCTTACAACCTTTTTTTGCTTCTACAACTTGTATTTTTTCCTCTATCATTCCACTAAGCTTGCTATATAGTGTATACACTCTAGTTCCTAGCCTTTATTTAGCCAGTAAGTCTTCCCTTGTAGTCCAAAGAAACTTGCATTCTCATCCCTCAGTTTTCTCATCCCGTATCACTGTCTCTAAGCTTCCTGTGCTGCTAAATAATGAAAACAGAAGGGAAAAAATTTACTTTATAGTAATATGAGATCTCTGACTGCTGTTGACTGTGAGTTCATATCTCTGTCAAAATTGGGATCGTAGTCTATAGCTTTCACTTGCAGCATAAAATTTGTTCTTTTTTGATTTTAATAGACAAAATAGATTGGGAAATCACATTACGTTGATTTTTTGCAGTGTAGCATTACACTAGCATTACACTGTCCACTTTATTCATATACTTACATCTTTGAAAGTCTGTAAACTAGGAATTTACACTGAAGAAACCTGATTAGAAAAAGTTGGGTTTGATCTTGCCCGTATTGCAGCACCACAGATTTATTAACTCTAAACTGTTAGTGTTGTCTCCTATTGTACTCACTTGTATATACAGACAGTAATGTTAGACACCCCTGCTGGTGTAGGATGCACTTTTTTGCTCTTTGTATGATCTGACTTGATGGATTTAGCTCATTGGGTGTCTGCTTTGAAACTCTGTGGTGTGAGTATGAACTGCTGGCACTACACAGAGAGATGAATACGTTAGCATCGAGGACTCTGATCTCAAGTCCCGCTAGAATCAATGGGAATTTATCATCTGAAAGCAAGCAAGTTCCTGACAGAATTAGGTCCTTGCAGTCTCGGGACAAAGCCAAAATACTTTTCATCTCATGAAAACCTGGCAGAATTTCTTCCCTAACAGAGGAAACTTGCAAAGTATGATTAACACTACCTGAACAGAGATATTATGAAACAACCATTCCATGTGATGTTACAAGAAGCAGAAAGAAATTGGGTGGGATAACGCTAACGCCTGCGCCCCATGGGAGAGTAATAGTGAATAAATCAGTGTACTGATAGCACTAATTAACCAGGGGTATCATTCTGCTGAATGATGTAGAAGAAAAAAAAAATATTGATGAAAAATAGATGAAAAGCAAATAAGATGTGACAGAAAAAGAGCTGAGGAAACAGACAGAACTGAAATAGAACAAATTATTTTTCAGGGACAAGGGTGCTTGACAAAATTGATCATCTTAGAGGGAAAAATAAACCATTGATTCAAAAGCATAAGAATGCAGTAGCAAAATTAGATTGAATATATGTATCCCCATAGAGATAAATGGAAGCAAGATGGAAAATGTGAGAAGAAAAAGAAAATTGTCATCTTTAAATTGCCAGCCCTACAGTGATATAAGGAAACATAGAAATGTTATATTAATTTTTTTTTTCAGATGTGCTAAAATAACTGCAAAGCTGGACAGATTATAACAGCGAAGGAGGAAAACCTGGGAGGCAATGGATGGCAGCACATGTGGTTTTAGCTAGTTTTAGCCATATAAATTGTATTCATGACAGACATTGTTAAGCCTTATCTGCCTTTGGGTATCTAAGCCAAAAAATGGATTCTAAAAGAAATATGCAAAGCATCTCCCTTTTTGACACAGGTACAGGAACTTTTGAGCTAATATACTTGTGAATGCAAGACTATAAAATCCACCCTGCTTTTTATTGACATTATCATAAAACCAGCACTATAGTTATAATCTGCTTATAAAAAAACCCTATGTGTGTAATTGGGAATGGATTAACGGTGAATCCAAGTGTATTGGGGCATAAATTTATGGGTAGCTTGTAACCAGTTTAGAGGATTGCACTCCTTAGCTGATCTTTTCTCACACAGGAAATGCCTCCTGTTCACAGACCCTGATCCTGGTTCATTTAAACTGCATTTCCATTGTCAGTTTTATTGGATTAATTTCTGACACACACAGAGATTAATAGGAGCCATCACTCATGGCTCTACCTTTCATAGTGCCTTTAAGAAGAGCATTAGGAAATTAAAATTTTAGGAAGCATGTTAGAGAGAAAAGCAGGAGAGAATGACAAAAGGAGAGGACTGAAGAGTGTTATGGATGCCTGCAGGTAAATCATAGAATCATAGAATCGCTTTGGTTGGAAAAGACCTTTAAGGTCATCGAGTCCAACCTTTAACCTAACCCTGCCATCCCACCACTAAACCATGTCCCTAAGCACCTCATCTATCCTTCTTTTAAATACCTCCAAGGATGGGGACTCTACCACCTCCCTGGGCAGCCCATTCCAGAGCCTGACAACCCTTTCACTGAAGAAGTTTTTCCTAATATCTAACCTAAACCTGCCCTGGCGCATCTTCAAACCATTCCCCCTCGTCCTATCATCCGTTACCAGGGAGAACAGGCCGACCCCCTCCTCACTACAGCCTCCTTTCAGGTAGCTGTAGAGGGCGATCAGGTCTCCCCTCAGCCTCCTCTTCTCCAGACTAAACAACCCCAGTTCCATCAGCCGTTCCTCGTATGACTTGTGCTCCAGACCCCTCACCAGCTTGGTTGCTCTCCTCTGGACATGCTCCAGCAATGCAACATCCTTCTTGTAGTGAGGGGCCCAAAACTGAACACAGTATTCGAGGTGACACAGTATTATATTAATGAGCATGACAGATTTCTTATAGATTATTTTAAACTTAACAGCATACAGATTTATAACACAACACAACACTAACAATCGTTTTGACACGTGCATGAAAAGGGAATAAATACTCCATAAAACAGAAAATGCGACTTCTTTTCTTTTAGTATGGACAGTAGTTTTGCTCATTCTGGGGTTGACTGCTGCAACGACATCAACACTACCACCCAGTTTGGTGTCGTCTGCAAATTTGCTGAGGGCACACTCAATCCCCTCATCCAGGTCATTGATAAAGATATTAAACAAGACTGGCCCTAGAACTGAGCCCTGGGGGACACCGCTTGTGACCGGCCGCCAACTGGATTTAGATCCATTCACCACCACTCTCTGTGCTCGGCCACCCAGCCAGTTTTTAACCCAGCGAAGAGTATATCCATCTAGGCCATGAGCCGCCAGCTTCTCCAGGAGAATGCTATGGGAGACTGTGTCGAAGGCTTTGCTGAAGTCCAGGTAGACAACATCCACAGCCTTTCCCTCATCTACCATGCGGGTCACCTGGTCGTAGAAGGAAATCAGGTTGGTTAGGCAAGACCTTCCCTTCATGAACCCATGAATGGCAGACATGGAGCTGCTTTAGCCATAATTCTGTAGCTTGGCTCCATGAGGCAGGATTGACAAGGTGAAACTGGTGATGAGCATAGAACATGAATACTGCAGGCAGCATTTACCTTCCTCGGGTGTCGTGGTTTGACCCTGGCTGGACACAAGGGGCCCACCAAAGCCACTCTATCACTCCCCTCTAACCAGACAGAGGAGAGAAAAAGTAAATCAAAGGGGCTCGTGGGTTGAGATAAGGACAGGGAGAGATCATTTTATCAGTTACCATCATGGGCAAAACAGACTCCGCTT
>NW_009259596.1:3509304-3520443 GCF_000687185.1 Egretta garzetta
CACAGGGGCCCTTCCACTGTTGCTGATTGGCTTGGTCTTGGCCAGCGGCAGACACAGGGAATACTTCTAGCAGCTTCTCAGAGAAGCCACCCCTGTAGCCCCCCCCACTACCAAGACCTTGCCACAGAAACCCAATACACTCGGGTCAGTGAAAATGTGATTCCAGAAGTTCTGGAAGCGTCTGTTGTCAGCATGTCTCCTCTTATGTGGCTTTCCCAAACTTGAGATGGATTCTTAAGGAAATTAACAGGACCCTAAACAAAGGCATGACAAAACTGAGAGATTTCTGTATTGCCAACAGGAGAGATGTCTAAATTGGTCTAGATTTGTAAGAATTTACTCTATTTTATACCTAGACCTCTGCTTTCTGCTTTGCCATCTGGCCTTTTTCCAGGGTGAATGGTGGATCCAAGCCAAGTGTGAGAGCAGGCAGAAGGTCAGTGATGCCCTTTCACATGATTTGGTTTCCAAAGTAAGATACGTGGTCCAGACAGGAAATACAGTTTGGATTGTAAGTTTGTCTTCAGTAAAAATGAAATCAGTCTTTCCAATTCCAATAAAAAGCAAACCAGAAAGATTTGGTTTATTTTACCTATCAATCTGTTTCAAAAAAATATTTTGGTCTTATCAAAAAGGTAAAAAAAAGAGATAAAGTTTATTAAACTGTAAGGGATCTTAGGCAGTATAGAAGACATGGGGCTCTTTCTTCCTTCCCTTCTAAATAATGAAACAGTTGTACTATTATTTAACTTAAATTAAATGTGCATTTGCTAGCAGCTGTTCTGATGGTTCGGTCCAAAACTGGCTCTGTTGTTTTGTAATATTCTTTCCAATTAGGATTCAAATTGTACTTTATTTTATTTTATTTTATTGTGAGAGTTCAATGAGACTAGCAGTAGTCACTTCCTTTTGATTTGTTTTTCTCTATTACCATTATTATGATGTTAAGACAACTTTAAGTGAAGACTGTGAGGTGTAGAGAGGTTGCAGAGCATTTCCTTCTGACAGTGTAATTCAGTCACTGGAATAGGCAGGCCCAAATAATATAATATTCGTGTTGCAAAGTTATTTGGACTCCAGGGGTTTTATCAGGTTTAGTTTAGCTCTTCCTAAAGGTCAAGGTATGTTTCTCTGAATAGAAAACAACTCAGGATCCTCAGACTGACACAGCGTATTTTTCATAGATCATATTATAGGATCATACATACTCTGCTTGCTACCTAAGCTCTGCCAAAGCCTTGGATAAATCCAAACATATCCACTTTTATAAATAATGTCATAAAAAATGAAAACATGCAAAGATAACGTTTCAGTAGCTCTCATCTAGGTATTTGTTTATATGGACCCTCGAGAACTAACTTGATTCTAAAAATGAAAACAGCAGATTTGTAGATAGAAGATGGCTTTGTTAAACACACCAGCTCAAACACATACATTACTATTTCAGTGCTTCGTCCGCTTCAGGTAGGAATTACAAGTGAGTGAAATAACACAATCTAAATATAAATAATTTTAAATTCCTGCTAGTTTAGCCACATGGATATGAGACTATGATGTGTGGGAAATATTAAGTACAAGGCAAATCATGCAGAAACATAAAACTCAGAGGGGTGATGGACACCTCTCTGTTGGAAGTGGTCACACCTCACAGCCCACAGTCCAGACAGCAGGTTTGGGATGGCAGCAGTGTATTTCTAATGAGTGATCTTCCTCAGCTGAGAAAATCGGCTCCTACTTAGGCTGGAGCTTTACAGCTAATTTGGCAACAAAAGTAGTGTTTGGCAACCAAAATAGCCTTTGAAGTAGTTTATGTGTTTTGATTATCAAGTTCTTCAGAAACACTGATATCAGTCAGGATGTGTTTTCTGAGGTTCAAATCCTCTCAAATAATCAAGTGAAGAAGAGGGGTTATTAAGCATCGGATTATCCATTTACTGAAGTAGGTGTTCTGCTCACTCCCCATCCTGGTCAGGTTTGGTTCAAAGGTTGGTGACTTCCTTGGGATGTTTCACAGTCCAAAAAGTGATGGTCTGTTACCAATTTATCATATACAAGTTTTTTCTCTCCCATAATTTGCGTATGAACAAATCAGTTCTGCAGCTGCTTCATGGTAGATGCCCAGCGTATACTGGAAGCAGTACCTTGTGCTAGTATCAATGACTTTTCCATCCTACAGTAGAAATGTTCCTTCAGGAAACTATGACCACTCTGTTACTTGAAACTTTAACATACTTGTTTGCATTGCTGCCTTCGGCAATATATTGAAACACATTTCAATAACACTTTTCTTTTACTTACATTTAGTTCCCTTGGGAAAATGTATGCTCATTGCTAGTATGAAATACTAGCATTTTCTACTTAATTAGTGGTTTTCTAAGGAATACAGTACTGTAGAAAAGAAAGGACGTAAAGAACCAGTTTCTCATTATTGTTGATCAGTACCTTGCATGTATCCACTATTTTACATAAGCCTATAAGTATGCATGCATATGTATGTATGCAGATTGTTTATGTTTATTTATATTATAAATTCTATGACACTATCAAATAGTACCTGCCCATCTTACAAACATAAGAATACCAAATTTATCAAAATATTGTCTTATGTGTTCAAGACATGTTTTAGTGGTGGACTTGGCAGCGTTAGGTTAGCGGTTGGACTCGACGATCTCAAGAGTCTTTTTCAGCCTAAATGATTCTATGGTTCTATAATTCTATTTCAGTGTGTTCCTGAGAAGGCAGCTGTAGGAAGTATTACATGCCAAATTTCTCACTGAGAGCATACATGAACGTATGTTACAGTAGCAAAATCTTGCACAAATATTTCATAAACAGCAAGAGCTCTATTTCACAAAGAATGAGTTCCATCAAATTAGTGGTTTCAGATTTTATTAACATCCTCTGTTGAATTTTTTAGGACATCATAATGATATATATTAAATTAATATCCATGCAGCAAAAGCAATTTCTTATTTCTAGGAACATATTAATCCTTGAAATTGTCATTAGTATTATGAACATTCAGTATGTTAGTGATTTGTATTTTCCAACTAATTTTGTTATTTTGCATCCTTTAAAGAAGACATGTACTGAGCAGTTTTTAAATTTTGAATAAGTAATATTTATAATATTTTCTTATTGATATCTGTTGATTATATCTGTACAATATCTAAGTTTTACATTATCTCTTCTTGTCTACAGTATTTAATAAATCTCTTTAGTTCTGTTAAATCAATGAAGATCTGTTCATCAGCTGTAGAGAGTAGGATTCTATTTCAGTAAATAAATACAAAAATGTAGGGGAATCTACAATCTATCAATCTGTCTATCGATATATCTATTGATCTATCTAGCTATCTATAGGGCAGCAACCAAATATATTCTGGTTCAGTCTTATAGCATCAATCATCTCAACATGTGGGAAAACTGGAGCAGAAAACACACATACATCTTTTAAAAATTATTGTTTACTTCACCTGGTTGTATTCCAAAAGATCACACTACATATGACTACTGTAGCAAAACACAATGTGAATGCAAATGAAAAAGCAATATTCTTTGTCTACCAAAAGAAACAGAAGAATTGCTGTAGATAAGTAGTGGCATTGATCAGGCATAGTGTCGTGGTTTAACCCGGCTGGCAACTCAGCACCACGCAGCCACTCGCTCACTCCCCCCCCCCCCAGCTCAAAAAGTCCTTGAGTAGTCTGAGCACTACTTGGCAACAGCTGAAAACATCAGTGTGTTATCAACATTCTTCTGGTACTAAATCCAAAACACAGCACTATGCTAGCTACTGTGAAGAAAATTAACTCTATCCCAGCCAAAACCAGGACACATAGCATCCTTAAATTAGGGGCAATACTAGAGAATTTCCTCCTTTTTTTCATTCCTCGCTTCCTCTTCTTGTAGAGATTGTGACTGTCATTTTACTTCCTTGTTATTACCTTTGTTTTGGCAGCATATGTGGGATGATTTACATATGCTGCATGTATGGGGTTTGTTCTCTTTGTTACACCATAAACCAGCTCTATCCAGCTTTCAAGGTTGCATTCCTTTAGTGATCAGTGATCTAGTGTTTCTGATATGCAGCTCTATCCCCAGAGCTCCTGTTATCATCTCTGCCTGTATTCTCAAAGATGCTGTTATTATCTTGTGCTCACATACTTAGGCCACCATGTCACAATCTGTACTGTATCTGTCTTGATAGATAGATAGGCTTTATTTGTGTGTGAAACTGTAATTATGGTTTTATTTTGCCAGTGTTAGTCTTGTATCCATCACAAACTGTTGCGTTGTCAATTTTGTCACAAATACTTCTGGGCATAAGGTGGAGACTTGAGCAAATTAAGTCATGAAGAAATAAAGGATTTTGGGGTTGTTGAATTGAGTAGAAGAGTGTAGATGGAACTGATCCATAACATATGTTGAAGCAATGATGGAAATGAAAGACTGGATTGTTTGCTGAGGGTGTGTTCAGACTGTGGAGAAGGTATGCAAAGCAGCACAACCCCTAGAATACACCGAGGTTTCCTTCATGCTCATGGTTTTCCCTTGCAGAAGAATTGGGTACTATCATGAAGTCAGGACGTGGAAATGATCCAGTTTTGGACCAATGTTCATAAGCCAGGAAATGCTGCCCTGTCTCATTGCATATACAGAGACTGACTGAGCAGATATTCTGTCCCAAATGCTGGACTACTTAGGAGTCCATCAGAGAACTAAGAGGATTTCATGGTAAAAAAAAAAGGAAAAAAATCAGGAGTTGACAAAGCCCCACTTAAGTGGAGGTTCTGGAGCTATTTAGCCACTGAGTCACATCACACAATTCAGGAGAGTGCATCAGTCCCTGCTAGTGAGTGGACACTGATGTTTCATTAGTCCTCTCAATCTGCACCTGTAAAATCACTGGGTTTTTCCATAGGATGAAAACTAGGTTATTAGAAAAGTAAGAACTTGAAAGGTGATTAATTTTCTGGACCTGCTATATATATCCAGGAAAGACATTCATCTCACTTTGCCCCATTTTCCCATACTTTTGTAAATCATGTTGAACAGCAAAATATCAGGTCCAGAATGATACTGTCACTAAAATTCAATTCAATGTTGATATGGAGAGATTTTAAAAAAATGCCACAATCCATGTAGAGTTCCAAAAAGGACTTTGGCATTGGTATTCTTAACATTATAACACATAATTTACTGGCAGGTGGTCCACAGAACAGGGTTCACAGCTCACAGATGTCCTCAGGAAGTGTTGACTGCATAAATACAGGATAGGAAATAACTGGCTTGGTAGCAGTTCTTCAGAAAATAATTTAGGTCATGAGTCAACAGTATCATGCTGTAGACCAATAAAACAGGCATCACACAGATGTTTACTAACAGGAACACATCCTGGAAAAAAAAAGAAAAGAAAGAGAGAAAGATAGAAAGGAGGAAAGAAAGGAGAAAGGAAGGAAGGAAAGAAGGAATGAATGAATGAACGAATGAATGAACGAATGAAGGAACAAAGGAAAGAAGGAAAGAGAGAAAGAAAGAGAGAATTTTCATTACACATACACAGAGAGATGACTTCCAGTCCTGAAGATGGTCAGTCTTCAAGGACATAAAAGGCTTTCAGTAAATAAGAGAATAATCTCTCATGGCAGATGGAAGATAAGAAACAGCTTAAACTGCAGCAAGACAGTTAAAGCCTTGCTAATAATAAGCATGGTAACCACTAAGCAAACTGCCTGGCAAAGTTGCAGTCTCTGTCACTGGAACTCCTTAGGAACAAGTTAAGTTAATATCTGGAAAAAAAAACCAAAACCAAAATCCAAACCTAGAAAAACATATGGAAAGAGAGAGGAAAAATAGGAAGAAGGTTTCTAGACTATATTAATTTGTGAAAGTGAAGATCTGAGTTTTGTCCCAACTTCAAATACATGTATCTATATCCAGTGGCCATCTCCTAAAGAATATATCACTCCCTGTATCTAGGATCAGACTAAAGATTTCATAATTTCTAAAATAATGTCCAAAGCATGATCAGAGAAAATCATTCTTTGCCTATTTCTTCTCTGTGGTCATATGAATCCTTAAATGTGTTCTCAAATGATGTGTTATATGTATTCCCTCTCTTTAGCTCCAAATCTGGTTGTTAGGGCATTCCCATGAAGGACAGAGCTTCCATCTCCCACCTTCTGGCAGAGGAAGATGTTGAATGTGGTCTCCTGGTGTCTGAAGTTTGGATGCATGCTCTAGATTATTTTGTGATATTGATCCCAATTCTGTTATCTTTACTTTCCCAGTAATTTATTCAGTATTACTGCTATTTCAAATAAATAACACAAAAACATTTTTAACACTAAAACTGCTATTGAAAGTACCGATATTTTTAATAACATTTGGAGACTTTGTGTTAAAATAACCAGGTTTGCAACTTTTATTAACTTTGTTAATTAACTAAAGTTATAGACTGAAATGGTTGACACCACTGTCAATATCTTTTCTTTACAAATGCTTGAAATTAAAATGTAATTTTCATAAAGCAAAAATTTCAATACAAATTTCCATGAAATGTTAATGTTCAAATAGAATGCCATTACCAAGAATATCCTTGAGCTCAGCTTTGAAAAGGGAAATTTTGCCTATTTTCAGTGACAAATATGAAGAGTTAATGCTTGGGAAGCGCTGAGATAAATATTTATTGATGGCTCAGTTAACATCTTGAAGTGAACAAAGTATGCCTTCTCTTCTTCATAACTCAACAAGCAAGGGCATGCAGTCATTAAAAAAGAAGAGAGAACGAAATCAAACCAAACAAAAGACAAACTCTTATATTGTGGTACTGATGAATCATTTGCAAACCCCTTTTCAAATTTTCACTTTATTTTCTAGGGTGGACTCCTCACCTGTGCCAGCTTGTGTGACGTTTATAAATAATTTTTTTATGTAAAAAACTCTTAATGTTCCATGTGCATCTAACACATATAAATGTATTTATATATTTTTTATGTAAAAAACTCTTCATGTGCATCTAACACATATAAATGTATTTATATTGCACCTTTGGATATGCAATATAAACTACTCCCAGCTAAGGTGAAGACAGCGCAATGGCAGTGAATGCCTGAGTCACAGGGCAGGCAGGCAGTACGATGCGCAGCATGCGGCCCCGCCGAGGCTGACAGACTGATATCCGCAGTGACCTCCGTGCACTGAGCCCTCCCAGGACTGTTGGGTTGTGGCTTGTGGGAACTTCCTTCATTTTGATTCGGACTGATGGATACAGTATTTGCTCGACAGATGAGAGCAGAGGATGGCCAGCTCCACAGTAGTCTAACAGCAGCCAGCATTGCAGAGGAATTTCAATTAGTCAGGTGACAATCAGCTGCAATCCCCGAGGAGCTGGCTACCGCCTCTTCTGCACAGTGCTCTTTCACTGCTCCAAAAAGCTTGATTGTGACACCACTTACATTGCCGGGTGTAAAAGTATCTACCTGGGGCCACTTTTCCTGTCTGTGTGCATTAATTTTAAAAATGAGATCTGCTATACTGTGTTTCCCTGAATATGAATCAGTTAGTTTGTAAACAAAGAATTGAAAAAGATGAGTTTGGCATGGAGAGACAGCTGAGTCATTCTGTAATCCCCATCCCTTGAATGTAAATGACAAAGGTTTTCTTATTTTACATAATAACAGCTATTTTAGCTTAATGAGCTCTGGGACTTCCATAGTAAAATTGTTCCTGTAAGTTATCAGTCCATTCAGTGCTTCTACTTTAAACTTTTCTGTCCAAGATTTCATTTCTTGCCCACTATGAGGGGAAGCCTAATATATTGTCTCCAGGAGCTTTCTTTTATCTTTTTCTTTCTTTTAATTTTAGATATTTATTTTAATGAACAGTTTTTGAATTAATTTGAGTACATCTCTATCTTATGAAGGTAGTATTTCTTCATTATGCTATGCCTTTTACACCATTTACAAAGGGGACACATTCAAATGTTGCTATTAAGTCCTTGGAGTTTTGATTCAGAAGTAGAGGTTAGAACACAAGAGGATTATTTCTAGTTTGGATTAAAACAGATAAAATTAATACTAGAAAAAAATACAGTTTTCAGCAAATATACCCACTGTTCAAGGGAGGAAAAGTCTCACAAAACATGAAATAAAATTTCTTTTAATTCAGCAGTACAACTTTGAAAAGACACAATATGAATAAAGCAAAAATGTTCCTCAGAAATTGATATAATTTAACTGGTGTGATGTTATACTTATTTTCTATGTTATACATAACCTTTGAAATTAAAAGAAAATTCTATCTTGTTAGAATACCTTACCTAAACAGATTTACTGTTTTTAAACACAAAAGTAAGTTTAACCTCCTCTAATAAATTCTTTGAACAGAACTTAAAAATTACTGGCTTGGATGTACATTTCCACCAAGAGTTTTGTTGCAAGAAAAATGGAAATCCAAATCTGAACATGTTTCCTCTTGTGATCATTAATACTTTTGATAGTAGCCACATAAGACAGGGTACTTCAAAACAGCTGATTATATTCAGAGAACAGGAGTCTCTAGGGTAATAGGTTAAAGCATTAGTCAGCAAACACCATCCTTGGGTCTAGAAATAGTAATGTCAAGTATAAAACAGTGATTTTACTGTGTTCAGAGCTGATAAACCCTTAGCATTTCCAGTTTAGGGCAATGCAAGTTAAAAGGAGTGATTCAACTAAAGACAGTCCCAAGGAGAGCAAGAGGCTTTTCAAAGATCTGGAAAATAAGACATCAAAAGGAAGATGAAAAGCTTAAGTATGTTTAGGCTAAGGAAAGGAAAAGACACTAGCAGTGTTCATATATGTAAAACATAGCTTTTAAGGGGTTTATTCCCTTCTTAAAACTCACTACAGATCGACAAGTGAGTTTAAACAATGGAAAGGAAGGTCTACATTCAAGTGTGCAACAGTGAGGATTATGGAGTACTCCAGCGGTTTGTTGGGAGGCTCTGGCAACTCCCTCAGCTCTAGTTCCTAAGAACAGGTTGTAAAGGTGCTTGTTCAGAAATGACACCGATATTGCTGACCCAACCTTTGCAAAGGAGGGGGGAGTGGAAACTCTCTTAAAATTTCTTTCAGCCTCAATTTCTGCTATTTTTGTGGTTTTATTGTCCAGATTTATTCTTCAGTTTATTATCCAGAGAATAAAATCATGAAGGAATTAATTCAGCTTGTTGAGTAGCGCAATGTTTTTACAAAGACTGAAACACAGAGCTATGCCCCAAACATTAGACAGATATTCTATAAAATTGTCTTAACAATGCTGTGTCTTAACTATATTTTCATTTAAATTTTACAGCAAGTATTTTCAGACTGAAGGAATATTTTATCTTCAAATGTTCTAATTTTCATATAATTACTATATTTTTACTCTATCCAATGATTACGGCTACCATGACATTAGCAAAATATTTTCTTTACTTGCTAATTTATTTACACATCATATAATACCAGTATTAAGCACTAACCACAAGGTCGATAAATGCAATTTCATGGTGCCAGCTTGCAATAGCTAAGAGTTTCCGAATTTCATGCCAATCCAACTAGACACTATAAAATTTGGTTGTGAATTGTTCTTTTTTATTTTTTTAATCTCTGTAAATATTTTACACTGCTCAGTGAGGACAAGAAAAATTTTAAGTTCATTATAAGAATTATAATGGACGACAGTTATGTTTCTATTATTTCCCATTTTCATTATTCTAATTATCCTGACAATAGGTTGATGTTGTTCTGCCTCGTGTTCTCATGACAGTTTGCCAGAGAAGTGCTGTATCAGAACACTAATGTCTCATCCCATCCGCTCTTTGACAGTTAACAGTAGACTTCAACACTGATTTTTCCAGTGTTCAACAATTTTGTTCAGTGGGTCTATGTTGCTTTACAATGGCAGTAACCTACATGGAAGAGTTAAGAATGGACTAGCTGTCAATGTATGGAAAAGTCTGAACTCTGCATTTTTAAGCCTATTTGAAGTTTTTTTTCAAATGATTTTATAAGGCATCACAATTCAGGTATTTTTTTTTAAGCTATAATGCTAAAGAGAGGCTACTCCACTTTTTAAGTAAGCCATATCAAGCTATAAGCTAAGAGTTTATCTAGGAAATTTATGTGTGATCATTGAGGTGCCACGTATTTTATCTGAAAATTATTCTTTTTCAATATTCAACCAGCCAAACAGCGCACGTGGTCTTGATCAAAATGGATTGAACATCTGTCTTACAGTGTATTTCCTCAATTATCAAGCAGATTTTCTTTGGCAAAATCCTGTTTAGAAATGCAGTGTCTTAGCAAAATGTAAGTTTTATGGAATACATATATACTCATCTACACAGTCTGTATCAATTGTCCAGCATTATTTTACATATCCATTTAAGCATGCATATAACTGAAGCTGATGAATAATCATCCCACTCACTAAAACATAAATTTTCTTTTGATTTTAAGTTCCCTGACTTAGACATTCTAACTTCCTTAAGTGTGAAAAAGGTGTTTAAGTGATATGCAGTGACAGGGCCCAGAGTTTTTAATGAGAGTAATTTACTCAATGTGAGAGATAAAAATAAGAATTTTCTTGCTAATCATCTAACCTTAATTACTATAAATCTCCAAACTCAAAAGTTCATGAGGAACAAGCTTAACTCTGGATCCAGAATGAAATTACTTGTAATGATTCAAAAGTTGATTCTCTTTTTAGAACAGATAAACCAGTGTGAATGGAATGGATTATTATGGTTTAAAAAAAAAAAAAAAAAAAAAAAAAAAGCCAAAGGCCTCCAGACCAAAAGGAGCCAACTGACGAAGTGTTCTTCCTCCAACTCCAGGAGGCTGCGCGCTCGCAGGCTCTCGTCCTCCTGGGGGACTTCAACCACCCCAACATCTGCTGGAAAACCAACACGGCAAGCTGTAGGCAATCCAGCAGGTTCCTCAAATGCATTGAGGACAACTTCTTAAGCCAGGTAATAGACACCCCTACCCGAGGGGATGCGATACTGGACCTCATGGTCACCAACGCAAGCGAGCTCGTCGGAGATGTCAAGATTGGAGGCAGCCTGGGCTGCAGTGATCATGCGCTGGTAGAGCTCATGCTCCTGAGGGA
>NW_009259596.1:3520475-3520767 GCF_000687185.1 Egretta garzetta
GAGATGTCCAGATCGGAGGCAGCCTGGGCTGCAGTGATCATGCGATGGTAGAGCTCACGCTCCTGAGGGAAATGGGAAGAACAAAGAGTACAGCCAGGACTCTGAATTTTAGAAAAGCAAACTTCCAGCTCCTCAAGGAGATAGTCAGAAGGACTCCCTGGGAAACGGTCCTCAGGGACAGGGGAACAGAACAGAGCTGACAGATCTTTAAGGAAGTGATCCACAGAGCGCAAGAGCTCTCGATCCCTAGGTGTAAGAAATCGGGCAAAGAAGGGAAGAGACTGGCGTGGTT
>NW_009259596.1:3522644-3544256 GCF_000687185.1 Egretta garzetta
AAGTAGTGGAGGCCCCATCCCTGGAAACATTCAAGGCCAGGTTGGCCGGGGCTCTGAGCAACCTGATCTAGTTAATGGTGTCCCTGCTCACTGCAGGGTGGTTGGACTAGATGAGCTCTAGGGGTCCCTTCCAACCCAAAACATTCTATGATTTTATGATTCTATGAAAAGTACATCTCTTCTTAGATTTGACAAAAAATATTGAAACTATAAAATTAGTACAAAGAAATAAAACTGTGTCTGGCACTTTATCAGTATCGTGCTTCAGGGACAATTTCAGCATTTCTTATGGATATACTAGAGGATGTTACCATAAGGAAGGATTACTGAAGGATTGCATGGTAATGCTATGTTGAAGAACTGGAAGCAAGATAAGACATTTATCTACTTAACTCAGGTCAATATATTGTTTTTGATACTCATCTGCCTAAACATTTGACACAAACATTTCATTTTATTAATCTAGTATTATCTGAAGACAGGAAGGAGTTGAGGAGGAAAGGGGAGATATCTATACTATTACAGATACAGGTCATAAACCTATTCTCTTTCTGTTTCTTCTTCTAACATAACTTACATTGCAATACAACTTGATAGTACTAAATTCAGCCTGATGAAGCATTTCTGCATGTTGAATCCTGGATATCAGACACAGCAGAATTTCACAGGGGTATGCATTAATCATGTTTCTGCAGTCATGATTGTCATGGGCCTAGAGCTCTTTGAAACAGTACTGGTGAAATAATTAATTTCCTTGGTTCCGTTATCAGTTAATTCAAATGTTGATGGACAGTCAGAGTTTCTGCACTCATAGGATCTTCCATATACCAAGGTTCATGGCTCTAGAACAGCGTAGCTTGACTGAGGCTCCAAAAACTTACAGACAATTTGGGAATTTTTAACAAAAGAAACTGCCCAAGTATTGAAATAATTCATAAACCAAAATTGCCTGTCAGCCCAGCTCAGGTGACTACATTTTACAGTCAGTTAGCAGATTACACCCATGTTCTTGAATGGGCAGGTTAAACCACCTGCTTTCACAAGTCTATGAAAAAATCATGCCACTGTCACCTAGGTATTTAAAATGTGTATGTAAAAACCACTCACTGACTATCTTTCACTTTGTTCTATCCTTCACTTTTCCTTGTTTATCATGATGTACTTAATAAATTAGAGTAGAATACAGACCAAATAAAAAGTGCAACATTTTCTACATTTTATTTCTGCCATATATCTGTCTATATATGTAAGCCCTCTCTATGTATTCTGAAAATGTAGAAACACCGAAACGTTCACAGTACCTAGTATACCATGTGGGATGCAGCTTACAGAAAGTTAAAAAGAAAGAGCAAAACCTCAGAGTGAGGAAGCATTCATCACCTCTTGCTAAGATTCTTTTTTTTAGGCAAAAATCACTTTGTTCTAAGATCATACTTTTAATATTCATTTGAGAACTTAGCCTACACTTTAAGACTGTCGATTGGAGATGGGTGTAAACATGCATTGCAGCTGAAGTGTAAGTAACGTTTGGAAATCCTTGTATGCCACAAATATTTTACTGTCTGTTGTCCTTTCAAGTCGTGTCGCAGGGCTTTCTGATCCATGTTTTAACAAAACACTGTGCCCCAGATCACTCAATAACATCCATTTGGAAATAATTTTGGGTATGTTTTAAAAGTACAGCTGGAAAAGCATGTGGGAATGGGTGCTGTTTTCAGGTGACAATCAACTAATGTCTTTTCTAAACAACATCTTGTACTGTTGCTAATAAAATTATGTTCTGCTAATTAAGTAATTGGTTTGGATTTGGAGTTAAGAGAACTGATGAGTTATTGTTATGCATGACAATAGCATTAGAAGCAAAAGAAAATTCAGGTACTGCTTATTCATGACTTGATTCACTAAAACCTGAAAATAAACCAATAATATGAGATAATTCAAACAACAGTAACTGAAAGTTACAGCACTAAATGCAGAATCCTCTGTCAAAATCACTTGAATAGTTTAAAAAATAAATAGTGATATTTTTATATTTCTTTATTTCAGATTCAGCTGCGGTGCTGAGTTCTATCATTTAGACAACCTAGCGTAAATATGATGATTTTTCGGTAACAATTTCTAAAGCAAAAAGAATATAGACACATTATATAGTCCTACTCTAAGTGTCATTTTTCATCCTTTTATGATATTTCATTTCACATTATTCTGCATAATACGCCAAAGAAAAAAAAATATGCATAAGCTGTTCTTAACACTGGTGCTATTTTCTGTGTTCTGTTAAAGGCAGAGAAACTTTGAAATCCAGATTGCCACAGGCAGGTTTGAACAAACCAGTTATTGAATGCTTGGTTAAACAAAAAAATTGCTCTCATTCTGCAATAATACAAGTGCTGTGTTCCACACATATCAAACACTAAAGATATATTTCCAGAGTGAACCTCCTTCGCAAAACCGACACAACCATTTCTGTAATTATCACGATTTTTAAAAAGATTTCAGAGTGTTTTAATAAAATGGTCAGAGTGTTCTTACAACCCTGCTCCACTTCCATTATATTTTATTTAAACCTCTAGATGCTTTAGGCCAATTGTGTAAAAAGCATGGAGAAAAGTAATTCTGCTGTGCAGTGAGAGATGGGTGGTGTGGGGGTGTTCTCCTTCCCTTCTAAAATAAGGGAACAATTAATTGTTAACTTCTGTTCCAGCTGAATTGTTCTTAAATAACTCATTCTGATCAGGTATTAAATGTTCATCCTTCCAAATTGTGAAATACTGTATGTTAGGATATGCATCAGAGAAATACCTGAACATTTTCTTTAAGGGCCTCTTTTATCAGGTAGTAACGTGAACATTTTCTTCTGGGAAAAATAAATATTTTTTTCCTTAGTAGGCCTCCCTTTCATTAATATATTTTCATTATATATATATAATGTGTATATATACACACACATTATGTATATATATATATATAAAATTAATATATTTTTCAGAATTTTAATTTGGGGAATTTTTCTACAAAGCTATCTATGTGGCATGGTGATACTATATCTTGCCTCTTCATTATAGTGACTCCAGTTATGAATCTGTACCAGTGCATATATCTGTCTTCTTCTAAAATTGACCAGAAAACAGCTTACACTAGCCAAGCCTGAAATATACTGGTAGTGACTGGTGAGTTACATGTTAATAGAAGTTTTGTTTTCTACTATTTCTACTTAAGAATTTACATGAATTCTACCAAAATTTCCTTAGTTTTCTTTTTATGACTTAGGTCCTATTTGGATTAGAATAATAAGAGAATTACAAAATTTTCAGTTTCTGGAAGGTGTAGTAGACTGCATCAAGGGAAAGTGTTGAACTATCAGCCACACAGGAGGAAAAAAAAAGAGAAGTCAGCAGAAGTTGCAGTGACAAAATTTTCTTTAGCCAGCAGCAGAAACATCTCCCTTCACAGGAAGTGAAATAGTTCATCACAAGACAATTCTTTTTTTTCTTACTCATTACCAAAGAAAAAGAAACCAAACCAAGCCACAAGCCAAGACTTCTTTGTCCCTTCCTTATTGTCTTCTGCACTATTAATTCTGATTTTATTTGGAACTTTGTTTTCTGATAAAGCCTAGCATCTCTGTGATAGGCAGGACTACTTTGCTATATAGGCCTTCTAGCATTACATTAACAAATAATCCTAACCAACAAGAATAAAGATGCTGAGAAACAAGGATGTGCTCCTGATGGCAAACAGAACTGAAGCATTTAGTTGATGTTTTTTTCAAATCTTTTAAAAACTTTTTTTTAAGGTACAGTCTAATTTCTGACAGTTGTCATTTTGCTAAGCTATTCATGTTACGTAAATAATAGGTATTTTGTTTTGCTGGGAAAAATAAAACTCATAAAAATGAATATGAACATGCTTTGGTTTGGAACAACAACTTGGACTGTAGCTTTTCTAATTGAAATTAAAAGCCTGTATTAATTCTCTTTATTGTTCTTGCATCCAACACAAACATTCTACTTACACATTTAGAAGGAAAGTTAAGGAAGATTAAAAACAAGAGGATGCTCACTTTTTATTGAGTAGCTCTGGTGTCTGAGGATCTTATGACTGTTTTCCAGCTGACCGGTATTTTGCCAGTTGGGAGTGAATTTGCAAATACATTCAGTAGAATCAAGCGCACAGTTTTTGTCACATTGACTATATGCTCAAATAGATAAAATTCATAGACAAAATTTCTGATATCAGAGGGATAACTTACAACTTTCTCTATGAAATCCTACTCTGATTGACCATGTCTACCTCCTTCCATTTGAGACTATTCTTCTAGAAGAGAATGGATCCCTAAGAGAAAAAAAAATTGGGGATGTTTAATGAGATTCATCTCCATATTTTTCTTTGTTTTGTTTTGAAGAAAGCCTTACTATCTCAAGCTGGTTTATTGATTTGTTCAGCAGAATCAATCACTGATTTAACTCTACTGCCACGAATTTATAATTCAAATGAAAATGACCTAGCATTGTTATTGCTGTTGTTGCTGATGTATCTACCGACTATCAAACCAACTTTACTCTTGTCAGGTACAGCATAAGAACAATGCCAAAAGAAACGGCAAGTGAAAACATCAGCTAAGGAAAATGTCTTACCACGTGCTCGACTTCCTGTTTCAACTCTTATGTCTGGAATAAAGAGAAAACCACTTTGTTTTGGTTTTAAAAACTATTATGCAGCAAGCCCTCATGTGCAAAGTCTCTTTTGTAACCTTGAAGGGCTAAGAACATGCATTCCACTCCCAGCAAGTTTTATCTTCAATATTAGATGAGGGTGGGCAGTAGCCAGTAAAGGAAAGTTAAGATATCTTAAGTTAAACATTTTATTCAGAGTTGGAAGGCTTAAGTGCCTCTGATCAGGCACCCTGTTTCATTTCTTGTTATGGCTTCAGGTATTTTATCCTTCTCTGTACAGACCAACACAATTTTGGCAACTTTTGTTGTATTAGATCCATGTCTGGAGATCTTAAGACATACATTAAGGAACGAAAATCTCCCCTCAAAATGTACTAGAAAGCCTTTCTCCAGGTTCAATCATTAAGAAAAACATAATGATTAGGCAGAAGAAAAGACATTATTTTCTGAATTTCAAATTAACAAACTGGTGGTAAGATTTAATAATAACTTCTGAAGCAGGCAATTACTAATACAAATGATACAACTGAAAGTAATGCAACACAGTACCATTCACTGTGTTTCTGTGGGGTCATTCTTCTCTTCCATTAGGGAAGGTATATGTTTTACATGAACAAAGAATTCTGCCAGCATTTACTAATAGTTTAATTAGGGCCAGTGAGAGGTGTTATGAGCACTTATCTGCAGACAGTAATTGCAGAAAAACAGCTAGGTTTTATCCTGATAGCCTGTCTGAAAGCTACTGTGTTAGCTGAGAGCCAGTCCTTCACTGTGTAGAGTATCACCACAATCACACTGGATAATGTCCATACAACGAAAAGTCAATTTGCATCACAGCCTCTCTTTTCATCTGGGAAAATTTTCTCAGAAGAGATAATTTAACAAGGTTTTTAATTCTTCTGGGGCAGAGTGCAACCTTGTTCTAATCCCGCCCTCAGATCTCCTTTGCAAAGAGGAATAAGCTAGCCTATCAGTTTTTATACAGATCTTAATGCTTAGACTGAATGCTGAGCAGAGATAAGCAATGACTATTAGTGCTGCTTCGGGAACACAAAGAAATTTTTAAGGTACAATTAATTGCCTTTTTTTTCAATCACTTGTATATTCCTAGGAGGATTTTTTCCAAAATACCACCTTTCTCTTCTGGGCCTAAAATCAGTAGGAAGCTCCAGCATTTAAACTAATATCTGTGATTGATTAATAACATATTTTCACCACATTATCTTCTTGATTTTAAAAATTTGGGTTTCTTCTATTCCTTGCCCATAAATAGCCACAGAAAATTAGGAAGCTGATTAAAATAACGTAAGTTAGAAAACAGTAGAATACAAATTACTTGAATTTTTAGATATGCAGTCAAATAACCCCAATGCTTATTACTTGTGGTGATATCTTCAAATAGAATCAGTAAGAAAAACATGTGTTTATATACATAAGTGTCTGTGTATCATTTGTGTATTTGTGCCTGTATAGTATCACCATGAGTATGAATATTGTATCACAGGCATAAACAGAGTAAGTTCAACTTTTACCTTCACGATCGTTTCAAAGACCGTTGATAAACTCCTTGGGTGTGCAGTTGCCCCATTGCACCCCTCCTGCAGGAGGTGCAGGTGCTCCGGCTGCAGGGGTGCACCGCAGAGAGGCAGCCTCAGTGGTGCCAGGCACACACCAGTACAGGTCCCTGCACACTGGGGGCAGCTCCCTGGGGTGCCCCTGGACAGACAGCGCTGCCCAGCCCACGCAGGGCCATGGTGTCACTCCCCAGCAGCACCCCACCTGCCTCACCTTCCCATTTCACTCTGTGTCTCTCCCCCACTAAAAATATTTATACTTCTTTTATAACACTTTTCAAGCTGAACCCTTCTCTGTTTCAGAGGTCTCCTTGTAATTCCCTAGCTAATGTTTAATCTAGTTGATGATCACCTTCATCTTTAGCATGACTAATCTGCATCAAAAGTGTTTTCAGAAAATTTTGGGTGTGCTCTTCCCAACACACATTCCTGTCCTAAAAGCCGAGCATGTTTATCTGAGCACCCCCCAAACACTTGTCATTTGCATCCTTTCACTGTAAAACACCATTTTTTCATGCATCAAAATTACCTGTTTGGCCAGGTGGATTTTGCTCGCATTTGTAGTGTCAAGTCTTGTTACACAAAGTCTTGTTTTGTTTAGTAATAGAGATTTACTCAGGAAATTCCTTAAGTAAAACAGTATGAATATATTAATTAAAGAGAATGACCACGTAGCTATGAGGCACAAGCCTAAGTTTGTGATGTATAGATAGCTCTCCTTCAGTGGTGTAAGGGAAGCACCCAAAATCTTTTCCTATAATCTCCCCTGAGTTCTGTCCTGGAGAAAAACCAAAGTAAGTAACAGAATATTCCTCTTCAGTCAATATTTCATGCTACTACTTTCTTTCTGTCTCCTCACCTAAGAAGAAAATGAAGAAGCAATCCACTTAGTTCCCTCAATGAAAGGCCTACAGTTGTGTCTGCTCTTTTTACAGTGCACAGATTCCTCTTTTTTAGTTTATAGGAAAAAAAAAAAAAGACAACCTAAAAGTCTAGTTTTGTCAAAATGGGATATACATTTAAGGATGGATTTGCTCTGCATGTCTTTAATGACTCCAGCGGGTATTAACTCCAGGCCTTCAAACTCCAGCCAAAAGTAGACAGGAACAGTAATAGCCTGGAATAGGAATGAGATTTATTCTTTTTAGTCTGGTATACTTTCTCTCTGCTTGAATCATAATTTTTGTTAATAATGGTTGTTCTGATATACACTACAGCTTGCTTTCTCAAAACTGGACAATGTTGGCATGAAAACAATTAGCTTTCCTTAATTGCTTTTATAGGTAATAAGAAATGTATTTAATCAGATGGGTCATCTCTTGGAGAAAAATCCTAATTAATTACAGAGCTATCAATGAATGTAGCCGATGAAATATGCAAAATCATTACAAATTAATTATATATGCATGAAAGGTCAAATAACTATTTTTATTTCTGTGTTGTTACTGAACTTCCTTGATTTCCAGATAGAAAGTTGAACATATAATTTATATTTTGGAATAAGTCTTGGAATGCCAGCATTGAGTTAGTTAGACAATACAATACAAAATTATTGATGTTATACTATATGTAAGCATTTCATTACCAATTGACCAACAAATATTGTCTTAGATCACCCATGATAGAGATGATTATGCTTAATTTTTAGACAGAAGGGCTACAGTACAAAAATGGTGTCTTGTTCTGTGTTAACCAATCCTTTGGTAGCAAAAGCACAAACAGAATAGCTAGGAATTCAGTAACCTAGTGACACAATTTCTCCTTTTCCTATTTAGCACACAGAATAGTGGTTTGGAAACTTCTGTTAGCAGTATTTCTTATGTTAAGTGATTTTGTTTGGTTTAAAAATTCAGTTTAAGATACAATGTTACTGCACCGCAGTTGCTCTTTTTAAATTTATGTCATTTATTGTACAGGACATGTACTGATTTAGACTCACATATTCTGTTTATTCACATAAAATTCCATTGCTCAGTTTCAATATATAGCTATGGACTGTGCCTTCAGTTTCCAATTTGGAGAAAGAAAATTTTGTTACCAACATATGAAGACATGTTATACAATAATTACTCTGTAAATTCTGTTTTTAAACTCTGGCCAAGTAAATGTCTTTATTTTATTGAATAAAAAGCATCATTTTTTATTGAATAAATGTTTCAGTTGAAAGTAATTCCACCAGGAAATTACTGCAGCACAGCCCTTCTACTAAATATAAACTCTTGAGCCTTGATTTTCAGGGAGTAATATTTATTAACCTGAGTCCAGTTTGCTCTAATTTATTGTATGTTATTTATGTCTTCTGAAAACGGGTGAAAGTCTTGATCTGTATTTGCCAGAATACCCTCACCCTACAGCAGTAAGCTGCTCTCTGCCTGAACAAACTGTGCCACAGCCATGCTTTTCAAAAGTGCAAGTAACGGAGTGCTAAACTGGAAAAGAAGAAGAAATGTTGACATCTGTGAATCACAGTTCACCTAAGAGCAAACATGACAAAATTGTTGACAGGAAATAAAGTGTCACTGAGATGCTGTGTGAGATGACACAGATGAATCATCACCAAAAAATACAGCTTCTGTGCATGTTTGTTCATCAGAATGAATGGCTGAATTGATAGAGCTCATGATGAATATAAGGCACTGACATATGGACATATACACAGAAAAATGAGCCTTGCAATCAAGGCTTGAAGCTCCCCTTCGTGTCATAAAAAAATTGTTATTTAGCTTTCCCGTGTTATCTCCAAGTGTTCTGGCACAAAATGTTTTTTGGAAGATCACCTGCATTTTCAAGTCCTGATTATGAGGGATAACATTTATTCAGTTGGACTGTGTTGATTCTCTAGTATATTTTAATTTTTTGAGACATGCAGGTTATCGAAGTACATTTTCCTCAGTAGTTTTGCTCTTATAGTGGCAGCAGAGAACCACAGAAATGTTTTATTATTTGCTCAGTGTATAACACAGGTGTTATAATATCAACAACATTTTCTACTCACTTGAGAGACTATCATAAAAGGAAGATGAAAGACATGTTGACTGAGTAGGAAATGTAAAGCAATAGACCAAGCTCTAAGCAGAAAATGTGGACATTTGTCTTCAGCAATTTATACTTTGAAAAAGAAGGTATATCAAAACTTTATGGGTTTATATGAGGACAAATTATACCAAATATACATGTATGATGGTTCTTACAGCAGTTGGTACTCTGTTATAAATTGTGTGCTGGTTAACTGGAAATATTTGGGATTAAAAAAGAGGGGTTATGTTGTGGTAATCTCCTTTAAAAATAAATTGCATTATGACAAAAATTATAAAAAAATATTTTTTTCAAAATAAATAATTGAAAACTATCACTTTAAAAATGTTTTTAAAAGAATGGATACATCTTTTTTTTTTCCCCATTTTTGGAACCAAACTTTAACCAACTCAGTGTAGGTACTCAGATAGCTTGAGCAAAACCAGATCTTTGCTTTCTAAAGGACAAAATGTGTAAATGACATTTTTTCAGCAGATTGTAATAACTGATATGTGTCTGCCTTGCTGTTAAAACACTTCTGCAATCTAACCTATTGAAGTCCATTGGAACACCTACATAGCAAGAAAAAAAGTTTGCAAAGAATTCATGAAAAAATGCAATTCAGGAATTCAGTAGACTAAGTTTATTAAAATAGATTTCTGGAGGAGGGAACAAAATGTATACATCTGGAATGAATTAAATTTTATTTATTGTTATTAAAGGGATTCACTCAGTTTTTACTGAACATTCAAACATATGGTGGTCAATAAGATATTCTGATCACAAGAACACTTTCAGCTTTACACCAGGGTGATGTATTTTTCCCATTTGGTTTATCCTCTGAAATGTATTGTTGTTTTAAAATGTTCATTTATTCTCTAGAAAAGCAGAAACAATATGACAAAGCCAATCATTAACACAGTCAACTTGTACAATTTGCAAACAGTTCACAGATAACTGACCCCGAAAACAGTTTATCCGGATTATTAAATCAATATATATGAATAGTGAGGGCACTCACGTGGAACATTATGGGATCACATATTTGTAACAATATTTCATATTTATGGACTCCTGAACTTGCAGGTTCTAAGAAATCTGTTTCTTTGGTTTTACTTTAAAAAGCCATATATAAGCAATTCAGCTTTTACAGTCAACTTTAAACCAAAAGACGCCCCACTGATTTTAGCATCACTATGGATCTGAATGATCAAAGTCCACAAAACCTGGAACGGGCTGCCCAGGGAAGTGGTTGAGTCCCCATCCCTGGAGGTATTTAAAAGCTGGGTAGACGTGGTTCTTGGTTTAGCGGTGGGATGGCAGGGTTAGGTTAACGGTTGGACTTGATGATCTTAAAGGTCTTTTCCAACCTAAATGATTCTGTGATTCTATGAAAAAATTCTTGCTTTCCAGGAAAGCTTGAATCAAACTATGTAGAAGAAACAGTATGTGCAGGCATGAGAGAAAGTGAAGGTCTTGAAAGTTTATAAAATTCTTCAAGTGTAGGGGTTTTTTTGTTTTTTAGTTTCTCAGTTTTATAACTCTCTGGCAATAGCTAGTTTTCTAAACGTGTTCTTAAGTGAGGAGCTGTCTATACTATACTCATTATATTTATTGCTTGACTGTTTCCAGGATCATCAAGGCAACAGAGATGTAAAATTTGCCATAATTGAGTTCTTAGGTATAGAAAATAGGTTCTTAGGTATAGAAAACTTACTTTAATAAACAATCAATCTCCAAGTTTAAAAAGTAATCAAATATCAAAATTGAAACCTTGATTTTATTTGATATTTTGAACATTCTTATATTTAGTATGATTTGAATTGCGTTTCTCCATTTCTCCACTCATAATTTGATTTCTTATTTGTGTATCTATAAACTACTGTTCACAAGTTTAGCAAGGTATGTTCCTATTCTTAAATCTGATGAAATGATTTTTCATATTCCTGAATGTTATAGGCTGGATTTTACAAACCTAACATTCTAATTTAAATCAAGTGTGCACTTAATAAAAACACATTACATATAAAAAAATCAGTAAAAATGTCTCTATAAGTTTTTCTGTGCAAGAAAACCTAGGTTTCTTTTTCTAGCTTATTTTTTAATTGGTCCATAATATGCTGCCTTTGGTTTAACAGGGTTTTTTTCCTGTCTGTTTTCTAAAGATGTTTTAAAACTGTGCCAGGGATGTCAAACCTTTATCACAACTGAGCACCACATATACCCTTTCGTTTTGACATGTCTCATTAAAGGAGTTAAAAGAACTTTTGCACAAACAATTCTGTCTTTGGAAGCTGAAAATAGATTTCCATTGACTTGAAACCTGAAAATCCAAAGGGTGCCCTTTGGACATCTCCTGAGAATAAGGACTGATACTAACAGCAAAGGCTACCAGTATATCACAATACAAATCAGTTTAAAAGCAGTAATAAGACTAATCAGACTGCTGTGCCATTTCCTTTAGAATGGGTTGGCATTATTTATTACAAAAAATAATCCTGCTTTTCTCTCCTAATTATCATGTGAAAAGATAAATTCAAAGAGTTTCTCATGTTTATACATTGTCAGATAAATGGATCGAAGAAGTCAGCACTTCAAAGTGATCATTATTCCATTGCTGGGAAAACATATGGAAATAGGAAATTACAAAGTGAGAAAGAAGTTAAAAATGAATAAAATACAATAAGTTGAAAAGCTCAAAGCAAAAAGTTAGTTCTTTAGGTTTCATGTGAAACATTCATGACAGAGTGAAGGTAAATGGAGAATAGATATCAGTATTAGCAACCTTTGCATCACAAGGGCTTTCCAGGCAGTGATTCAGGAAAAAAGAGTGGTATGACTGTAAATGAACAGCCATTAGTGTAGGTAACTACCTAGATGGAGAGGAATTCAGGTTGATGGTGGAGAAGCAGGTAAGGTTAGGATTGTCTAATGAAGACATTTTAAGAGAAATAGGCTTTCAGAGCAGAGAGTTTTGTTCCTAAGCAAGGGTCAAAAATATAGAAAATTGTGCTCTGTCATCAGGCCTGCTGTGGATTGCCCTAGCAGCTGCAAGTTGCAAAGAAGCACAGGTACACCGATGATGTATCACTACTTCATTATAGGATAACTGTAAAAAGTCATGACATAGTTCTAAACTTACCAAAGCATTGGATGTTATTTGATTTATGGATGAAATTTAAGTTATTATTCTTGTTAAATTGGTTTAACCACACATATTTACAAAGATAGAAAGGTAAGAAATATGACACGTTATCCACTAGTATATTTTGCCAATCTAAGAAAAAGTACTCTAGAGAAAGATAACAAAAAATTACTAGAAAGAGACACTTCAAAGAAGTATCTTACAAACAATCAAAATACAGAAATAGTTCTATGATTAAGCTAATTTTAACCCTAACAAGTACAAACTAGTATGATCTCCACTTCCTTCTGGTATGATATCAGGTTTGTCTTCATGCATTCACAAATGACAGTTATCTTCTCTATACATCTCCCTACATTTACATGCTTTCATGATATCTTACATTTACTTTTGAAATAAAACAATGCAAAATGCAATTGGATGAACTGGATAATTGGGCCAAGGCCAATCGTATGAGGTTCAACAAGGCTAAGTGCCAGGTCCTGCACTTGGGTCACAACAACCCCATGCAATGCTACAGGCTTGGGGAAGAGTGGCTGAAAAGCTGCCTGGTGGAAAAGGTCCTGGGAGTGCTGGTTGACAGCTGTCTGAATATGAGCCAGCAGTGTGCCCAGGTGGCCAAGAGGACCAACAGAATCCTGGCTTGTATCAGCAACAGTGTGGCCAGCAGGAGTAGGGAAGTGATCGTGCCCCTGTACTCAGCACTGGTGAGGCCACACCTCGAATACTGTGTTCAGTTTTGAGGTGCTCACTACAAGAAAAACGTTGCGTTGCTGGAACGTGTCCAGAGGTGAGCAACAAAGCTGGTGAGGGGTCTGGAAAACAAGTCTTATGAGGAGCAGCTGAGGGAACTAGTGTTGTTTATCGTGCAGAAAAGGAGATTGAGGGAAGACCTTATCGCCCTCTACAACTGCCTGAAAGGATGTTGTAGCGAGGTGGGTGTCAGTCTCTTTTCCCAAGTAACAAGGGATAGGACAAGGGGAAATGTTGCGAAGTTGCGCCAGGACAGGTTTAGGATAGACATTAGGAAAGACTTCTTCAGTGAAAGTATTGTCAAGTATTGGACCAGCCTGCCCAGAAAAGGGGAGTCCCCATCCCTGGAAATATTTAAAAGATGAGTAGCTGTGGCACTTAGGGACATGGTTTTAATGGTGGTCTTGACAGTGTCAGGTTTATGGTTGGACTTGATGATCTTAAAGGTCTTTTCTAACCTAAATGATTCCATGATTTGAAAAATTCTTAAATGGGATACATGTTCATCATGACTGTTTTCAATAAGTTCTTTTGTCTTTCTGTAATATTGTAATTATTACAACCATAATTGGAACACCTGAGGATTAAGATATTCTCAAGGTATTTTGTAACAGTATCTTCTGTTTAACAAGGATACTGAATGTCCCCTTGTGGAAATACTTGCTATTATTTTTTTTACAAGTTCTTTTCTATTCAAAAGCCTTTAAAAATCTAAGGCTGGGAATACTAAATAGCTTAGGTTTTACAATAATAAGCACTGAATTCAGTGGCTAGGATCTCAATACTCAATATATATATAAAGAGTTAGATGCCTCCAGTAAGCAGTCACTGACATTAGCAAATTGGGTTTTATACTAAACAATAAGAAATACAGAAAAGATGAGTAAGGTGTAATTCTTATACCTCTAAGAAATAGGCCCACTGCATTTCAGCCTTTAGGAATGAGCTAATTTCCACGCAGATTTACATATTTTTATCCATGCAATGAGATGGACTGTTTGCTGACTAAGTTTTCATTTTAATCTTTCACAAGGCAAAGCAGTCCTTTCACTCAGCAGGAGAAAGTTCTTAGAATATGTGTGAACTGTCCAAGTCCACAGTCTTCTGATAATAATGATTTTTACTCACAAAGTGACTTTTGATACTGTATTTGGAAAACATATCAATAATTATTAGTAATTCTAATGGTAGAAAATATTTAACTAAGTGTTTCTGTGAACGAGTCTATTTCTCATTATTTTAATTATTTTAATTTACTTCTCATACTTTAATACATAAAAACACTAATTAAACCAGCTTGTTATAGACCTACATTTACTCTCAGTTTAGCTTCATTCCAGTCCTCACTGTGATTTTTCTTCACCCATAAAAACTGGGCTTAAGGAAAATACTTATTATCATACTATATCTGGTTCAAGAAGCATTGAATAAAACAGAATAGTATATTTAGTCACAAAGCTCATAAATGGACTAGCAAATGTTGGGGAATAACAAATTTATAAAGTTTGATGGTGGCCATGAGGAGCTGTAGAAACGTCTCCTAATAATTATCACTAATAAAATAGCAGAAGACATTTAGTGCCTATAAAATACAAGTAAAGTGTATGAGGAAAGAGTACTCTGAGCTAGGTATTGTCTCCTTGGGAAAAAAAGTAAGGAAAAATACTTTGAAGCCTGTTCAATACCCAATAAAGAAAAACAAACAAACAAACAAAAAACAACTGCAAATATTGTACAGTTATTACAACGGGACAGAGAACAAAATATAAAGCATCATTATGTGGTACATAAATTAATCACAAAGCAAATATTTTGTCCAGTTCTGTCAGTTAGTCTCTGAAAGTAAAGAATATTATTTGAAAAGTATATCTGTGCAGGGTTGTAACTGGGAAGAGCTGGCATGACTACAGCTATAGAACAACTTCCATGCAAATAAAAGTTACAGACTCTGATTCTTTGGTCTTGTTGTTTGTCACAAAAGAGATATATTGAAGTCTGAGTTGCACAGAGAAGGTGAAGAAAAATTAATTATTCCCTGTTTCTCAAGGAGGAGGCAGGAATCAAATCATATTTTCCAGTGACAGGTTGAAAACAAAAGGTGCACATTCTTCAACTCTGGAATTCATTATAACAAGACATTGTAGGCATGAAAAGTTTACATGGGTTCAAAAATTGATTGGACAAATTCATAGAGGAAGTTCAAGAGAAACCTTTGTCTCAAGCACTTCAGACACAAATTTTACAAGAATATACCAGGAGAAGCATAACAATCTGCTTCCCTTGTCGTGCACTTTTTCCTAGACATCCAGTTATGACTAAGTGTCAAAAATATCAGGCACACTCTCTGTTAGAAGAAAAAGAAGAAACCCTGTGATATCAGAAGTATGTTCTATTTTCATTTGTTTCACTGTGAATCAGCTGTACTGTGCTAACTGTTAGAGAACTGACCTCATGGGCTTTTTTTAACCACCACCCAGGTTATAAACTTAAATGTGACTTAATTAAGCATTTGGTTGTTGGGGAGCAGCAAGGGCCGGCAGGTCCACGAGGGGTGGGCAACCCCAGCTCAGGCTATGCCCTCACTGAGGAGCCACAGTCCCATGAGGTCTGGACACAGCAGGCAGCACCAGATGCTGGTAACAGGGTCCATCAACAGTTCCAGACATGACAAGTGATGAGCCACGTCCAGAGGTTGTCTAGGGAGCCAAGTTGGGAGTAAATGAAATGAGATCAAGGACCTATACGTGAGATAAGGTTACTCAGTGAACCTGAGTGAAAGAACTACAAGCAACGTCAATTTATCTCCTGGTTCAGATGGGATAGATGAGAACTCGTAGCGTGGGCTCAAGTTTTGGGTCTAGATCTCAGCTCAGCCCTTTGGGTTTACATATTTGTGTGTTACACTCTGCTTTTTGTAGATTCCACAAAAGAACAAAAGGCTTTTTTTCTGTCTTGCAATGTACACGTTAAGTATTTATCTTAACATCATAAGAGTATAGATAGGTATGAAATCACAGTAACATTTGGCATTGATATAGGCTTACTGAGTATTCAAAAATTAATCAAAAAACTTATTCTGCAAATATATGGAGGCATTAGTAAAATTGACACTTCAAACATTACTGAAAGCATAAAGTTAATTTCGTTTCTACAGTGTCAAGAATGAGTCACCTTACATCTAAGTAGACCATAAGAAATGATTTTAAACTTGAAGGAAGTCATATATTATCTTTGTGAAAGAGGAAATGAAAATCAAATTCTCCATTCTAGTTGAATTGAAACATCTTAGGCAAAGGTGCAGAATAGATAAAACATTTCTATTAAAAAAATGCCATGTTGCCTGGGGCTTATTGATAAATGCTGCTTTATTAGGCTCAGCTATTCCTGAAGATATACACATAGAACTTCCATTGATTTCCTTCAGCTTATATTTTGATAATCATTCAAAGTACCAGTGTTTCCTGACATTATATGCTACTGAGTCAAATTGGCCTTATTGAACAGCCATGAAAACTGTAGAATCACTGAATCATTCACACTGGAAGGGACCTTGGGAAGTCACCCAGTCCACCTTCCTGCTCAAAACAGAGTCAACACCGAATTCAGACAAGAGATTTAGGGGTTTTCAGTAGAGCCTTGAAATACTCAAAGAACTCAGCTTCTCCGGGCAACCTATACAAATACTTAACCATTCTGATACTGAAGTGAGTTTGGTTTTGTTTTGGTTTGGGATTTTTCCCCCAGCTAGACTGTTGGAACCTCTTCTGTTTCAAATGATGTCCCCTGTTTCTAATTCTTTCACTGAGTACCTCAGTAGAAACCCTGGCTTCATCTCTTTGTTTACCTATTTGTAGGTATCAGAAGGCTGCTATTTACTCCTCCTTAAGTTTTTTCCTTCTTCAGACAAAAGAAAAAAACCCAATTCCTGGTAAAACAGGATGATATTCCTTAATTTTACCTACTGACCATACTCCTGCTAGTTCAGGAGCTGTTGGCCACCTTTGCTGCCAAGGCACCTCTGGTTCATGCTCATCTTGCTGCCCATCAGCACACCTAGGTCCTTTTCAGCACAGCGGCTCCCCAGCCAGCCTGCCCCAGTCTGTGCCACTGCTCAGGGCACCACACTGGTGGGGCAGGCTGTGGAGAATACTGTGGCCACCAATTTACCAGGGGTACTTTCTCCAGCCAGTGACAGGGACTGAGACCTGTGGTGCATTAGCACCATTTTGATTTCAGAGTTCAGAAAATTGATTTTTTTTTTTTATTATTTCATGCTTTTCCTCTTTACTCCTTCTTTTACCAAACTCAAACCAAAGCAAGCATGGATATACACAAAAATACTTCTTGATTTCACCTTGAAAACCTTAAGGTTATGTTTTTAAAGTAGCCATGAAAACTTTTTGTTGTTGTTTTAAGTCTAATAAAATATGTATCTTCACACAGGAAAATTTATAGAATCAATATATATTGTTGTTCAAAATAGCAAGACATCAGGAAAAAACAGTCACCCCAAAACTCTTGATGGAATGTTATGTCAAGGCAGGAAAACAGCAAAACTCCTGTTAACTGTGATGAAAGTCATGATTCCACTTCATCCTGCCACATAAGGCCTGTGTCAATAGTTTGGCACAGTAAAGTATTGTCTTGGGAAGCAGCCAGTAGAGAGTTGTCTTCTGCCTAATACTGATAGGGAAGGACTGGGCAATCTCACCTAAACAACGTCCTTGCATAATGAGGAGGAGGTGGACCTTGTAAAAAGGGGGCTACACTTCAAGAGCAGCCTTCTGTAATGTAAAAGTCATGTCCCTGTACCTGTCCTGAGTATGTCCTCTGACAATAGCAGGCACTAAAAGCTCAAGAGGAGAAAGTTGAAACATTTTCAGTTTAAAAAAAGAAATTGGACTGCCAGGAAATGACACTAGCTTAAGGTCAAATTTTCCATATAAAATCCAGCTATTTTTGTTGATATGTTTTATTTTTACAAATGTACTATATTACTACAGCTTTGAACACACATTCCTTTCACAGTTTGCATAGGTGATAACTTCCACACTAGTGCTAGAAGAAAAAAAAAAAAAAAGAAAGTCAAGAGAGAATTTTCAAAAAAATAGCCAAGTCAGGTAATAACAAGTTATAATTCTAACATTTGCCTGTGGTGCTTTACCACATAAGAGGCAGAAATGTAACTTCACTTTCCATCTGGCATCCAAATTTCCTGTTAAGCAGCTAGCCACTTTCCCATAACCTCAGCGGTTCATCATTCTTTGTGATTGTGCTTTTCTCTTTGTCAGCAGTTACTTATTATTACTGCTACAATCTATATAACTAAAGAGACTCTGAGATGGCACAGCTGCTGCTGCAGAGAAAGGTGGCTGCAGTGATTATGTTAATGGGATCACTAATTTCTTGTATAAACATAGCTTTAAGCTGTTGTGCTACTTCATATGTCACTAGCTAGGTCAATGAAAGATCTTGAGCAAAGTATAAAAATGTTAATAACTCTATTGTTATTTATTCGTATTTCAGTAGCACCTACAAGCCACAATAAGATGAGATGCTAGTATTTGAGGCAAAAAATACCCTGTCTCCTTGTAAAAGCCTGTGTAATCAGACAACAGGACCTTATTTCTCTAGTCTGCTCTTCTACCCCTCTAGTCCACTCTAGTGAGACACCACATGGAGTACTGTATCCAGCTCTGGGGTCCCCAGTACAAGGAAGACATGCACCTGCTAGAGTGGATTCAGAGGAGGGCCATGAAAATGGTAAGAGGGCTGGAACACCTCTCATGTGAAGAAAAAACTCCTATGGAGTTGTTCAGCCTGGAGAAGAGAAGGCTCTGGGGAGATCATATTGCAGCCTTTCAATATATAAGGGGAGCTTATAAGACAGACAGAGAGAGACTTGTTATCAAGGCCTGTAGTGACAGCACAAGGGACAAGAATTTTAAACTGAAAGAGGGCAGGTTTAGATTGTACAGAAGGAAGAAATTATTTACAATGAGGATGCTGAGACACTGAAACAGACTGCCCAGAGAAGTTGTGGCTGTCCCATCACTGGAAATGTTCAGTGTCGGGTTGGATGGGACTTTGAGCAATCTGGTCTAGTGGAAGGTGTCCCTGCCCAATGCTGCAGTGTTGGACTACATGATCTTTAAGAGTACCTTCCAGCCCAAACCATTCTATGATTCTATGTGATTCTCTGAAAGATAAATAAGAGTTCACAAAGAAATAGTGAGATAATGCAAATAGTTATGCAAAAGAGTAATATAGCAATTAACAGATTGTTACTGAAATGTTGGAAGCCTCTCTGCTCCTATACTTATCATATGATAAGGAAAAAATGTTTTTTTCAACATTAACAAAAGGAAAGCTATCTTTTAGTATGTTAGGTGATTAGATTTCCTGACCTGCTGCATTCCTAGGCCCACAAGTTATACACCATCTCTCCCAGAAAGTCAAGGGGCAGGAAGGTTCTAGGACTAGTTCAGGCATGTCCTGGCTCTGGGACTTGACAATATGTCCCAGTTCTTTTTACATTTCTGCAGATAATGTCGACTTCTGTGGCTAATTTCCTCCCACAAAAAGGGACTCGAGTTTCCCACCGGTCCATGGACCACTGGCCATATGATGTAGCTCCTGCCTCAAAGTCGTTCATTAATTGTCCACATAGACACATGGATTGCTTATTCTTGTGGTATATCTTTATTGATGATGAAAATCTGTCAGGACTGAGTATAAATAAAAGCTGAACTTGGACAACTAATGTGTCTAAAGCTAAGTGACATGATATCTGTATCTGTCTCTTAACAAGGGAGTACCGTGTTTTCCTATGGCCCATTTGACTATTGGTATGTGCCCAATCGCTGTTATGTTCCCATTCAAAACACAGATCTCTTAGCCTAAGTCCTCTGGAAGATGGCAGCAGTTACAGCAACAGACTAGGAAATAATCAATCTCGTCTGTAGACAAGATCTTCAGAGCTTTCATTGTCATATCCCTTCCAATTAAGCTTTCCACAGAACTAGGTAGGAAGCCAGGACGGATCATCCATAGTCTCCTCTCAGCAAGAAACGTCACTCAGGTAGACAGCACTCATGGGGGTTTTTTGCATATTTTGAATATGTACAGTGTGGTGCACTTGCAGAACACATCACAGCACTTTAGACAACAAGTGCTACAAGCATGGATAAGCTAGGCAATGTCCATATTCAAATGTCCTTGCCAAACACAGATGGAAAGCTTTATTCTGGCAACTGCTGATCCCTGGATCTCTAAAGGTTTTAAGATTATGTTATATAATGTGCAAACACAAATATGTGTATAGGCATAATCCAGAGAATACCTTGCAAGTACCATTGACACAGCCTCTGTTCTAATAATGGTTCTTTTCTACATTCTACCTGCACTTAGAATTTGGTTTCCAAAGGCTTCATTTTGGTTCTTCAAAGATAATATGTAGTGTTTTCATTGTATATCACCCTGCTAAACCATATGATGTCATGCTCAGTATATAAGCCGGGGGGAGTTGACCGGGAGACAGCAATCACTGCTCAGAGATGGGCTGGGCATTGGCCAATGAGTGGTGAGAAATTGCATTGTGCATCACTTGTTTTGTGTATTCTGCATATTCTCTATATTATTTTACTATTGTTGTTGTTGTTATTATTATTTATTATTATTATTAGTACTATCCTCTGCTGTTTCATCAAACTGTCTTTATCTCAATCCACAGGTTTTACCTTTTTTCCAACTCTCTCCCCCATCCCACTGAGGGTGGGGAGTGCACAAGCAGCTGTGTGCTCTTCAGCTGCCTGGTGGGTTAAACCACAACAAAAAGACAAAACTGTATTCGTACAATATTAAGAAAGTCTTTTTAGTCTTAAGTGTTGTTTAGACCTGACTTTACATTGGCTGAGAGAACCTATACAACATGTTGAATATATATTTGCATTCTATGTTGGGAATAAAGTAATTTTTTTGTTGTAAAAATAGGTGTCCTGTTAGAAATATGAGATGAATGACACAATCACACATTGGTAAAGAAGTAACTCTACAGTAACACAATACTTTACTGAACATTCAGTCCTCACAAGATACTACAAAAAACCTTTCACACATTAGTTTTAGGTTATGCAGCCCCTGTAGTAAATTCATAGAACCATAGAATGGTTTGGGTTGGAAGGGACCCCTAGAGCTCATCTAGTCCAAACCCCCTGCAGGAGCAGAGACACCACTAACTAGATCAGGTTGCTCAGAGCCCTGTCCAACCTGGCCTTGAATGTTTCCAGGGATGGGGCCTCCACTACCTCTCTGGGCAACCTGTTCCAGTGTTTCACTACCCTCAGTGTAAAGAATTTCTTCCTTATATCTAGTCTAAACCTACCCTGCTTCAGTTTAAAACCATTACCCCTTGTCCTGTCACAGCTGGCCCTACTAAAAAGATTGTCCC
>NW_009259596.1:3545226-3557212 GCF_000687185.1 Egretta garzetta
GACTACATCGGCCAATTCCCTCAGGACTCTGGGATGCATCTCATCAGGTCCCATGGACTTATGTGTGTTCAGGTTCCTCAGGTAGTCACGAACCTGATCTTCTCCTACAGCAGGAGGGGTTTTACCCTCATGCCATCCATCAACTCGGGAGGGGTGAGGAGAGAGGTTGCCAGTGAAGACTGAGCATCTGCTATATTTAATTTTTAATTTTTAATTTTAGTATGGTTGCATCATTTCAATAATTATTTTTCCACCAAATCAAAGTATTTTGTTAGTAGGTCACTTAATTTCTATGTGTGTTTAGAAACTGATACCGCACAAGCCATAACGTACCAGACCTTTGGGATTAGTATTTTTATTATTTTAGATAGCCATGTCTCTTTTTGTGTATTCTTTTTTTTCAATTGATGTTTTACCCTGTTAAACTTTCAGACTAAGATGCTGTACAACAAAGCATTCAGAGAGCTCATTGGGAATCTGGTCAGAGTCTGTTGCTGGTATGCCTGAAATAGCCAAAGGAGTTCTGATGCAGTATGGAGCGACTGAAGCAAACTGTTGGATCAGCATTCCCTGGTCATGACAGCTCAGTGATTGAGCATCTGAACCTATCATCTGTCTAACAATAATTCAGGGAAGACTATCTGCATTTTGGCCACACACTTATTATTAAATATTTATTTTTTAAATTATTAATTGTAATTATTAATTCATTTCCAAACTTTTGTCTGATTTTCAGAATTGCTGGGAGTGTCTGAAGTAAGTCCACTTGTCCAACCCCCTCTAGAAAGCCTGTCTGCTTCTCTCATTTCAAGTCAATATCCTTTGCTGGCTGATTTCCATTCTAACACCAGAGATGAAACTGTTTATTCTTCATGTACTTTCACCGTGGGAATGCAAAATGGTTCATGTTGTCTCTTCTGAGAGAGGACAAAAAAGTCAATTTCTCACAAGGGTTTTGACTTCTGTACACACTAACTCAAATTGACATAAATTTCCCTATTATTCAGGCAATTTATAGTACTGGCATTTTTCTGACCAAAGCCCAAGAAGTTAGGAACAGTAATTCAGCCTGCTACAGCTATGATTTCTATTTTTACCTATATACAAAATTTGGTCTATCATACTTTACATTTCACAATCAGTTGCTTGGTAAGCTTTTGCACTTTAGACAGTTACACATAATTTTGATACATATAACCACTAAAGCTGCCAGCCAGCTTAGCATCTTTTGGAAAATCATATATCAGTCTCAATTGCTTAAAACCATTGTCTTGAATGCTTCCTCCTATTTACTCAGGCTTGCTTATGCCTTCTGTTTTTCATCTAATTTCATGTACAGAATTTGTATGTTTTACTATACAAACAACTTTTGTCTATTTTAGACATTCTCACCAAGAGGTGCTCATATTCATCTACAATTAATAGACACAAATTGATGAAGAATATGAGATTATTGAAGTATACATTCAGTATATATGTTTAGAGGTGTTGCATACAGCTGTTGGTCTTAAAAGTATTTTAAAATCAGTGTCTGCCTCTATTTTCTTACTTCCTTCTGCGTTACTTGAATTTGCTTTTTGGCCCCACTGAAAGTGCTATTCCTCAATTTCAGAGTCCTTGTTGGTTTAGACATTCTTATGGGAGAGTTCCAGGTCTTTTCCACTTGTTTGTCTCCTCCCACTTACTGGCTCAGTCCTGAGGCATATGAGATTTTATTTCAGCGGAAACTGTCACTTGGCCCAAATTGTGTTATTTAGGATGATGAAATTCCTATTTTTTCCAATTTATAAAGACAACTGAATTTAAGAAGTTAAAGATCCCAAGCAACATCTTTGCATCTGGACTATTGGATATTTTAGTATTATTAATAATTGTTCCAGCTGAGACTGTTTTATTCCCTATTAAATAATTGAACATTCAATGGGACCAAGAGTGAGAAGGAGAAACTGCAAACCTGATTGTGCAGCCTGTTGGTTGGTGTTCTCTTCTGGGATATGGAAGAGTCAGGTTACAAGTTTCTGCTCCAAAATTCAGTTTAATTATTTATACAAAGAGAAATAGCTTCAATTGTACACTGAGAGGAGTTCATACTAGGATATCCAGTATCTTGATGATTAGGGTACTCCCCTGGGATGCTAGGAGACCTCTCTTTCAATTCCTATGCCAGTGAATATTTAATAATTTATACACAGTAAAACTCCTTGAAGACACACTCATACAAGACTATCAAGAACTTCAATGATTAGGACACTTATCTGTGATTCAAACAGACCCGATTTCAACCCTCTGGTCAAATCAGAACCCCAAATCAGGAAGCACAAATACTTGAGAACAGATTCCTTTCTCCTAGATAAGTGCATTGAACCGCTGAGTAAAATAAGGCCAAACTCTTTATCTGCAGGTTTTGTGGAGCAGAGGATTTGTGAGAAAGCTGATCTGGAACTGGATACTTATTTTCTGAAGAGGATTCTTTATTGATAATATATAATACCAAGTGTTCTTGATACGTAGCACAGAGTGCTTCCATATCTTGGCATTCCCAACTTGGGTAGTTGTAGCTGTTAGATTTTGTGAATCTTATTTGTAGGCACCAAATACTATGTGTAAGAAGTCTGGCCTCAAATACGGGACCCGAGGTTATAGTAGACTGCAGTGTGCCTATAGGTTATCAATGTTAAAATTTAACACTAGCCAACTTCATTTGTATGCATGGGAAAAGAGGGAAAAAATTCATATATAAGTTGCTTGTTCATCCATATCATAGCGCAAACAAGGCTACTTCAAAATGGGGAGCAGACCAGATTAGTTCCAATTGGCCCCCAAAAAAATATTTTACTTAAATCTATTCTCTGTGTAATCATACTGAAATGCTTAAAAATCAGAAGTATTTTGAAGAATTTATAAAAATAGAAATGTGATAGAAAAGCTATGCTTTTTCTGGCATCTTGTAGTTCATTTAAAACTTATTATTTAGCCTTTATAAGGTAGATTCATTTATACAGTATGTTTGATGTATCTACAAGTACTGATTAGTGTATAAGGTAAATAAAAACACCAATGACCTTGTTAAACATAGCAGAACAAAACTAAGAAAAAAAACTTCTTGACTAAGCAGGAAATACATTTCTTTCTCTAGAGAATATTAACTTTTCAGGTGTCCAATTCCCAGTTTGCACGAGTCAATAAGAGACAGGTGAGAATATCATGCATAAAAATTCTTATTCCCCTTGGACACCTATACTACTTATGTATACATAGGGTCTCTACGTTTCTCTGATTATATGAATTAAGCTATTCCATCAGTGCTCAGAGCGAAATGGCAAAAAGGGAACTTAAAGCACTACCAGTTTGAAAAAATGACTGAAATTTCATAGAGAAGACCTTTGATTGTACTTTACATTACTGATACAGAAAAAAAAAAAGTTGTTGCACAGCAAACTATTATTCTAAATTACCACTCTCATTATTACTGCTATTGTAAATAATAAAAATAAGAATAAAAAGATAAAATTTGCATCATGGTTTTATTAATTTTTAGTAGGTGTATCTGAAACTCATAAGTGAAAGAAAAAATGTTTAGAAGAAACTGCCAATTTTCATATCTCCCCTGAGCAATGAAATTATTCACTCAACAACAATAAAAACTGTAATTTATCACCATAAACAAAATATATAATCTACACTGTGCAGGGAAATATTTGTAGTAATAATAATAATAGTAATAGTAATAATAGTATTACCACTTCACCCATAAAATGTATTTTCCCTTTACAACCACAAAAATTCTCTAACATTTGTTTATAGGGGAAAAAAGTATTTCAACACATATATTTCCTTTCACATGCTCATTGTGTTATGTCACAGAAAGTATATAGCTCATTTTCTTGCCAATTATTCTGTCACACCATTTTCAAACTGCACGTATATCACAGGCTTTGATCATCACAGAGCTGAAAAATTAAACTGAACTACACAAATAGTTAAAGGTAGATATGATTCCAATACACGATATGTTCATATCAATTTGCAGAGAGGCTATGTCATAATATGCTTAGAATGATGTCTTTTATAGGTTTTACTGTCTGACTTCATCAAGCAGTTATACCTTTTAGTGTCTACTTGCTAGGTAACCACTAATTGAAGTACCTAAACCTTGTGTTTACACAGCTGACCGATATGTGTCCAGAACAGCCATCAATGAGTTGTCTGAACTGCACACATCCATTGTGAAGCTGGCTAGAACTAGTTGATGAAGATGAGTCTAAATACTGGTCTTCTTGGCATTTCACTAGCAGATCCAGGAAGCCATGTCCATGGCATTCTACAGCCAGAGATATAGAAAAATCTCCTAAAACTGGATGTTTATGTTTCTTTTAAACATTTTAATAGAGCTTGGTGTTAAAATACAGTTTGTCGTTAATACCACCCTTATTTAGCCTTTAATCTTACACACACTCCTTGAAGGGAGGTTTATATCAAGTAACTGTAACTATCTATGACTTAGGCATCTAAGGTCACCTCTACTGCCCTTCAGAGCTTCATAAGCAGGCTCATCAGAGCAAGGCCTTTATGGTGTCTTTTGTACAGTCTGAGATTGATAAGAGCTATTAGCTTATGGGGAAGGAAGTGCTCAACAGGCCATTTCTGCCTTAAAAACAGAGACATGGGCTGTAGCACATCCAAAAGTACAAATACATGATTAAGCATTGCCACAAGCATTGCTCTCCCTTCCTTCTTCCTGCCATCATCCAACCCAACATCATTCTTCCATGACAGAATTCTTTCTACCATGCTTCTACCTATCCAGATGCCTCTCTTCATGAAGCTCTTGAAAATCTGAGATCTTAGTGTGCCTGATAATTTTCCTCCTGGGTATTTGGCTCAGATCTTTCAGATCCTTCAGGGGAGCACCTTCAGATGCCACAGCTGCTTGTACCTGTATGACTAGCAGCACAGTGGCACAGCCAGAGGAGCTGCCTTTGAAATTCCTAGCTAAAGCTATGGCTTGCTTAGTTTGGGGAGTAGGATTAAGCAGCCCTGAAAAGATACACATAGCCTGGTCTCTTTCCTGGCAATAATAGGTTATAAAATTCTTATAGTAAGCCAAAAAGATAGTCAGTTGTACCAAGAATTGTCTATGCTTTCCTATCAGGCAACATAGAGAATGAAAGAATAAGAACTCATGACAAAACTGGAAACATGAAGAGAAATTCAGTGGATGAGGAAAGAAGAAACGTAAAAAATCTGTTGATTTTGCTTACACTAGAATATTCTGGGTAAAAAGTTTTGGCATTGGGCAGTTAGTTTCTATTTAAGTTCCTCTTAGGTAAAGACCAGTTTTAAAAAAGAGCTTCACATGGAAACAAAACCAACTTTCTTTGTTTGTGGCTTGTTATGTAAAGCATGGGAGAAAGTCAGTCATTTACTTTCCCAGGTTAAGAAAAGGGCAGATCTTCATCAAGAAAGAATTGCTTAACCGTGTGGTTTGAGAGAGACAGGTTACTAATGCTGTTTAACAGCACCAGTCATGTTAATTCTTTAACCATCTGATAGAAAAGGTTCTTAACAGCTTGAAGGAGATGGGAAGCTATTACTCTGTAAGCATTGATGTCCAATATATAGTTCAACAAGTGGTGTGAGCTTGAGTTTGAGGTTTGGTTTGTTTTCTCTTTTTACTCAGGAGCAAATTTTTCCATCAGTAAAATGGTGAAGGCATTAATTTCAAAAGAAAATGAGAAGAGGGGAAACTGTGAATCAAACAAAGAAAGCTCCAGTCTACATAGGTAAAACTGTGTTTTAAGAGAAATTCCAAAACCTGTAACTCTTGGTAAAATTATTGGCCATTTTGGTAAAGATTTTTTATTGTTCACATATCTGCTGTCACTCAACACTGAACAGCTCCCAGGTCTTCACAGTTACATGCAAACTTGCTTCTTAAGGAAGCTGATAACAATTAATAGAAAAAAAAAAAAAAAGTAAATCTCAGATCAAAATCACAGAAGTCAATAAAAAAGAACTTGTAGAGCATTTAGCAAAATTGCTGTTTTATCTGGTTTTTTAAGTTACTGTCCTAAGTCATTCCTCTAAAGTCTATGAAGTTTACATAGCATACTCATACTATGATATATACACACAGGCTGAAAGTTGCAAAAAATATTGTAATAAAGAACTAAAATAAAGAATCTTAAGCTGCTAGGATTAATTTCTTTATGAAATGATACAGCTAGTTGAATGCACAGGATGAATACTAAAGTTAGTTTCTTTTAACTTCAGTTAATTTGACATTGACTGTTGATATGAAAGTTAAGGAGACATCTTTGTTCCAGGAAAGCCTGCGTGAAGCCATGTAACTTCACTGGCAATTTCAGAAAGATTCTTCTCACCACATGAATGTTTGACTGTTTCAATTGTGCAACCACTGTGAATAGAGATCAGTGTACAGAATATCCTTCCTTGTGTCTGGAGAGAAGTACGATGGTTGCAGCTACTACAATCCTTTATGCTACCATGGCAATCTTAGTGGGTTTTCATTCTGCAGGCTTCCTCCAGTATGCAGCAAAAGGCTGTATGTTGTATCCATGAAAACACTGCATATTGAGAAGGAGTGCCAACCACAGTCATGTAAGAGCTTAACAATAATTCCTTTCTCAAGAGCATCATGCACTCTGAAAATGAACAAATTGTGCATTTTATTAGGTGTTTGTATGTGAGTTATGGGTGTGAGGGTAATAACTAGTGGATAAGACTAGCAGAATTCACTCATAAGATCTCCTAGAACTCTTTTTCCATATAACTGAGACAGCTTTGCAAATGGGACATGATCACATTTCATCCACCTTGCAGATGGCTAAGGTGCAGAGTGGTAAACCAGTCTCTGGCAGCAATGTTAGGATTGGCATATGAATCACATGGCTTTTAAAATTACTGAATACATCTACTATAAGACACCAACCTAAGCCTCCCTTTAGAATCAGTGAAGACAAAGAGCCTAGCTCATCCCACCTACTCGAGGCATCTAATTTAGGATATAAATTACCCTGTAAAGCTGCCTTTCTCTCCAGCAACTACAGAAGGAACCTACACAACTAGATTAGAATGGATACTCAGTGTTTAGGCAGATAAAGTTATTTGATGATTCCTGCCATAGAGTTTTTATGTTCTTTGATGCAGTATCCAGCCACTAGTAGTAGTAGTTTGGCTATTTGTGTATATATATTTACTGACTCAATATTGAATGGGAAAATGTTTAGCATTTAGGACAAAATGAGATTGTAACTATGGATTTGTGTTTTATTTGACAGTTCATCTCATGCATCAGTAACACATTCTTTTGTTTTAATGACATTATGTAGCTCTGTATCAGGTAAATTTCTGAGACCTATTTTCTCATCCTGATCATTTAAGAACCACTATCAAGGACAGTGGGCTATAAAAATAGACTTTTTGTAACTGCGTTTTCTGTGTTGAACGAAGGCTTTTGGTATGTCTCATGTGTCCAGTATAAGTGTTATTTGTCAATGTGAGAAAAGAATCAAAATCAGGAAACAGAAAACTGGCAATAAGAAACACTGTCAAGAATAAAGCAAAGCAATAACAATTGACCAGTACTTAATGAAAATGGATGGAAAAAAGGAGAAGGAAGAATTGACACAAGAAGACTGCTTGTACTAAGAATAAAAAATGAAGTAGCATTGTTTATCTTCATTTGGCTACCTATCTTAAAGTAAAGGATAAGCCCCAATTTTGACACTGTAAATAAAGAGAAAATATGACCCTTTTTAAAACTTGCTCTGTAAGTAACATTGACTCATTTTCTAGAATCTTCTACTATATATCTTCTTTTTTCACATTAAATAGTTATTTCTTCCATGTGTGTCACAGACGCTCCCCAAAAGAAACCTCCCAAAGCTTTTAGGGTTTGTTTTCAATTTTGCGGAAAAATAAGTATTTAGATTTAAAAAAAAGTACTTCAGCTCAAGAATAATTTTGTAAATTTCCTTTTATCTTTTCCTTTTTTATATTTAAATTTCTCACCTCTCTTATCTTTCCAAACTTTGTTATGATTATAGCTACAGTGAATTATTTAAAGAGGTAAATCACTTAGAAATAAGCTGCCATTACCTACAGCCAGTTTGCTATAACTATTTTAAGGTAAAATTCCTAGCAGTGGCATCATTAAAGCTAAAATCCATTTGGTTCTAACGCTTCATGTTTCATGTGATCTTATTGTTTCCCCAAACTAGTAAAGGAAAAACATGTTTTCTTTTTCTTCCATACTGAGCATATAGCGTTATCTCATTTATCAGTTGTTCAGTTACTTTGGGTGCCAAGATCTGAAGAAATATCCGCAATTTTGCTTTTCCTCAGTCTATTATTTTATGGCTGCCAAAGATCAGCAGAAAAAGAAAACAATGAAATTACACAGTTTTATAATCTGCCAGATGCTATAGAATTACTCTGGTAGTTTTTTGTTATTGCTGTGCTCTCCCTCACCATTTTTCCTGATTTTAAATCATACTCTATGACCACACAAATTAAGACATAAACCACGCCAAAAATATGCCACCTATTCCTCAAATGTACATAAGGAATGAAGTTGTATTGTGAACTAATATTCTTGGAAAAAGAAGATGTTGGTTCTTGTATCAACTTTAAGGTTACCCGAAGGATCACGCAGACACCCTGCCATCTGCGGGTCAAGGAAACACAGCATACACAGTATGGATGCTCCAAGTGACGCAGTTTAATTTCGAGCTCTAAGTTTTATAGCAAGGCCTCATTCCAGTCCTGCCAATCACCATGTGGTCACGGTGATGCCCTCTTGCTCCTCCTCTTCTTGGGCTTGCGGTTACTGCCCACTAGGCTTCTGCATTTCTTGCATACCACAAGAAGACAACTTAGTTTTATTACTCTTCAAATGTAAACATTCTGGCATTGACAGGAAAATGCTACTTCCTAGGTTTTATGATCCAGGTCTAAAGATCTGATAGACGCATGCCCTTTCCTTGATCTCAGTGATTTATACCAGGTGAAAACTAGGTCCAAAACATGCATTAATCTCAACTTTTTCTCTAAAAACATTTAGAGTTTTGTCCTTAAGGGGCTATAAACTCAAAAATTGATCAGGTATGACCTCTAACTGTTTTTTAAGGAGACCATAATAACCACCACAAAATGTTTCTGCAGAAATAAAGAATACATCTCTATTCCCAATGGAAATCTGAAATTACAAAGAAAATTATTTTTGACATACTGAGAATAGATTATAAGATACTGTCAGATCTTGTTTAAAGTCCCCATTAAAAAAAATATTTTAAAAATGACCACACCTGAGGTATGATTCATCTCACCTAGCTTTTGCTGTTAAAGTTAGGCATTTTTTATGCCTAATGCCATAATTGCAGTTATTCTATGGTCCCTCAAGATGCTACCTCCAGAAGATCATTCATCCTACCAAAGATGTGTGTTTTAGGACAGTATGAATCATTCTCCAGAGGTGCCTATGTTACTCTATCTGCTTTGGAAGGTGGCTAGATGAATAGCTGACACAACAATTCAATGGCTAAAGATATGTGAGGCAAGTACTATTTCCAGTATCTCTTCTACCTTCCCATTAGAAGCATAGTCTGAAATGTCTGTAGTATTTTAGGCCATAGACACATACATGGGTTAACCCTTGGTAATTGATCTGTCTTGATTTTAAGTTCTCTCTGGATGAATCAGAAGTTAATTTACATTTAATTTAATATTTTATGTTAATGCTTATAATTATCGACCTTTCAATACACAGACTACATTTTTCTCATACTCCAAAATGTGTCCTGATCATTCATGTGCAGCTGTCAATTATGCAATTTTGTTCCAGATTTATGCCTCAAGTTTTAGTGTTTATTCATTTGCTTAAGACTTGCATTACTCGCTGAAAATGTTTGGGTTTTAAAATGTTAATAATTTAAATCACTTTAAGTGGCTTTATTTGAAGAAGATAATACTATTAATATGGCAAGTGATAGTCTGCTAGCGGTAATTGAGTGAAAACTGATTTCTTATTTTGTTCCTGAAAGATAATACCAGGTTTTTCTTGATGATTATAAACCAAAACATACCAAGAAATCCAATAGAAGATCGTACTGTAAAAACTTTATTTCATATAAACAGTACAAATAGTTTAAGTTTTCCTAAGTCTTGTGAGTCTATTCTGATCCACTGTATAAAGGCAGTAAAATCTCACCCAGAAATTCCTGCATTCAGCCACCAACTACTGCTTAGCTTTAGGGCATAGCTTTATGACATCCAACCTGGATTTAGTGGCAGCATAATATTGTCTGACTCAAAAAACCAAACCAAACCAAACTGCCAAAGGTATTTAACTTTAGACCGAACTTTAAGGATAAAACCATGAATTCAGTAGAATGAGTTGGACTTTTTCCACTGACGCACATCAGATTACTGTCTCTACAGGGAAACATTCAACATACATAAAGCCCTGCCAAACAATTCGTTGCTTCCTTTTGTATCAGAAGGTGGAAGGGAAGAACACCATGGAGGTGCTCATAGTCTTGAAACAGGCCATGTCCCAAGTCTGGGTATTAAACTACCAAACTTCCACTGTGGAATGAAATTGGTTCAAAATGCTGCTTTCCACTTCCTTCCCCTTTATATACCAAAGGCATATACTGATAATTCTGATGCAGTACCCTGATAATCACTGAGAGTTTATTACATCATGAAAATTGACTGTGGCTTTTAAAGCTCTGCAGAAAAACATTGGGTTTTACTAAGTTTCATATGACTTTACTATACTGGTTGACTTATACAATACTGTGTTTTCAGTTGCAGTGAATCATACATATGTTTTTTTAGCTAGAGGCTCTGAGACAGATTTTTCCTTTACTTTTTCTGTCTTCTATTTAGCTAATATTGATTTTCCACCATAGAGTTTCTAATGAACTGGAAACCAACCTTTCTCCCTTTATTTACCTTTTCCTTCTATATAGTACCTTAGCATTGTCAAATTAGATGTAGATATGTGTAAGGCAGAATAGTACTTTAATTGCATTCAGAAAAGAAGAGATTGGAAACCATTTTTAGTGACAGAAAATGATACAGACACCCTTTCAAAATGTTTTTTCTTAGTACAAAAATATTCTACTCCTATATTAATTGTTAAAATTAAAATATTGTTGCCTTCCACTCAACTGTCTTTACAATGGCTGCTCTTTAGGATTTAGTATGTTTATTCCCTGCACTACCCAGCACACCACTCTACCACAAAAAATTGTTTACTGGAGATATATGTAAGCTATGATCATCTTGCTAACTCAGATATTATTCGCAAAACACCCTGAGCAGTTGGTCCCAGTGAAGCATAACTGGTCAGCCAAGTTACCCAGGAAATGCTGAATCCTGAGCTGTCACAAAATATAGATGAAGGTATCCAGGTAGCTATTTTAGTTCTTACCTTATATCTACTTCAAAGTATCAACATGGCAAGTGCAAGTAGGTAGAAACAGACAGCAAGAAAGCAAAGCTGCTTACTTAGAATCATAGAATCATAGAATGTTTAGGGTTGGAAGGGACCACTAGTGGTCATCTAGTCCAACCCCCCTGCAGTGAGCAGGGACACTGCTAACTAGATCAGATTGCTCAGAGCCCCATCCAACCTGGCCTTGAATGTTTCCAGGGATGGGGCCTCCACTACCTCTCTGGGCAACCTGTTCCAGTGTTTTACCACCCTCATTGTAAAAAATTTCTTCCTTACCTCTAGCCTGAACCTACCCTGTTCTAGTTTAAAACCATTTCCCCTTGTCCTAACACAGCTGGCCCTATGAAAAAGACGTTCCCCATCTTTCCTATAGGCCCCCTTTAGGTACTGGAAGGCCGCAATCAGGTCTCCCCGTAGCCTCCTTTTCTCCAGGCTGAACAAGCCCAACTCTCTCAGCCTGTCCTCATAGGAGAGGTGCTCCAGCCCCCGGATCATTTTTGT
>NW_009259596.1:3558140-3570742 GCF_000687185.1 Egretta garzetta
TGGACTTGTGTGCATTCAGGTTCCTCAGGTGGTCACGAACCTGGTCTTCTCCTACAGCAGGAGGGGTTTTGCCCTCCCGGTGCCCCTCATGCCATCCATCGACTCGGGAGGGGTGAGGAGAGAGGTTGCCAGTGAAGACTGAGGCAAAAAAGTCGTTGAGTACCTCAGCCTTCTCCTCATCTGCTGTTACCAGCCTGCCAGTCTTGCTCATCAGTGGGGGTACACTTTCTTTAACCATCCTTTTCCGGCTGATATACCTGTAGAAACCCTTCTTATTATTCTTCGCATCCCTAGCCAAGTTCAGTTCCAGCTGCGCCTTGGCCTTCCTGACCCCATTCCTACACAACCTGACCGCTTCCCTATATTCTTCCCAGGATACCTGTCCCTGCTTCCACTGCCTGTGCAGTTCCCTCTTCTTCCTTAGTTCGACCAGCATCTCTTGTCTCAGCCACGCCGGTCTCTTCCCTTCTTTTCCTGATTTCTTACAGCTAGGGATCGAGAGCTCTTGCGCTCTGTGGATCACATCCTTAAAGATCCGCCAGCTCTGTTCTGCTCCCCTGTCTCTGAGGACCGTTTCCCAGGGAGTTCTTCTGACTATCTCCTTGAGGAGCTGGAAGTTTGCTTTTCTAAAATTTAGGGTCCTGACTATACTCTTTGTTCTTGTCATTTCCCTTAGGAGCGTGAGCTCCACCAGCGCGTGGTCACTGCAGCCCAGGCTGCCTCCGATCTTGACATCTCCGACGAGCTCGCTTGCATTGGTGACCACCAGGTCCAGTATCGCATCCCCTCGGGTAGGGGTGTCTATTACCTGGCTTAAGAAGTTGTCCTCAATGCATTCGAGAAACCTGCTGGATTGCCTACATCCTGCCATGTTGGTTTTCCAGCAGATGTCGGGGTGGTTGAAGTCCCCCAGCAGGACAAGAGCCTGCGAGCGTGAAGCCTCCCGGAGCTGGAGGAAGAACGCTTCGTCAGTCGGCTCCCCTTGATCTGGCGGCCTGTAGTAGACACCAACCACCAGGTTCCCTTTGTTGCCTCTTCCTCCGATTTTGACCCATAAGCTTTCGACCTGCTCGTGGCTATTCTTCAGGGTCAGCTCTTCACACTGTAACGATTTCTTGATGTAGAGGGCAACGCCTCCGCCCCTCCTTCCTCTCCTGTCCCTTCTGAACAGCCTGTAGCCATCCATAGCTACATTCCAGTCGTGGGTTTCATCCCACCAAGTTTCTGTAATGGCAAATGGTAACCCTACTTGTGTAGGAGCTGTCTGAAAAGTTTCTGTGATATTACAGAATCACAACAGTATTTTCAGAAGTCAGCACTGTCAAGAAAAATATTTTTTTTTCTATTATTTAAAGTGGAAAAAACACTGAAATTTCCAGAAATATGGGTATTCCAGAACACATGAAAATTAAGCCTTAATGCATTCAGAGGTTTTATGTATTCACTGACAGAGCTTAAAACTAGTCTAAGAATATGGAAAGCAATCACTACCTAGATTACTGTAATGGTAAATGAAATCAAAAGCTAATAAGTCTTAAAGGCAGCAAAGCTTCAAATAGTAATACAGAGCTCTTGTGTGTATAAAACTATACTGCAATTTAATTTTAGTAAACTTCAGAATACTATTTACCTCAAATAAAAAATGGGTTTGTTCCATGTCCATGCTCTGAAAAAAATGTTCTTGCTGTCATTTGCAGGTGCTGTTTTGTATTTAAGAAAAGTTAAATGAATTAACCATGCACAGTAAATAGCTTTCAGCTGTTTACTGCAAAAATTTAGTATAAATATTATAAGATCATATCCAGTTTTTGCAATAGCCTCAATATTATTTTTAATATGGCAAAAATAATTATTAAAGTTTTACACTTACTACTGTATGTTGCCTTTATTCTGTACTTGCAGCTCCCCATTTATCAGTAATTGTATAGTTAATCAGGAAACATGAATGTTCCTGAGAAATATATGTTACATGACATAAATTAATTAATGTGTACATGGTCTAAATTAATTAATAAAAACAAATAACTAATGGATGACGCTGTATGGCAAGCTGTCGCTTAGCTGTAGATAGTAGATATATTACTTTAGTGAATACTGGATACTTGTGTCAAGATGTGCAGACTTTACTCAATTTGTAGGCTGTGATACCATTTCAAAAAAACAGATTATAATTTTATTAAAATAGTATTACATTCCAGTCTTTGGTATTAGAAGACTACTTTCAGTAAAAAGACCTCAGTTACTCTAAGGAGAGGTATATTTTGTCAGATGTTGGAACAAATCACTCAAGATTCAATCCACCTTTTTAAAGTATCTATCATAGATGCTCTACTGTGTAATGGTAAGGATTTAGCTTCAGGAGGGTGATTCAGATTTTCTAAGTAAGTGAGGTGCTTAGTTTGTATACTTTTCTCTAGTGATTGAAGGAAGTTTTTTAGGTGATTCAGAAAATGTTATTCAGTGGTCCTCTATGTTAAGGAGGGAACTGCCCAGAGCTTGCCAAAAGGGAACCTGTCTGCCACAAAATTGATTCAGGGTTGCACGAGTCTCCTTTCATTGCCTGTTGGAGAGAGAAAGAGAAGGTACCTTTCTCCTAAAGTTGTTTGGCAGTATAGGCACTTTTCAGTGATGAAAGTTTACATGAACATCCTTGCTTTGTAGGAAAGGGTCAAAGCACCAGATTTGACTAGAGGAAAGAGGGCTACTCTCCATCTCTTTTATTGAAAGTGCATTTCTGTGTACAAAGTAATGTAGCATTCATAAAAACAGAAGGGAAAAATAAGCAAGGGAAAGTCTATATAATCACAAAGTTGGAGACACTCCAGGATTAGTGTGGAAAAGCTGACTGGCAAATCTTCTATAGACTTTGCTTTTCATTTCAGATTGCATTCACTCACATCTCCTGTTTTCTGATGTTAAGGTAGGAAGCCATCTATTCCCAGGTCAATCCTGTGTTTTTCCTAGAATGGGAAACCTGGTTTACTCCATGTATGAAGCCCTAGTGAAGATACCATTCTGTGGAGAGTCAAGGGCCACATGCAGCCTTCATTTACATTCCTGTCCTAGCACATAATCCAGTGTTACATAGCAATGCCATATTAGCACCATATGTCTGTGTGCATGTGCGTGTGTATGTGAGTACCTCGTTTACTGTAGTACCAGTTATAATATAGATAATAATATAATACTTAATATAAATATTGTAATAAATAACTGGTTTATTTTAGCCAGATTTGAAAAAGGAGTGGAGACTGCAAAGGTAATGGTCTTTCTGCACTTTTTTTTTCAATAGAAAAGAAAATTGGCTAATTTCCAGTAAGGGTGTGGAGCAGCCCCTACATTATTGACAAAATATGAGAGAAGGTTGCAATGGGAAAAGATGAAGGGACGCTCACCTTTTAACTTTCTCAGTAATAGAACCTCAAGCAATTTTCTGCATTGAAACAAGAGGTCTGTGGTTAAGAAGTGACTGACAGATCACTTTCTTGGATTCAAATATCTTCATTCTTCCACAACTGTGGAAGTTCCACAACTTCCACTTTAAGTGTCTAAGTACTGCATGGTAGCTTGTGATTTATGCATATGACTGGTGGAGTACATTTCTACTTCACAGTGTTTAAAAGAAATGCAACAGTCCCCATTTCATTGGTGAAGAGTTGAGGCATAAATATGTTGAAGTTGCCCAAGGTGACTGAGTAGAACTATGGAGGAAGCAGGAAAAAGCCCCCTAACATATTCAACTTAACTATTTCAACTGCATCCATTTCCACATAACTATGACCAACCATCTTTCACTGTGGAGTAAAAATCCTTTTAAAAAAACACGTTAACCTCAACTTTTTATGCTTCTGTTTGTGATTAGAGCTTCAATAATGATTTACAAATTTACCAGTTTTAAAGATCATATCTAAAGAAACAAAATAAATGATAATTTTTCCTCTGAAGAAATTTATAGCTTAGAAAGGTCATCATCATATATTCAGGCTTATTTGTTTAGTCTCAGTGTACACAAGTTTCTTCAGATTTGTTTTCAAAATTGCCATGTAAAATTGGCCTGAGAATTGTTCTTTGGGGTTTTGTTTGTTTCTTTTCATTTAAAGCAGATACATGCAGGCAAACGCAACAATTTTCCTCAGGAAACTTCTTTTGCATTTCTGCATCACTACTGAAAAACCTTATTTCCCTGCCTTACATACACCTTAGGGTTTCCTGTGATAATTTCTATTCTTCGGGCACAGAATAATGGGTTGAACTCCTTTGCAAGGCCACCCACAAAAATTAACGTATGACTATGTCCCAGCTCCTGCTAGTCAGACAACCAAAAAAGCATGAAACTCAGGTCTTTCAAATGAATCTTGTAAATGGCATCTCTAATCCACAGAATTTTCAGCATTTTCAAATGCAGTTTCATATGGGATTCCACTACTTTTGCAGTACATTTATTTTCCACTTAAAACATCTGTAAACTCTAAAATTAGTTTTTTAATTACTATTAAAAACTGACTTCCATCTTAGAAAGACAGTCTCCCTCAATGAAATTGATAGAGTAGTGGATAGATTAATTTAAAAGAGATATCCTGAAAATAAAGTAATCAAAGCAGCTAAACCAGAAAAATTATACCGACTGAATAGAAGATGAAATATAACAACAATAGAAATCAAACCATGCATAGATGAGACAGCAATTTTTTTTTCTTTTAATTAGAAATAACTAGAGGCTATGTTGTGCAGAACAGAAACAAAAAAAAAAGCTAACCATCCTGTAAAGATCCTTTGCCTTGTACAAAATAGGAAGTTAAATAGAAATGTCAAAGTTGAAAGAAGTTTGTTGTGGACAAAAACCAAAGAAACAAACAATAATACTCTAAGAAACCTAAAATGCTGAAGAGAAATGCTGCTGTCTTTGTTTCACATATATTTCAACAGAGTCAGACAAGATACCTGATGGTCCCACAACAAGTTAGCACAAGAGTTCTTCATGAAACCAATCGCAGCTACATAAAATGGTCATTTATTAAGAGAGATAGAGGGGAAACACTGGATTTTGAATAGTCAAATATTTCAAGAGTACTTGAAACAAAGGGACTGGTTTTGTTTGGGATTTGGTAATTTGTTTTTCAATCTGCTTTAGCTTATAACAGAAATTTGGGAAACTAATATTTTAAAGTCTTGTATGTCTTTGACACCATTGAGTAACTAGTCACTTCCAGAAAACCAGTGACCAGAGATGCTTACTTTGTCAATCTTAACAACATGTATCAGGCAATTTCAGAAAATGCCCACTTGAACTTGAATCCTAATGGGACCTATTTCTATACAGAGAACAGATTTTGGTTTGAGACAAACAGAAGTTTCCAAGACTTGTCAGCATGAAATCAGGGCTGTGCAGACACAGAAGGAGAACCTTTTAGCACCTTGGGTGCTTAAAATATCACCGAAGTTGTGGAGTTTATACACATCCATGGTTAGACATTAAGTCAGTAGACATTTTCAAGATGACAGGATTAGCCTTAGGTCCCTGAAGTCCCTCTACTTGTTTTGTCAGTCCTAGCCCTTGAAGAATTAATTACTAGATTTCCTAAGGAAACAGGTTAAGACATTTAACTTTGAATATGAATTTTATCTTCCCACACATGCATGTGGTTTAATATGCAGTTTTACTACTTAACTAAAACATCATTAGTATGATCAATTTCTTTATGCTTTACTTAGATGTATGCAACAGAGCTTCAGCCTGTCATTAAAAAGCGAATAGACCAAAATTCCAGCCTGCAATACATTTAGTGCTAGAAATCAGAAGTTTGTCATTACTAAATCTGATGACACTTAAACTAACCATGAGTCATTGAATAGTGTTAAAAACTGGTGAATTATACACATACCAGTGATAGCATGCCGATCAGAATTTGCAGATGGAATTATAATTTGGATATATACATCCAGTTATAACACTTTGAAAAGACAAAAACTGAGGGATATTTGCTTCTTAGAATTCACACAATGCCTCATAGGTAATATCTGAGCAATAAATTCTTCAGCAAACTAACATAGTTAATGTTAGTTTTCATATTAGTTATTCAAAGCTTAAAACATGAAATTGCTTGTACTGTGAGATGAGTAACTGATACACTTGAGTAACTGCTCTATAAATTTGTCCATTAACACACTTCCCATTGGGCTATTCAGAAAAAATAGTAATTAGAATTAACATTAAATAAAAAAAAAATAAAAAAAAAAGAAAATTTTTCTTTGTGATAGTTTTCCAGTTAAGGAAATAAGTACTCTTCAAAACTTATTTTCTTCTTGAAAATGTTCTGAAATCCCCTGTCATAATTTTCTGTGATCTTAATTATGGACAGAAAGTTATCAAAAATCAAAGCAAGTGGAAAGAAACAGCTTTGGAAGTCTTGCAATGGTGTTTTCATACCAACTTTCATGTTTTTTTTTCCCAAAATGAAGAAAAGAGAGCTTCTTGCAGTGTCTCTACAAGTTCTGTGAGAAGAGAGTGTAAATGTGGTTATGTTATAGTCAGACAGACAACAGGTGAGGTATAAAGACAAACCATATATTTTCTAGGACAACATGATTTATTGACTTTGGAATAAATGTTAAAAATAAGAAAAGGAAGAAGGGTAAAGGAAGGAAAACTCAGAAACTTGTAAAAATGTTCTTGTTCTCTAGGTCAATATAAGAAACTGCTGGCTGTCTTGCTGTGAAGCGCTTTCCTGTGCATTTGGGTGAATATTCTGAAATAAATAGCCTTTAGACTCAACCATGAATAGCTGATTTTTTGTTTTTAAATGAAAGGCAAATGTATACATTTTTATTAATTATTAAACATTTACCAACATCACCTCCATTTGTGAAATATCTCTGAAATCAGGAAAAAATACTTGACACTGTTCTGTTTTTCCTTAACATTTTGTTTTGTGAAATAATAAGCATCACATTTACATATATAGTGTCATTACAGTACATAAACAACATACCTTTTCCCTTTTCCACGTTTATATAGCATACAAATTATTCTACTGCACATATTTTCTTCTTTGATATTCAAAATTCAGTTTCCACAAACAATTGCAACTGTCTTAAGTTCACTTTGTGAACATTTTCCAGCAAAACAAATAATTGGAAAATTTGTGAAAGAAAACACAAAGCAGTTTACAAATTATACAACAGAATTAATTTAAAAATTCGAATTCATATTTGAAGTTCTGCAAGTATGTATTTGTTTTATTAGATTTTGTGCACAATGTTTTTTTGAGTTACATGGCAGTTATCTGTCAAATTTGAATCCCTTTTTTATATTTTAGTCTTTCCTTTGTAAATTATAAAGTATTTCCCATGAAGGAAACCATAGTGGTTCTTTGGGTTTATGTTGGTATATTTTGTTCTTTTGCTAGTGTTCAGAAAAATCAAGCTCTAGTAACTAATGCATTATTCTCTTAAATAGTAATGAGACACTTCATTGAAAGAATATCAGTGTTATGATTTTTTTCCCTGTTCTGGAGGGGGGGAAAAATTTTGCATTTGTTGTTAGTTTTCTGTTTAATATTTTATTAAATAGGATGCAATGCAAAAATTTTTGAAACACCGAGCCATAGAATTATTTATATTTGACAATACTGAAACGAAATAGAAAGAAATAAAGTACACTCTCACGGGCTTCTAAGACCTTTTGGATATAATATTTGCAATAAAACAATATTAAACATATTTTTTCTTTGGGATCCTAGTTGTTCTGTTATTTCCAATGAAACTTTGTTAGGTCAGACGCCTTCAGCAGTAACCATGGCCTGTTTTAGTGTCAGCAAAGTCTATGCAATTCCTGTGGCCATAGAGGCTTTACAGCATTGTTTTTAACAAGAAAGGTTAACCACAAGGTTTTAACAGCTGTTGATGTTGTGTTTGCTATTATATACCATCAAATATTGAAAAGCTTTGTACCCAAGGCAATGCTAACCACTGATTTGGAATGGCAGGAAAGTGACTTAAACAGTAAGAAAATAACATCGGTTAACATGAGTGACCTATACACCAAGTATTTAAAATTTGTAAGACAAACGTTTTTTGCTTCAGTAGGAATTTGGATTCACAGAAGGACACAATGTAGAGGCTACCATGTGAAACAGAACTAGACATGCGTTGTAAATAGCAACACTGAACACTAATACATTTTACGTATTTTATAACTACACTGTTCTGCCACTCTTGCCTAAAAAAAGATTCAGCTGTCTATTCCCTTTGTTGAATGTATCTGTGAAATCTAATGTATAAATAGATTCAGAATAATTGGGGTTGCGACATATTTATTTTAGGAATTATTGAGTACTTCTATATTAATCAATTCATAAAATCAGCCTCTGGTTTCATCCACATCTGTATTTTAATGACGTGTTACCTCATGAAGTGTAAGGCTGAAGGTTACATGCTACTGACATATTCAGTTCATAGTATCACGTTTCTCATCTTTAATAGGAACAAATACTAATAGAGAGAATTAACCATTATCAGCTCTTTAACAGGGTCAACTGCAACTATGAAACTGGAAGTAGAGTATTAGCTCACACCTAGAGGTTGTCACATTGCAATCAGCCACTTATTAAAGCATCAGCATTAGGCATTCATAACAGTGATTGAACAACAGGATTTTGCTGAAGTGTTCACAATTTCTTCTGTGCACAGGCTTTCTGACAAATCATTACATTAGAGTTTTGACCCTTGGCACGTCTCATTTGAAACTGCAATGTACAAGGAGAATGCTACCCATATATTTTTATTAACGTGTTCCATTTTTGTAGTTTTCAGTTGAAGTCTTTTAGTTTAACCTTTGAATCCTAGTACCACAGTGCAAACTTTCATACACAGGTACATACTGTTTAGTATATGCTCTGAAAAAGGAGGAATTTTTTAAATATATATGTATTTTAAGACTTTCCAGTTTTTCAGAGCTAAATTTTATATTCAAGTTGGTGAAAGTGGGAAGCCAACAAATGGAAGAATGAAAGAAGGGACAACTGAAATTTTGAAAACTAGGCAAAATTAATATTTTCACTTATTTTCCCTTTCACCCCCATTCATCTTAAGAGAAAGAATGCATTGCAAATGGCTCTAATGCTTTCTTGGTTGTGTGGCAAAGTTAATACATCTACTGCAGCAGTGAGCAGTAGCCAGTAGCTGTTAAATAAAGCATTTTTCTCTCTCTCAAAGGATATAGATTATTTTTCATTCTGGGAACTGTCTGATGTGTTTCTTTGATAGAAATAAGGCATTTGTAGCATAATTCTTCTACCAGTGCTAGCATTACAACAAACACAGCAGAGCTACTTCATTGTTACATATTTCTTAATGAGAAAAGAATTGAGTCTAATTTTTTTCTATTATATCCTCTGTCATTTAAAATATTTGGGTGACATTAAATAAGTGAGGTATTTATAGATTTGGCTGCCAAATTGTAAGAATTTGGTGATCTATTTTGGAAATTCTGGATAACCAGTGGTCGGTTAAGTAAAGTTATATGGTACTCCACCCTGTTCGTGGGACACTGCTCTCAAGTTCTGATTTAGACGGTAGTTAATGAATGTGTTTAATTTTAGTACCTTTGCAATCCCATACAGTTTAAAAGGATTATTTAATTAAAATGATATGTGATCTTAAGTTACATGTAGAGTCTAAGTTTATTCTTTACTTGCAATATACACGTGGCTGCTGAGAGAAGACTTTGTTTTTACATTATTCTAGTAAATAATACTAACTTCAATCCTTGATAAATCCTGCACATTCAAAAAACCAAGGTGTTGGACTCTAATGCTGTTAAAACAACTGTCGTGAAAAACAGCTCTGTGCAAGAGACCAGATTCACTCATCAATCCATTACTCTGTTTTACCCTTTTGACTTTGTAGGTGAGGTTGAGTATTCATAGCAATTTCATCTACTCTTGCCAATACCCTCTGTATTTTTCTTTTTTCATTCTTTGGATAAGAGAACACTGACTGAAGTAAATTTACAGTGAGGTAGTCTTGGCCTCAAACTGCTGAAAGATATTAAATATAAACTTACTTTTTCTATCTTCTTTTATGGCCCAGTGATCAAAATAATTGAGCTTCATGAGCAGAAGGTGTCTGTATTCTTGTCCCTTAAATTCAGGGGTGTTCAGCTAGTAGAACGTTATTACTCTAGATGATTTTGGACCTCAGCAGTAATCAAAGAATACTTGTTGTTTTTCAAATTTATTACTGGGACAGTGTCTATCCTGAAAAAAATAATAGTTTAATAAGTAAAACCATCCATGGTTGGAAGGAAAAACGAATAAAGCTTTGGTTTAGCACAGAAATGCGGTAGCTCCCTACTAAGCAAAAGGGGGGTTAGGCATTATGCCAGCGATTTGTTCTGAAAACAAAACAAAAAAAAAAGAATTGAGAAATGACAAACAATAGTTTTACATTTCCTAGTTATGGAACAGTGTTCTTTTCAAAGAAGAACAAGTTGAAGTGTTAGAGTGATAAGAGAAGTGAAAGTGCCTCCGATTAATGAAATTAATAAAAAGACAGTGTAACGATTGTGTGTAATGATATCTGAGGCAATTGGAGATGACCATTAAAATGCTTGCAATAGCAGACACTTAGGCCTGAAAATGATCAATAACATGACTGTGAGACAGCTGGCTTCATTAATTGAAGAAATTAGCTAGCTGGCTAGGAAATTGCATCTGGTTAGATCAATTAAAAACAACTGATTGAATAGAAGGAGAGTTGAGCTTCATTGGTTCAAATAAAATAAGTTTAGTAAAAGATTTAAGAAATCACAGATGGGTGTCTAATTAATAACAAAAGCAACAAAAAAAAAGTCTTGAGTGCTTAAATGGGGTAAAAGGAACCGGAGCAGACAGGGGATCAAGTGTATTGAGGGCAGATACCTGAGGACTTCAGGGTAACAGTTTGGTTAATTGAAATCTGTTGGATCAGACAATAGCAGGTGAATGTCTGTCTCATGTAGCTAGTTCCTCTTCTACTCATTCAAGAAAACAGGATTTGGGAACATGTGTCACAGTCAAAAATAATGAGAGGCCTGTTTAAAACCTCTGCTCAGATGCAAAAAGTAGAGGTAGAAAACAACAGCTTCTAACTGGAAAAATGTGACCCACAAAACTTCATATCATGAATTTCCACTAGGAGCACTAGAGTTAAACAACTGGTTTTACTTCATGTGAAAAGTGTTCTAAACAGCTCTGATCTCTGCTCACAAGTGTCCTAGTTCAAGCCTGTGTATACTTAAACTCCAATAAAATTCAAAGATCAAGATCTTTGATTGACCAAATTTAAAGGTTGTGCACTGGAAGAAAGCTGAACATCCTTGACCTTGCCAAATCAAAGTTTTTCTGAAAACAGAAGCAGTGCAATAGGCACTGAAGACTTATTGCCATCTGCAGAAGGAGCCTTAGGAAGTCAGTAGTCATCTTTCTTGGCTGTAGAGGAGCCTGAGAATATTAAGAAAGAAATCTGAATCTCTCGGTGGGACTAACATGTACTGTTCAGGTATTGTGCCATCTTAGTTGGGCATCTTTTCAGGTAGAGCAAATACAGACTCCTGTTCTAGAGACGAAGTTGAGCAGGATATGCACGAATGATGAGAAAGGTATCAGAAAGTGCTGCAAGTGTGCATCCTTCCATCTGCAGGAATGATTATATAATGTCAGAGTACAAAATGCTAATATTAATTTTTTAGGACCCTGCACTAACACTCAAAACTGCAGTGCACATTGTGCTAGCTTAGCACAATACAACATGCTGAGTGTTAAGGCTGCAAATAAACAACTAGATGTGGCTGGAGGTTGTGTTAATTGAGCAGAACATAAGAAAATACTACACAGAAGAAAATAATTTGCTGGGCATGAAAAATAACTCTGTGTGTGCACATGCACATGCGTCTGTCTACTGGAAAAATGGGTTCAGCATTGCTATTGTGATGTAGAAGGCCAAGAGGGAGGAATCTCCTGAGTGCTTTGGTCCATCAGATTGGGACTATCTTGTCACTGGACACCACTGGAAAGACCCTGGCTCTGTCGTCTTTGCACCTTCCCTTCAGATATTTGTATGCATTGATAAGATGCCCTCTCAAGTCTTCTCTTCTCTAGACTGAACCCTAGTCCCAACTCTCTCATCCTTTTCTCATATGAGGTGCTCCATAACTTACTCATCTTGGTGACCCTTTGCTGGACTCTCAGCAGTAGCACCACATTCCCCACATCATCCTTCTCTCTAAATTGGAGAGCTGTGGATTTGATGGGTAGACTGTTTGGTGGATAAGGAATTGGTTGGATGGTCTCATCCAGAGGGTAGTAGTCAACGGCTCGATGTCCAGATGGAGACTGGTGACGAGTGGTCTCCCTCAGGGGTCTATACAGGGACCAGTGTTGTTTAATATATTCATCAATGACATAGACAGCGAGATTGAGTGTAGCCTCAGCAAGTCTGCAGATGACACCAAGCTGAGCGGTGCAGTTGACACACCAGAAGAACAAGATGCCATTCAGAGGGACCTGGACAAACTGGAGAAGTGGGCCCATATGAACCTTATGAGATTAAACAAGGCCAAGTGG
>NW_009259596.1:3570996-3632284 GCF_000687185.1 Egretta garzetta
TGCGGGGGGACCTGAGTGCGGCCTTTCAGTACCTAAAAGGGGCCTATAGGAAAGACGGGGACAATCTTTTTAGTAGGGCCAGCTGTGACAGGACAAGGGGTAATGGTTTTAAACCAAAATAGGGTAGGTTTAGACTAGATATAAGGAAGAAATTCTTTACACTGAGGGTAGTGAAACACTGGAACAGGTTGCCCAGAGAGGTAGTGGAGACCCCATCCCTGGAAACATTCAAGTCCAGGTTGGACGGGGCTCTGAGAAACCTGATCTAGTTAATGGTGTCCCTGCTCACTGCAGGGGGTTTGGACTAGATGAGCTCTAGGGGTCCCTTCCAACCCAAAACATTCTATGATTTTATGATTCCATGATCTCTCCTGTACTGGATATTTCCATAACACTGGTTACTGGTCTCCAACTACATTTTGTGCCACCAGTCAAGATCTTCTGACCCTGGCTGTTCAGCTACTTTTCAGTTTGACTGACTGTCTGATCATCCAGCCCATATTTCATCAGCTTCTCTTCAAGGACATGATGGGAGACAATGTCAAACCCCTTACTGAAGCCAAGATAGACAATATCCACTGCTCTCTCCACCTTTACCTAGCTAGTAACAATTAGTGGCCATAATAAAGAGCAGAAGTAGAGTCTGTGCTTCTCTGTCACTGAACTGTGTATTCATGGGACCTAGTATTTTACTTATTCAAACAGGAATTTATTTTAAATGTGATCAGATGAGGATTTGCCACTACACTTGAGAATCATAAATGAAATGAAATGGAAAAAATATAAGACAAGGATTATTAAACAAACATTAGTCTATATAATTCAGTTATTCATATGAGAATTTTGCTATTTACAACCCCTTGATATTTAATAATGATATTCCCATTTTTTTACTGTTATTTGCATTGCAATAGGACCAAGGATTCTGTTATTGATCATAATGGCATTGAGCCAGGCATTATATGCAAAGATTGTATTTCTCATGTTCCAAGTTGTCGATGAGATCTAAAATCTGTTGGTTGCTAATTCTTTCTATGTCAAGATGGCAGCAGAAATTATCCAAGTAGATTGGGATGAGAAGAGGAAGAGAGCTGCAAACAAGAAGTTCAGAAGCTATGGTTTTGAGCAGAATATCTAGACAGAGTCCATTAAGACAGAATAGAAGAGAAAAAGCACTTCTGTATAAGTACAGAAAATAGAAAAAAGTTTTATGCTATTGTGGTTGTATACTGCTTACCCCACAAAGAAAATTTCAGAGAGGGCATACTGATAAACATACTGTAATTCAAAGACAAGCAATATCCGTTGGCCAATTCTACTGTGAAGTACTTTTAAGGAAAAAAGTGAATGTCTGAATTCTTTTCTGCAGTTGCTAAATGAAAATGGCTAAAAAGAAATAGTAAAGATGGGGCAAATGCAAGACTGCAGTTATTGCTAATATGAATGGCTTGCACATTTGCCGCTCTAGTACTTAATTTCCTACCACTGCACCTTTGATAGCTTGGTAACTTTAGTAACATAATGATCACTTAGCAGTTAGGTAACATAAAGAAGATTAATTATTAACAATAAATTTCTGCAGCTTGGCAAATTATAAACATGAGTGAAGAAAAGGTTTAGAAATATTTATGCAGCTGCCTATTGCCCTTATGAGTAGGTAGTACCTGTGAGGTATGAAAGTGTTTTCCAGACATTAATTAAACATGTATATAGAATACATGTAGAATATAGAATATATAGAGGATACGTTCTACCATATATGGAATATATTATTGGTATATAGAACTAATAAAATTTTTAAAGTGCCAGAAATTAATTTGTTGCATTTTCTATGTAAAGAGATGACTAAAACCAAGACAGGACCTTTTAGAATAGTAACATGTATAATTCTCAAATAGTTATTTTCACCTTTTTATTTGGGACTTCAGAAGAAACACAAAGCACATACCTAATACTCCTCCTACTCTAGAAATAATTATACTCATTAATGGAACAGTTGTCATATGTTCTTCTGATGGCTCTATAACTAGCTTCCATTCATATTAATTCTCTTGGTAATTGTCCTTATTATAACAACACATATTTATAACAGCATTCTAAACACTTATCTCCTAAGGCCACACCAGTATAATGAAGGTGAAGTGTTATTAGTTTTGCCACAATGCAAACACTTGACTTCAGACTTTAAAAAAGCCTTTGTATTCAATTACCCCTATGATGAGATGTCAGACCTGTAAAATGCTGCTAGATGTTATATTAGCTAACACGACTCATGAGTCCAAATAATCACCAACAGTGGGGTCTGATTTAGGACTTTTGTCCTTTATTGAACCTTAATTTTGATAAGTGTTTTTACACAGAATAGTCCTATCATAGTATACTGTTCAAACCAGACTACATGTGAGAATTACATTTTAAAATTCCAGTCTTGCAAAATCATGCAACCAACAGGGAACATTGGAAATGTTTTATAACTCTTTTAAGATAAATTCTGTATTTGTACCTCTGAAGCAGGACAAGCTCTATGACTCACTGATAAAGCTTTTTAGGATCTACTGAGAATGTTCCATAGCCTTTAGATACATCTCCTACAAGATGTTTGGAGGGAAATCATCTTGAGGACAATAGGAGTGAGTAGGGTAACTTTTGTCTGTTTCTTATCCCCACACATGTCTGCAAAGCAAGAACAGCAAGAGTTTCTTCTACAGGGGAAACTTTTTTTTTTTTGAAGGCCAAAGGAAAGAAGGAAGAATTTTTTCTGCAGCAGGATCTCTGTGACACCATGACTTTGGCAACTGTTTCTGAAACAATAAAGTATTCACACCAGACATTCCTTGTTCCTATGATAAGTAAAATATTATACCAAAGCCCTTTTAAAAAAATACCAACAGAAAGAGAGGGAATTAAAATAGAAGGTCTACACTCAGAAAGTTGAAGCCTGCACCAATTAAGGTTACCAGGAGGGAGTTCTTCCATTCTCTTCAGAGGAGCTAGAATCCCACTCCACAAACTGTACCTAGGGCCTAAAAGTATTACCTGTGTAACAGGGAATTTCATCACACAAAGTGAATTCTATCAAACAGTCCAGAGATCCTGCAAATTGGAAAAGAGAATTTGTAAGTCTTGAGCGCTGCAGCTATACAAAAAGACATTTTTTATAAACAAATACACATTATTGTCAAGGGTATTTGTTTTATGTTTTCTACACATCTAGATATTTCTATTTTCTGTTTTTCGTCTTTGCTTTTATTTGCCATCTAAAAATAATTTAAGTTTTCCCACTGAATTTTAGGATTGTCTACCTGGTTTTTGAACTGGCACAAGCAAAATAATTTTACTATTTAATTTAATTCCTCCTTTTCTTCCATAATGGCTTCTCTGTTCTCCTTCTGTTTCTCTTTTTGAACTCTGATACTCTGTGAAAGAGTGGGACAATTTTTTCCCCAAATGTATAACTTTTTTTCTCATCACAGCCAGGGGCTGCTTTGGCCCTTCTAATCCTAAGTGGGATGAATCTCTTAAATTTAAATATTAAGCACATTATCACTTTTGATCTCATCTGTATTACTATTAACATGTCATTTATTTATTTTACCTTCAGTAGCAAAGTATTGATTACTGGCCTAAAGGTAACTTATACCTCTTTTTCTGTTTATCATAATATCTTTATTTTAGCTACTTCTGAGACTGCTGTGGATAACACTGTGAAATGTAGTTCGTTAATTAATACAGGGTATTAACAACAATTGTTCCAACTAAGCTTTGCATGTACAAGCCTAAAACTGTCTTATGTCTTAGTTTATGAGACAGGTCAGGTGAAGGGTGAAGAATTTATGGTGCAAAGCATTTTATGACAATCATGTTTCTATATGAGACCAATCATCCAAAACCTGCAGTACTTAAGAACACGGATGACTTTTGAAAAAAAGTCATATATTTATGGCTATATGATGCCATTTTGATACACACACACATAGTTCTAACAACTATAATGAACTGTGTTATTACAATAGGAATAAAAATTGTACAATACAGTTTCTAAATATCAGTAAAGATCTATTGGTTCCATAGCATAAGGAGAAATAAAAGTTCTCTTTCTGAGGCTCAAATATGTTGCTGTTGTAGCAGCAGATCTGATGGAGGTTCCATAACACCCATGCCAAAGATGTCTTTGAAACCTTCTTTGGAACAATCACACAGCATGTGTCCGGCTTGCACTTTCTGACTTGAAATGAGAACTTGAAGTTCTCACAGTAATCAAGTAGTATAACATTATTGCAAGATGTCTTTTCATTCTTGAAGTTATTTCTTGTTTGATGCATCTACAGTTTGCTTCTCTTTTGACTTAAGGTTTGATGTCTAGCAGTGTATACCGAAACTGAGCTGACCACACTTTTCTTGGTTAATACTGTGTATTTTCAAAACTGACATATAACACAAAATGAAGTTTCTGTGACACTATATTCTTCTTGGACCTTCTGAAGTCATATAAGTTATATGTCTTATGTGTTTAGAAGGATACTTCTAAACACCCCAAATACTAGACCCCTGTTTCAGCTCTCACTGTCAACACAGGTGTCCTTGAAAAACAGCAAGCAAAGTCCTACAGAAACTCACAGACACATGCCCGTACCAATGGGACCTGCAGTGCTATGATAAAGGAACCACACAAAACAACTTTCTGTCCTCTGCTTGTCTCATTGATGATTTATTGCTTAAACATCAGAATTACTTACTTAATGTTCTCTAACCAGGAAATTTTAGATTCACTAATAGCATTAGATTCACTGAGGATAACATTCTTAATTAAGGTACTGGGAAATGCACCTTGAGGAGGTATCTTGGGATTGGTTTTCACAGGTATCTCTACTTGCATGGAACTGTTTGAATGAAATTCAGTATGTGTGAAAGGATTAATAACAATATCTGAAAGGGCCAATAGGGAAATGTTTTTAATTAACTTTAAAACTCTACAAAAAATATATATATTTCTGACCTTTTTATTTGTACTTGCTGTGTGTCTTTATAGGAACAATAATGGATATTTCAGCTGGGATTTCTATACAAACTGGAATAGGATCTACATGGGAACAACAATGAATCATAAAATCATAGAATGTTTTGGGTTGGAAGGGACCCCTAGAGGTCATCTGGTCCAAACCCCCTGCAGTGAGCAGGGACACCATTAACTAGATCAGGTTGCTCAGAGCCCCGTCCAACCTGGACTTGAATGTTTCCAGGGATGGGGCCTCCCCTGCCTCTCTGGGCAACCTGTTCCAGTGTTTCACTACCCTCAGTGTAAAGAATTTCGTCCTTATATCTAGTCTAAACCTACCCTGCTTCAGTTTAAAACCATTACCCCTTGTCCTGTCACAGCTGGCCCTACTAAAAAGATTGTCCCCGTCTTTCCTATAGGCCCCCTTTAGGTACTGAAAGGCCGCACTCAGGTCTCCCCGCAGCCTTCTCTTCTCCAGGCTGAACAAGCCCAACTCCCTCAGCCTGTCCTCATAGGAGAGATGCTCCAGCCCTCGGATCATTTTTGTAGCCCTCCTCTGGACCTGCTCCAACAGTTCCATGTCCTTCTGCTGACGAAGAAGGAAAGATGCAGATCAGATGTCTCCGTTCATCAATACCATGACAGAAAACATTAGTTGCATGAGGGTTTTTCATCACTCCAGACATATCAGTGTATTAGTTCCTTCTGGTAATGACAGAAACAAGGTATGTACCTGCCCTAGTATGTCTGACTATGTAACACATTGCTGCTTAGCCTAAACCAACATTCCTTCCTTTGCAGTTCTCTTTTGAAAATCAATGCAAATTTTGTCCAAAAAGGAAAGAATAGGTGATCTCATAAATCCTGTAGTCGCTTTTGTTCTTCAGTCTGATGACACCAAAAAGACATATTTTGAATGTGCTACATTGTATTTAAAACAAAATCAAGTAAGGTGATTATTTTTGATAAAACATCTAACAATTGAAGCTAACAGCTTCATAGAATGGTATGAAGTTTCTAATTTTTAAATGCGATTCAGATATGGGAATATTAATCTATTTTAAGATTTAAAGTGTAACTAGCTATAAAGATACTCAGTAAAAATTCTTTACAAGTTATTAATTCAAAGCAGCTCTTAAGAATCCTTTTTTTGTCGTGGTAGAAACTGTGATTTTGATCACTTGAAAAATGAATGACAGTGGCTTGTCATATAAACTGAGCCGAGCTCTATGGCACTGCAAAACTATTTATATTTAAGTAATAAAACATATTTTAAGCTTCTTTTTTTCTCCTTCTTTTCTTTCCCATCAGTTGGTGAAGTACTACTTTATGTATTACCACAAGTCTCAAAATCCTTACATGTTTTCATTCAGGCTTGTCTCAATGCAATAGTCACTGTTTAGGATCTGCTAGTGGGCTTTTACTTCTCTTTCTACTCCATGTTCTTGGGATACAAAAAAGATTTGACTCTATCACTAGATAGCTGTATCCCACTGTTATACTTTCTTATGCAGAAAGTGTCCAAAAAGCATACAGAGACAGGTATAGAGTTAATATATATATATATGTGTGTGTGTGTGTGTGTATATATATGTGTGTGTATATATATATATTTTTAGAGAAACACTGCTGGGCACCACAGGCTACTTATCACTGCACAGAGACCAGGACTGGGATGATAACGTGACAGATCTGGTCTTCTCATTACACCATCCTAGAATGCACTAGGCAGTCTGGCTCCAAGTCTTGTTTTCCAAATTGTGGAGGTGAAGGCAATGAGTCATTTTTATGCTTGCTAATTAATAATTATGTATGTATCTCCATAAGCCATATAGATATACAAGTTGAATTTAGAATAAGAGATTCATTATCTGCCTATATCTAATCACCATTAGGTAACCAACTTCATATGCATTAGTTGATATGCAAAAAGCTTCTGTATCTATTCTTCATTTAATCTTTTTGCTAATATAGCAAGATAAAGCTGCTAATGGTCTTAAAAATGTGTATCAAGTTTTACAACTATATTATAGAGCTTTGCATAAGTCACATTTAATTAAGTTTACAAACTACTCAGGGACATGGCACTGGAAAGCAAAAAGCACAGCATGATTTGTATTGATAGAAGAGTGAACATGCTCTGCAGAGAGCAGTGTACTGTACTTTGATTTAGATGAAATCACGATTTGCTGTGACCTATGCAATTTGATACACAGATATCATAACCTTATTTGAAAAAAATGGGAAGTTAACTTAAGAACAGGTAACAAATACAGTATTTTATTAATTGCCAGTCAGTTAAGTCTGACTATTACACTAATAATAGACCTTTTTTTTTTAAAAAAAATCTTACAACTGAACCAAATTAAGCCATAGGTCCTAGAAGCTAAATCTGAGCCTTTAGATTTACCATTCACTATCTAAATGCCCTTTAGCATCTGCAGTCTAGATTCCAGATTTTACTTCTATGGCTTGATATATTTTCCTTCAACGAAAAGAAAAAAGCAGGCAACAAAAAAGATCATTCCACAGTTACTGCTGCTGCTCAGTTTCCTCTGTTAATCGACCAAGATCTGAAGCTGTTTACATGAATTCCAATTCTTTCCCAAATGTTTTAAAGTTACAAACAGAGAAGCATTATTACCTGTTTATTTAGAGACATACAAAAGTAAAAGAAAATTTGATCCCTTCCAAGACATGTCAAAATCATTTGGTAATGCACAATAATAACTGTTATTGTAATTATAAAAACAATCTCAATCTGATGGGTTTTTTATGTTATAAAACTAAAATATGTATGGTACATTGTTCACATTTATTTTTCATTTTTACCTTCTGCTCTTAGTATCACAAATCAAAAATGTTGTCATACTTATGATTTCATTTTTGTTTAGCATTCCACACATTTTACACAATAATCCTAGTTTTAGAGAATAAATGTAATACAGTCATGAATGGTAGTTTCAAACAGTGAATAAATACCAAGAAAGATTTAGGCAGCAACATCACATTGTATGCAACAGATGGCATAAAACATGTTGAAGGCCCTAAAGTCCTTCAGGAACAGAAAATTATACTACCAAATATGCCTGAAAAGGTGCCTGAATGAATGAGAATCTTCATGCTTCAAAACTACACTCATTGATTGAGTTGAGACAAATCAGACAGCATCTTTTTTTATTTTTTGTTGTTGATTTGTTTTATACAAGTCGACATTTTATGAAAATACATTGCATTTCAAAGCAGTAAAAATATTTTAAAGTGTCACATCAAGCTCTATGTATACCTTTTCCAAGTTAGTGTTATGTAATATTTATTTATATATATATTTATTTTCAGTTGTTAAATTAAATCTGATTTTCTTGTCAGTGATGATTATTTGTGATATTTAAAAGATCTGCACTACCATATGCTGTACAATATCCATCTGATATAGATGTCCTATTTGTACTCCATAGTCCTCTGCCCCGCATAATTTTTGGTACCTAGGTCACCTGTGTTAGAACCATGTAGGATAACATTGACAACACCAGAAAAAGATTCAGGTGCTATGTTGCATTCCCTATAGATGCGTTTCTCTTTTCATTTTCCAGTTATCCTTGACAGGGTAACTAGAGTTTTAATGGGGGAGTCCTTAATAGCTGTGTATAAGGGATACCTTAGGTCAAAGGTTTATCTACTTCTAACTTGTTACTATAGAACTTCCTCAGTGTTGCTATCTGTTCTAGGAAACCAAAAAAGACAAAACCTACCTTTCATAAAATCATGCTGACTCTCATTAATGAATTACATTTTCAGGCTCCAACTTTTTATTATAAATCCTAAATTATCCTCAAATCAGAAGTGACATTACTCGGGGATATATATAAACTGGAAATTCCTCTGGTTTGGCCTTTTACTCTTTTTCTCTCTTCTGTTTCTGTTACTAATAAAATGGTAAATACAGCACAAAAGAATTTTCACTGATAGAATAAAATTCATAAGTCACTGGAAAAACACTGGAAAGGCCCACAAATTGTGTCATGATTTCTGTTTTCAGACAAAATGAGAGGAATGCATTTATACAATATTTCAATGTAAATAAAGAATAAGTAATACAGTACCTGGTAAAAATACATCTTGTTAAGTCAAAAATCCCTGATAATTTAGTCAAGAATCGTAAGGGAATTACCTTGGGAGCTCTTTGCACAACTCAGTTTTAACAAATCTTAGGAAGCTGGAGCAATGTTAAGGGATTAAAACCTAGTAACATATGCTTAATCCTATAAAAAGATAAAAAGGGATAAACCAGAGGATAACAGTTTGGTGTTACTCCTGTGTAAAATAACCAAATGGCTATTTTGGCACTCCACCAATAAAGATTTAGAAGATAAAATACAAGTAATTGACAGCCAGCATGGTTTCATGGAAAGTAGCTCTCATTAAGCAAAGCCACTGTTTTTCTGGTAGGGCTTTTTTGACAGAATTACATATTGACAAAAAGTAATTGTATTGCTTTGACACACCTTTTTCTCCAAGAAATTTTAATTCTACATAACATTTTGATTAATAAGATTGCATTAGGGAATTAATCAGTCACACATCAGAGGGACTGAAAATGGTCTCGCTGACATACATCAAAATATAATTGTTACAGAGGAGTTCCTGTTATGATCTCAATGAATACAATAAATCTTCATTGGAAGAATTTAAAAATTACATACTAGCAACAGGATAACAAATATTGAGAAGGACAAGTTATTTATGCATACTGGGTGATCACTGGCTCCACTAACACTTGTGGGAACAAGTTGGAAAATAGAAAAGTAGTAGCAGCATATTACTACTCTTATCCTTCCTAAAATAATAACTTTGTTCTTGGTATAGATTTGTATTACCTGTCACTGACGTGGGTGGAAAGGTATTCTCTGTGAACTATTTAAATCTATCTTTTTATTTTTTTTCCCCCAAGAAATAGAAGGCTCTAATTTTGAGTTAAAATATTTGTCCAGTACATGGGATTGGAATTGGCTTTTTGTACTCCTGGTAGTCCTATCACTTTTCTCTGTGAATGAGTGAGCATATCTCTTAGTACTTCTCTACATCAGCCCCAGGGAGTATATCATCATCTGTGTTGTCAGTGAACTTATAACATTCACCGCTCTGCATCCGGATGATGGGTATAATCAAATCTTATGTTTCATGGTTTCAGCTAGTTTCTTGTAGAAGTCAGAATTATTTTTTCCTTCTTTTCCTGAAGAACTGACTTGGAGTAATCAGTTTTAGTTTCCTTCTTTCTTTCTTTTCTTCTCCCTTTGAAACATCATAGATTTGAGACCAAACAGGCTATTCTAAAACGCACAAAGAGAGTAGACAACCCTATATCAAGAATTTAACTCCCTTGATTGACTCGGTGTGTTATGATCAATCTGGGACTGAAAACAATTCTTCCTTAAATTCAGACTGGCAGAGCAATCGCCTTTTCAGTGCCAAAGACTTGGATCATTTGCTTGGATTGTTTGGCTGTATCTTATTCCAAATGGTGATTTCATGGTCTCTGATTTTCTCTGTCCATGGTGCAATCTAAAAGCTGAGTCTTGACAGGCTTTAATCAAGGTAAAACCTGCATCACTTTATAGCAAGTCAGATACCAGAAATTATGATTAAAATATCCAGGTGTTCTATGCTTTAACTCTATGAAGTAGTCAAAACCATTCTTAGACCCTAGATCCTGGATATCACCAGCCTTATGTTTAACTGAAGAAATTATATTGTTCCAAAGCATGACATTTGAAAAATGGGTTAGAAAATGGTTCACTCTAAATCAATTTTAATTATTTTATGGCTAGGCTTGCTTCTGAAGAATACCTAAGTTCCCCATACTGGAAGTTAGTATTGGAATCTCCATATTGGAGAGGTAACTGTCTTTTTTGCTTTGGATACCTAACTAGAAGCCACTCTGAATAGGTTATGAAATCTGATTCCTGTCCCCATCCATGAAATGAGGTTGGCCTGTTAGTAAATCATGAAACTGATGTCAAGTTTACCTCTATAAATGGAGTATGCAGGCAATTATATTTATTTATGAAAGCTTTACAAGTACAGAACATACCATGTCCTCACCATCAGTAAGTAGTCAGAAAAATAAAACCAAATCAGAAAGTCCAAGTTAAAGATTCTTTGAACATAAATGGAAGTAACTCTTAAAATTTACTTTGGTATGCTGCATAAAATGCATGTCAAAGTTAATGGCACATGTGGTACAGAATCACAAGCCCACCTTAGAGAAGGTACAGATGTATTTAACCCTATGGGAGCTTCAGGAGAAATTGGGTCACATCAGCTTCAGGGAAGGTGACAGTTATTCTCACCAAGGGCACGGTATCTATCTGTGTGCTTGTCTGAACAAGCCCCTTGGGTTAAAGGTAGAATCAAAGCTCTCTGTAACTTTTCCTATATATTTGATTTCTGTGTAAAAACTGGAAACTCATCCTCTTCCAGTCTCATACTGGAAGGACAGGGAGCAACATAGCACATCTACAGTCAAGTTCTGCAGCCCTTTCATTAGTTAACATCGATATAGAACTCTGAAAATGCAAAATAAGCAGGCAACATACAGCATACTTTTAAAGAAATTAAAGCAAAGGCATTTGTTGCTTTCTGCAATGCAGAAAAATGTTTTCTTCAGTTCTGCTCTTGTGCCATTTTGTTACTTGCATTATTCTCGACCCAGTTTTCCTGTGGCAGAGAATTCTGCTGTTGCTCTTTTCTTGTGCTAGATGACAGCAATTAGTTTGCTGTAATACTCTGAAGGATGTAAAAAAGAATGTAGTCATTTTTGAAAAGATATGTTTTTCCAATATATTAAGAGTTCATAAACAATCAGTAAGAAAAAAAAAAAAAAAACAAACACAAAACAAAAACCAAAACAAACAAACGCCACACATACACAAAACCCAAAAAACACAGAAGCCACATCTCCCAGGCTAAATCCATGCTGAATCCATGGATGAGTGCTGTGTGTTGTCTTGCTTGTCCTGGTCAGCACCTCTGAAGTGCAGTCCTTGACCCTTGTCCGTCCTAGGAGACATGCCAGAACACACCGTCTCTCCCTTTCTTCCGTGAGTTTCACTTTCCGTTGGATGAAAACTCAGGGGCATGATGATGTCGTGCTCAGGGCAATCCGCTCCCACTGTGGACTTAGGATATGCTCAGAGTGCAGCAATACTTCAAGTCCGTTCCTGCTGCACAATATAGCCACAGCCACAGTTCTGAACAGTAAGACTATAAATATCTCTGCATTAGGAACCAGGCATGCTTAGAGTATAATTTTTTTACTTTCCTTATAACAGTAAGGAGACTTCATTAAATTTCATAGCATATAATAATCTACACCCTGTCATAAACTAGAGCAAGTGTGGGGGGTGTTCTTTGGTTGGTTGGGGGTTCTTTTTGTTTTTCTGCTTGCTTTTTCTCCAAAATGATCATCAAATAGCAAAGAACTGTTAATTCCTCACACTCACAAGTGACCTCAAACTGTGGTACAATGAACTTTCTTTTCTTTTCTACTTCATATATACTGTTCTAATTGTCAGAAAAAATAGACCATGTGGTGACAAGTGTCCGTGCCTCAACTATACCTCAGACAAAAGGACAGCTTTAAAAAAAAGGTGTCACCAAGTGATTAGAAGCTAGAATGCCTGCAGTAAACCTTTTTTTTTTCTTCTGAGCTTGACCTTAGTGAGTCACCTAGCTGCCAGTACTGCAAATCATTTATTGATTTGTTGTATCCAAGGTTTTTCTTTTCTCCTCTTTCACTTATATCAGAGAGGTCTATGACACAGCAAGTGTTATTTTGAGTAACACTATGAAGGCACCAGAAAATATTATTGCATGTGGGGTATGTTCATTACAGCATGTATAAATTAAGTGAAGGCTTAGCATTTGGAGAAAATTGTATTTACCTGAAGAAAATAAAATTCATACAGTGAAAAAAACTCAAAAACCAGTAATATCAAAGAATAAACAAAGCACTTATACTATTGCAGATGCCTAGTTTCTCAATGGAAATGTTACTCTATGTTTCATTTTTTATTTTCTGATGCATGGTTACAGATGTAATGCATGTACGAGCAATTTTAGTTAGTGCAGCTTGTGACAGGTGTCATTGTAATAAACTATATACATGCATCACATTATTTAGGTAGTTTCCCAATACTCCAAAGAGTATTAAAACTGTTTATGGTATTTCTTCTTTATAGATCTGAGCTTTCATATATTTTAATTTTACAAAGGTGTGCCAGATTTTGCCCAAATCAACTCTTCTTTTGAAAAAAGTTATGCAGACAAGATCCATAGTGTTGCACTTTAATTCCAGGATATAATGGTTCTTCCATTAGGTGCAATGTTTTGCACTCATGTGGCCTTTCCTAGAAAACAATAAAAACAAAGCAGTTTTATACAAATGCATTTTAAAAGTCTTTCTATCCGACTTCCAGTTCCACACACAGAAGAAATCTATCATTACATTCCATTGTGTAGTAACTGCAGGTTATTGTTAGCATTTTAATAAAGTTCACGACTGGGTGTCATAACACAGAGAGCTATTCTTTTAATATGTCAAATGAAATCTTCACTCATATTTCTGTGATGGTCTGAATCTCACATCTCATGGCTCAAGCCACAAAAAAAACCCTGCTCGCAGGCTGTTTGAATGGTTTATTGGTATATCAGTACTTTTTATTGATCTTAATACAGTAGACCAGAGACCTATAAATTGGCATTCTTCTTTGCTTAATCAAATTTCCAATAGTATAATATTCAACCAATTTAAAATAATGCTTCAAGTAGCCATGCTTTCTGTTTTTCATAAAGCAAGCTGTAGCAAGATACTTCGTGTCATGAGATTGAACATATCTATCACTACTCGCCAAGGCTGAGTGTGCATCCTAGACATGCACACACAGACACACGCAGAGGACACTGACACAGCTGTCTACATGACTGCCACATAACCATAGAAAGCCAAGTCCTGTCCTCCTTCAGCCAATCAGGCCTGAAGTTCACACAATGCCCCTGCTCTTTAGATTTACACACACACACACATTCACAGATCCCTTGAGCATTAGCAACCTCTGTCTGACCTCTACCCCTCCCTGCATGCCAGGCATTCTTAGTGGCTCCACTGGTCTTCCACTCACTGGCTGGTCCAGCTTGGTGGTCTCTAGAAAACACACATGAGCTCTCACGCCTGTCTCACACACACTCCACCCGCACTTGTCCCCCCCCAACACTAACACGGATCCTCTGTGTGGACCTGGGACCACCTACTTGCCATGTGGTCCACACCCCCAGGTTAGGGGAAGTTATGAAGGCAGTGGTTCCCATGGCTGCTGGCATGCAGGAATATGGGTTCTATCCCCACTCCAGTTGGTGCTGGGACCCTCACCCACTCTAGCTGTTGGCACCATGGGCACAAGGGCCATGTGGCCTGAGGTCTGACTCCAGCTGCGGGCACTTGCATCAGTCACTGCAGCCCCCCAGCTGCTCCCCACCAAACACACAGGTCCCTGTGACCCAGGTGCCTCCCAGCTGCTGACTTTGAGCCCCCCACTCCTTCCAGTTGCTGGCACCATGAATGCATGTGCTGCTGTCCAGGGTCTTACCCCTCTAGCTGGTACTTGTCAACCACTCTAGCCTCTCCAGATGCTGCCTCCTAGACCTTTCAGTACTTGCACATGGGTTGAAGAGTGAGATTCCATAGAAAGACAATTAAGAAAGGATTTAATAAGAAGATGGGATGGCTGCAGTGACCAGACATACCGACTGGCAAGTGTTTACATGTGACCAGCCCCCTTAATACTTGCTCCTCTCTATTGTTCCTCACCAGTTCCTGCCCCCTAAACATTCTTCAGCAAATTTTGCATAGTCCCACAAGCCCCCTTCAAATATCCAAAAACCTTGTGTTCATTTTGTTTCTGCCTTCTAAACTTTATAAAGCCTAGGTTCTTATCAGTTATAAAGTCCATGTTCACTGTCTCCAAGACTATGCCCCATCAGTTGGTGGTTGAAGTTTCCCTCTTTGTCATGGTATCCATTATGGTTTTTCAGTTTTGTGTCTCTGTGAGTTTTTTTATTGCTTTCCCTTTTGCTTATTATCCCCTTTGAAATAAAAGTTCCTTGATCTGACAGTCTGACTGAAGCAGATGGTCTCACAGTCCATACATACTTACACAAACATTTTCTCAATTTTCTCAGGTGGGGACTATTCCCACATGTTTGCATGGCCACCCAAGGTTGTGCTTGAAGCAAAGATATCCATCCAATGATACCAAAGGAAATTATTTTAATGTGTTGTAGCCCATCTGCAGGGTATGATGGCACATTTTCCTTAAGAATACAGGGTGAGGTTATTTTATGAACCTATAACAATAATAAGATATTTCTGAATATCCAATAGTTTAATAAATATCATGCATTTAATATTTATCTATTTTCAGGACTTGATTTATGACAGAGCAAGTTGGAAGCATGAAACACGTTGATAACACAAAACTAATTTCTCATAGGAAACCATTTTACAATATGTACTTTTTCACATATAATTTGGAATGCTTAAAAGAAAGAATGCTGTGTCACCCAGTATAAAGACATTTTAGTAAATATTACACCTGTTATGACATCCTTAGTAGTTAAACAGAATGTACATAATGTAGCCAGAACTGTAGAATTTATGATTATGAATTTATACTTCTATGTAATTTTGGAGTCAGGGAACTTTCCCTAACTACATTTGTGTAGATGACACAAATCTATCAATATTTATCTATGTTGCTCTTCCTTTCTGTTGATAGCAAAAGTATTTCAAAGGCAGTTGGTTTTCTGTATGTATGCCTTCCATCAGCATGCATGCCCTAAAAATCAATAAAAAAATCCACAAGTGAAAGTCTTGATACAAATTTCATGAAGGGATGCTTTAGACCTGTAACATCTCCACGCCCTTCCTATACATTTAAAATGAGTATTTCCGAGTTCAGATAATTTGAAAAAGGAAAGGACAGAAATGAGAGCAGTTTGCCAAAGCCCCCAGTCCATACAGCTTTGCTAACACATAGAAAGAAATTATCATCCCACATAAAATAATGATCTGCTGCATAAAATGTGTTTGTGGGACTGTAGCTTTGTAACACAGTTTGGATCTATTTCTCCCTCCACCATTCTTAAACAAAGACAATACCTTGCTTTTTACTGAAGACATTTTTAGTTATAAAAGAAATGCAATTGCAGTATTTACTTTGGTGTAGCTGAATAAACATCGACTGCATAATATTTAAAATATATATCGAGAAATAAAAAGGTTATTTCTTTTCATCAACACTAGATTGAACCTATTATTATTCATCACCTAAACTGAAATCCCTTTCTTCTTTTCCATGCGTACTTGGGAGGTCTCTAATCACGGCATCCTGGAGAGAGTTATTGCTGTGCTGTTTCAAAGCTTGTGATTATCTTCTGGCAAAGATAGTGTTGTGTTTATCCATACTATATTCTGCTGGTTCATACATACAAAATAATATTTCAAAGTGTCGAACAGAACATTTTCTTTTAAGTTTGAAATAAACACAGTTTAGTCCTTCATTATACTATATGGAATACATTTGATTTCTGGCAGAGAAAATAACATGTTACAGTAAATGTTTCAGGCAAGACCAATATGGAAATAGCACTGATTTAATATTTTTAAATTCAGTACGAACTGTAGACTTTCCATATTCAAGAATTCCACTGATTTAGAAATGGCTGAAGAGACATGGCCTGAATGCAGAGGTTTAGGAACAGCCTCTTTGTTCTTTATTTGTGAAATGGCACATTTTCTAGGTAAAAAATTCAGACGTACAAACAAGTAAATGTTAGTGTTAAGACTTCTCTGTGTTGTAGAGGATAACAACATGAAGTATCTCTATGTATGCTAGCTACTTACTAATCGTTTAGCATATGCATTATGATGTTGCAAGAGAATTGAGCAGACAATGGTATGTTCACTTTTACAAGTTGTGAAGTGAGAAAATACAATTTCTTGAACATCAAAAGCCACTCAGAGTTTAAACAGGGGTAAGATAAATGCTGCATTTGAAGTTATGTGAAGAAATTTCCAAGAAAATAAGATGTTACCTGACTTCATTAACAGCAATATATTAAGCAAAAAAAAGGCTCATCTGAAACTGTATAAGGAATCTGGGGGAAAGGAAGAAATTACAGGGTTTTTCAATTGTCTAGAAATTTAAATCACTGGCTAGCATATCAAAATATAGAATTAGAACGTGCTAGTACAGATTCTTTGGTCAAGCGTAGCAGCAGAATACGTAACAGTTCCCATCAGACTCAGGAAATATACAGAATCACCATCTGTTTGTGCCTTATATACCACAGAAGAAATTCCATTGATACTTGCTTTTCAAAGGTGCTCATGGCAGCTTTGCTCTTCTCATAAGTAACACACTATTGCACAATTGATGATCAGGTTTTAGTAGCATTTAAAAGCCCAACTCCCATAGTTCCTGAAAAAAAACCAAGCCCAAAATTTAGATTTAGAAAGGAAATGAGACAGGTGAAACCAAAGCAAAATCCATAGCCCTGAGCTACATCCTTTATACGATACAGAGGAAGAATCAGCTATTTCAGAAAAAAGATGCAGCAAGTCAGTTTGGTGAGCAAGGACTACTGTGCATGGGAATATGTTTTACTAACATGGCCCAGCTGGTGGCTTGAGCTGGAGCTTGGCAACCTTTCTGCCAAGATGACTCTGCTCTGCCTTCCTCTAGAGGAGCAAAGGAAGACTACACCCCTAGTTGTATTGCTGAGCATGATGTCATATGGTATGAAATATCCCTCGGGTCAGTTGGGGTCAGCTGTCGCGGCTGTGTCCCCTCCCGACTTCTTGTGTACCCCCAGCCCACTCACTGGTGGGGTGGGCTGAGGAGCAGAAAAGGCCTTGACTCTGTGTAAGGCCTGCTCAGCAGTAATGAAAATGTCCCTGTATTATCAACACTGTTTCCAGCACAAATCCAAAACATAGCCCCATACTAGTTACTATGAAGAAAATTAACTCTATCCCAGCCAAACCCAGCACAATCCCCCAGCAACTAAATGCCTTATCTGCTCTTCTAGGTTGTCAGAATACTACCAGTTCCTGTTGCATCCAATTGAAAGCAAGAGATGGGGTCCTGCGAGGGCATGGCAAACTGCTTTCCTGGCTGATGAGACTGTGTGAATCCTACCCCTCTCAAGGCGTCTCTGAGCTGTAAGGCATCACTGCGCTTCGCTCAGCACTTATGGCACTCAGGCCTCCTGTGTAGGATACAGCACAAGTCCTTTCTGACAAAAGCAGAGGTCAAGTGTTTCCTTCAAATCGAGGCCAAGTGATTTTAGCCAACAGTTCAGCAGTTATGAGATTTAGATAGGCAGTGGTATACCTGTGTCCAAATCCTTTCCATTCTTGACAGGAATTAAATTCACAACTTTGACTCACTGAGGTCAGTCTGAAACCATTAAGCTATCTTATATTTTAAAAAATAGATAAAACTGTTGTTCATCTTTGCTTGGAATATTAGAGGATTAACTGGAAGCAGAGGAAGAAAGAACAAGCATAAGGACAATCGATTCTCTGACCCAGAGATAAAAGCATTTAACCGATAGGAGGATGAACTACGTTCTATTCCCCACACCTAAGAATTACTCATGCTTTTTGTAACCTCTGCTTCTATTTTTATTTAATAAAAAATGCATTAACTTTTTGTACAAACAAGCATAATATATACACACTGAAACATAAATTTGCAATCCTCTTTGTTCCCTTACCAGGCTTATTGAGTCATCTCAAGCTGACCCAAAGTCATGTAAAGAATATAATATTAACAAAGAAAGTGCTGGTTCATTTTTTGATTGTTGAGGAATATGCAAGATTCTTGTATTAATCAGAATCTACATTCAATGGAATAATAAGCTTTTAAAGGCTTTTGGACTTTTTCATTTTAATTCATGAACTATTTTAGTGTCTCCTTTGCAGTATTTCTGTGCCAATTATGCTTGATCTCATTATTGGACTAAGCAGATAGAGCAGGACTGTTACCTCTGTAACTGTTGAGCCAGACCTGCTAGTACACTGGGGCTTTTAAGTGCTTGTATCTGTTGTACTTAGTCCCCTCACCACGGTCAAAATGAGAACAGATGCAATGTTCCTAAAACACAACTGAGCATTCACTCATTCTTAAGTCTAAGGTTTGCTGTAAATCTATCAAAATATCTGCTCCAAAACAAGCACAGTTTTTATTGAAATAATGACTCCAGAATAGATATTTCCATGCTGTGCCTCATGCAGAAATTCTGAGATTTGTATTAATCTTACATTTTCATACTCTGAGGATTTTTCCCTTGTTATTGTTTTTTCTCCTTACTCCCACCCCTTTCTCTTTCCTGCAGATGATTTACCAATAGAGGGCTTAATACAATTAGCATAACAGAAGCTTACAGAAATCTACAAACCTGCTCTAAAAACTAATAACTTCAGGTTGTTTTTAGCTCAGGAGGAACACAAGAATGCAAAGAATTTAATTAACAAATCTTTTAATACTGCTAGCAGAATAAACTAATAAGAATCCACGACTGATAATTGTTTTACAGCCTGAGCAAAACCTTTGTATGTCAGACATGGTGAAACAAGCTTGTTTGTCTATTATGATCATATTGTGAAGTAAAGATGTTATTGTCACTGAGTGCTTCTGCACAGCTCAGAAGGCAGAATTAAGAAAAAATTTAAAAAATATGTGGGGTTTCATACTGAAATAATTGAAAGGAAGAGTTGACTTTAGCTAACTAGTTATAAAACAAGTCAAAACCTGACAGAAGAGAGAAAAAGAAAAAGAAAAAAAAACAGTACTCAGAGTCATGTTAGTTGATAACAACAGAACTCAGCCAGAGAAACTAAATTTTCTCCTTATGTATTGTCCCCAAACTATGTGTTAATTGTACAGAACTTGACGGTGCACAGTAAGCAGAGGACCTCTAGGACTCATTACAGCTCCCTGAGTCTCCCAGTCTGCAGAGGGGACATATTCACTAGTCCACCCTTAAAAAAAGAAACATGCTTTTTTCCTGCGCTCTTAATTGGAGCCACTAGCACTTTAAAGACTTGTCAGGTGATGGCAGCAGCAGAAGTCCTTTGGAACAATTCTCCCAGCAGTTGGTTTCTCTGTGCTTTATCAGAGCAAGTTACAGAAAAAAAATGAGGTAGCCTCCTGAAGCCTGTCTTCTCAGTCTGGTAGTTTCTCCAACAACTACTGGACAAGGGTGTAAAGGGAATCCCAGATTCATCTGCTCCTTTGAATTCCAGCAATGGAATAATATTCTGTGAGGTTTTGTTTTCCCTTTAGTAACTCTTGCAGTATTTATTTAATCAGTACCTCTTTATCTTTTCCTATTTTATAATTAATTCTGAGGAAAAGAAACAACTTGCTGCTTCTGAAGCTGGTGGGTGAGCTGGGCAGAAAAATATACCAATCTCTTTTCATCTGCATCACCTACCCCTGGGATCCAGTTCTTGTAGCTTATCTAGTTAGTATTAGCTCTTCATGCCGTCCTGAGCTGCTGGACATTCTTCTGAGTTCAAGACACATAGCCTTTGATGCATTTCCAGCCTCTTCAGAAAGGAGCTTGGAGCTAGAGGGTAAATGGAAAGAGAGCTAATCTCCCGCTCCTATGTTCAACATAATACAGAAAAGCAGACAGCTGTGAGTTTTTTATGGTGATACATTAACAGTATAAATAGCCAGCCCTAAGTAGCAGCGTACACATCACTTTAATTTAATGAAAGTCAAGCTATTGTTAACTATTTTTAAATCTTACTTCCGATCCTTCTAAAATCTGGTTCTTCCCTTCTACCTCCTATTATTTCTACACCGCAGCAATTTGTGCTAAATTGAACTTGGACAAATTAAATCTAATACATACCTGTCTTGAGTGTTTTCTTGCATTTGCAGCATCTGTTCTGTCTCTGCTAAGATCCTCCATCTGACCTGAATGATTGCCTTCCTTCATGTCTGAGTGCCAGCTAAGCTCTGAAAGTTAACCATAGGATACTGTTGTACTCAAGGAACTAGGTAAGTCCGTAGTTTCCTGTTACAATTACTGTGCTTTAGCCATTATTAAAACTTTAATTGCTTTTGTGGGCAAGTATTCCTAGTGATACACAACCAGAAGATGTATGTCCCTAGAACAGCATCCAAAAGTGGCTCTTCCCCTAGCAACAGAAATAAAATATGCTGGCCTGCCAGTAATGTTTTGGAGCATAGACAGGCAATGGTAAGCAGTTTAGCAAGAAAACAAGAGGCTTAAATCTGCTAGGAAAGACAATTCATATCTAGGAGGTTTACCACAGTAATTTATTTTCTTAGGCAGAAACTAAGTCCAAGCTCTCAAGCTTGCTCCACAGAAGAGATGACAGGTTATTCTTTGCAAAGTTATTTGAAAAAATGTCACATAGCTACAGCAACAGGATTAGCAACATCAGAAACAAAGCAGGGTGAAAAGGTGAAGTGCCCTGTATTTACAAAAGACACCCTTCTCAAGATCTTTGCAGAGACAGGAAAGACTCCTCTCCAGAAAGATTGTTGTGGGCTTTCTAATTACTCCAGAGTCAAACCTAACTAGCTATGGTTTAAAACCAGCAGAACTGATAGGCTTTGTGGTAGGATTGGTTTTCTGCTGCCTAGCAGCTTATAATTTATCACATTGCTCATGATTACATCCCTGCATAAGCAAGAGTAATCCCCCACGGAGTTCTTTATGGTAGCAAATACAAGCAGAAATGCCAAATTAAGGATTGCAGCAGATGAAAGGAGTTACTTGTTCTGCTGTACCAATTTGGTATGAAAAAAAGAACCAGGCTGGGTTTTGTTCTAACGTGAAGTACAGCATAAAGTCCTGGAAAAGTCAAAACATAAGCTCCAACTTTACATTTTAGTTTCAGTGTGCTTTTGATCCAAGTTATCAGATGTGTACACAGCTCTACTTCATTATCATGCTGAGGAGGAAATAACCCCCCTTGGCCCCTTTTGATGACCTCTTTTTTGTCTCTCTCTAATCCTGCTGCTCAGAAATATAGTAAAACACACCATGCTGCCACAGCAATCACAGAAAACACATCTCTGAACTTAAAAATAATCTTGGGGAATTTACACACCTTTGAAGTTTTCTGGCTACATCTGTGGAAAACGTCAATATGGCAGCGTGAAGGAGAATCCTTGCAGAGGTCTCTAGGGCAGACTTGTAGAGGTCTTTAGGTACCTAAAGTGAAGATGGGTCATTCATGGGGTTTCCAAAAATTCTCTGATTTTCAATGATTTAAAGGAAAATTCTCTTCCCACATCCCTTTGAAGGTCTTTTTTTTTTTTTTGTACCTGACTGCAACTGCAGTTAAGCACTTTTGAAAATCCCATTAGATACCAGTTTGCCACTTTAGGCACCTGAATGACTTTGAAAACCTTATTCTACACCTCTAGCAAACTGTGAGGAAAAGGAAGTTGAAAACAAGGAAAAAGCAGACACCAGGAACTCAAGGCTATTTCAAAAGGTTACTCAGCATTCATATTGTATTCAGAGCCAGTGCGCTCATATTGGGTGTTGAAATGGGGATAATAAGCATTGTCACCGCTCAGTTTTGGCCATCCAAATTATTCAGTTGCCTAGGCAGTCTCTGTATATCTCCATTATCATCAGCAGGTTGGGGTAGGTTCCTCCAGACGATGGTTCAGAGGATCCTAACTAAGGTCATCTGAACTACTCTGTGGAGGAGTGGGGTTTTTTTCTGGTACAGGGAGACTGGCTGGTTAATTTACTTAGCTAAATCAGATATTGAAAGTTGGACAAAGCCAATAGACCCTGTAACATTTATTTTTAACTATTATGTAAGACTACGAGACTACTGTTGTAACAATAGAAAGCATTTGGGAATTTCCAATTGCAGGCAAAGCAATGCAGCATAGCATGGTGATTTTTGATACATGATTTAATTATTAAGGAACATCAGTATTATATTACCCATGAATATTACTGAAAGCGTATTTTGATTTCCTAACAAAGTGAGAAAGCTCATTTTGAATTCCATCAACACCCACTTTGCACTATTTGTCCATATTTAGTTTGGTTTAGGTTTTATATAGGTTCTCCTGTGTGAAAATTCAGAGTTGACCATAGGGATACTGTGTTATGTATAGAATACACAGAAACCTGTTGTGTTTCCATGGAAGTAACTATTTTATTTCTCCTTAATCCCAACTCTTTAATTATAAATGAATGGAAATTGTGGACAACATTTTAATTAAAAAGTGAAACAGAGAATGAACTGAAAACCTAATCTTGCTTCTACAGCTTTTAGCATGGACTCCTATACATCTCCAGAACCTCATTACAGATAGAAGAGGTAAACAGCCTTCAGCTGATCCTGTGTTTACCCCTGATGAATTCCAGTATGTTTTTTTTTAAATTTAGTGTCTTGAAAGCATAACAATTGCAACATAACTAGAGAACTGACAGAAAATTTAAGGAACATAAGTTAATAATCTATTTTAATGTAGTTAGGATTTTTTTGTTTAATATTTGTTTTTCCCCTGAGTAAATAAAAGATATTGTTGAGTGATGGGAAATGAGAATTTTACTGAAATGCTAGTAATATATACAAGGGCCCAGCTTTCCACAGAGATGGGAATGACTACTTAAGTATTTCCTGTAGACTAACAAAACTCCAAGAGGAGATAATTAAGGGTATCATGTCTCATAATACTCAACTCCGTTTACTAGAATGTAGAGAATGGAAGAAAAGATGGATTCTGCTCCCTTCCGTGCATTAGAGGAAAAACAGATTTGAACTTAGGTCCTTCACTTCAGATGAATCGTTTAAAGGATTCTTTTCAGAAAATTTCAAATTAGATACATGTGAGATGTCTCACATGGAGCACTGGACTGTCCTGGAGATTAGAATGCAAAAGTAGAAGAGCTGAGTTCCAGTACTGACACGTTCAAATTATTTACATAGAGCAGAAAGGCAACACATTCACAGATCTAAGGGAGATGATTAGAGCTATTACTTCTTTTTCCACAGAAAAAGAAGAGTGAGACATGGTGAGATGCATTTGAATGAGGTGGGTAAGGTGGGTTCAAGTGTTGATTAAAAATTTAACGCTTGTTTATTCTAAACTGAGTGAGCGTTTTGCCTTCTGAATTGCTGGGTAAGAAGCATGAAATACTACTGCTTCAATCCAAATGTCATTGGGACAACCAAAACTCTGTGTTTGATGGGGGATTTAGGGGCAAATTAACCATTCACTAAGGAAAAACAAATCATCCAACTCCAGTGTGGTTACCCAGGAGCCCAAGAATACTGATTTGCTATTTTCTAATACTGGTTAGCTGCCATTTGTCTTGGGATAACTTTCAGTGGGTAGTACAACTGTGAATTATGTAAACAGAAATGTAGCAACAAAGCTCTCTTGTTAATGATGATTGTTTCTTAGTAATTGTATGTATCATTCCTGTAATTATAATGTTATTTATTATGTTAATTTACTACAGTATTCCCATTAATTATTTCTAAATGTGATTGGACTACTTGCTATTTCTGACACTTGATGCAGTTAGGAATGATGTGTCCCACATTTTAATTAATTCATTAATGTTGCTCTCGTTTGGCATGTGCTGTACTGTGTATTGCTTATTTTGCAAAGTTGTTTTTTTTTTTCCTTCCCTGCCTTTACTGGGGAAGAAGCTTGTTCTAAAGATGTAGCATAGAACAAAGGCATTTTCCAAGTTTAAAAAAACCCAACAAACCAACCAGACAAACCCCTGTATATACATTCCACATTGCTCAGCTCTATATTTCTACTATTAGATGGAGCCTTAAAAAAACATTTACATTATATATATCTCTAGGTTTCTTTCTCAGAAACCAGATATAAATTTTACAGTAGCACCAATAGAAAATAGTATACCAGTTCTTAAATGTAAAATCTTATTCTTGAGTTTGGAAAGGGTGAATTAACCTCTCGGGAAAGATACTGGAGTTGTTACTGAGCACTCTATTGACAGGGTAAGGAGGATGTTCACATCCTGACTGATTCTCAGATGACTGGGAAAAGAAGTAAAAAAAGACACTGCCTAAAGGCATTGCACTTTTCCATGCCTAATCCTGATTTTTCTTCTGGAAGTTATCTGGGCAAGAAATGCATTAAAACATCAAGAACAAAATCAGCAAGGTCGGACAAGCAAGGATAAGTGCAAGAGGTGAATGACAGCTAAAAGTAATCTGAATGAGTACAAATGGAAGTTTTAACTTAAAGTGTCTTACTAAGCACAAAATATCTCTGGTCTCAAAAGCCCCAGAAGACCATCTCCGTGGCAGGCCAACCTATTTAAACAGAAAGGTCAGACTGTCAAAGAAACTAACCTGCCTCACAGAGCTGTAGAGCAAATGATGAACTGGGAGGTAATTTAATGAACTCCTCCAACTACCCATCCTTCGATATTTCACACTCAGAGGTATTTTGGCTCTGCAGTTAACAGTGCAACAGATAAGAGATCACTGAGTTCCAGGCAAAAGTAATTATCCTGAAGAGAAGAAAAGGGGGGAAAGTAAACTTTAGCCCCTTTGTGCCATTAAGACAACTCTAGTTTCGCAAATAGTTGTCTTCCATAATCTGTTCACCTTTTCAGAACTGTCTGTTTTTTCCCTTAAAAACAACAACCTTTGATGCTGGAGAATGTCTTTGCTGCTAACATACAGAGAAGATGAGAGCCCTTGGGGGTGGAGCCTTCAGGTTATTTCCTCATCCCATTTTTTCCTTCATCATGGACTACATCTGGTCACTCGGGACGATGGGTGTTGTCACTGTCATTTCCAGATACAGCTCAGAAGCCATCATGTTTCTAGCTGACTGGATAGCCTATTTCCTCGTAAGAAATGTGCAATGAAAAACATGTAAGAAATTCTTTTGATACAAAAATTGAGGTCAGTGACCAAAAATACTGGTTTTTTTACTCTCTCCTGTGAACTCCGGTACATCTCATTTCCAGGTTAAAAAGTCTCTTTTCATCAAAATTAAAAACAACTGTAGTTCAACTAAGAAGGTACTATTTATATGCTACCCTGCTGCCCAGTTTAATGGGTACAAATATACTTAAAAATTGAAATATATGTGTGACTTAAGGTATACTATCTCACATGAACTAAATATCTGCTAGAATGCAATGGTTAGCTACTGCGGTGAAATAAAAAGCATAGTTAGAAACACATATTCCAATGTCCTGGGTTCAGCTGGGACAGAGTTGATTTTCTTCCTGGTAGCTGGCATAGCGCTGTGTTTAGGATTTAGTACTAGAATAATGTTGATAACACACTGATGTTATAGTTGTTGCTGGGTAGTGCTAAGACTGGCCAAGGACTTCTCAGCTTCCCCTGCTCTGCCAGGGGCACAAGAAGCTGGCAGGAGGAATAGCCAGGACCACTGACCCAAACTGACCAAAGGGCTATTCCATACCATATGAAGTCATGCTTAGTATATAAACTGGGGGAAGAAGAAGGAAGAGGGGGATATTCGGAGTGATGGCATTTGTCTTCCCAAGGAACTGTTTGCATGATGGAGCCCTGCTTTCCTGGAGATGGCTGAACACCTGCCTGCCGATGGGAAGTAGTGAATTAATTCCTTATTTTGCTTTGCTTGAATGTACAGCTTTTGCTTTTATTAAACTGTCTTTCTCTCAACCTACAAATTTTCTCACTTTTACTCTTCTGATTCTCTACCCCATCCCATTGTGGGGGGAATGAGTGAGCAGCTGGCTGGTGCTTATTTGCCAGCTGGGCTTAAACCACAACATCTAAACACTCTCAGCCATCTCAACGTTACAAGCTCAGTTCCCCGTACAATTTAAAATATTCAAAAATTTTCCTGAAATCATTGCAAACCTTTCTGTGTGTACTTTGAAATTGACTCTGTACATCCTGTCCTATTTATTGCTTGTTTGTAGTTTTTTACCAACTTTTGGGTTTCTTTAGGAACTATTCATTTTCAAAGTAAAAATATCATTAATGGTATCATTCAAAATGTGAACTGGGAAAAAAATATTGAAGAACCATGGGATCTATTGTTCTGAACCTTCTGACAAGAACGAATCATTCGTGCTACAAGCATTGTGGTACCTTATGAAATGGGTAAAAGCTAGCATTCAGAACAATGAAGAAGCATAAGAAGCTGAGGCTTTGCATATCCTTGTCCTAAAATACATACAATTCACAAAATTCATTAAGAAGAGAATAAAGAAAATGTTTGGATTTTCTTTCATAAAATAGAGCTAGTCAAGATGTAATTAGATATGAACAAAATTAATAAAGGGCAGTATTTTTATTATGTGTATTAATGTGCATTGGGACCCTGATCATGACTGTGTAGCACAGTTCCATGCAGTCACTCAATTCAGAGCAATTTTCGCCTTATAAAAAAGGAAAAAGGTGCCTGAAAAGTAATCAACTGTAATTAGAAATTGCAGTATTCTCAGGGTCAGAGCCACTAAATAACTTAAAAACTTAAAACTTATGTGTCTCAGAGCCACACTGGCCCTCCTGACAGGATCTCCTGACTTATAGTAGTGCCCGTGAGGGAAGCTAGAGCTTCACCTCATGAGAATGAAAGATTACTTTTTGAAGATCAACCAGACTGCAACCCATATGGCTCTTCCTCTTCTTCTGATGACAGAGCTGCCCATGAAACAGGTGAAGATCTGCCAAGAAGTTTATAGCCAGTGTTTTAAAATCAACCAACATTCAAGAATGGTACACTGCACCAATCTAGCCTTAGAAACTCCACTTTTCTTAATCCCTAAACTCATGAACTAAATCCCAGTTTACCTTTACTGGGGCAGTTCCAGAGCTACTTCACGGGCCAAACAGGTAAGGGTAGCAACTCTATTATCCACCTCAGGGTAAGCTGTTCCCACTTGAAGAAAGAAAATGTCATTATCTGTCTGCATTCTTCTTTTCATATGGTATCTCAGCTATTATAATCCTCTGCAGGGAAACAGGATATTCAATTAGCAGATTCAATTTTCTCACTTGCAGGGAACGGGGGAGGGAATTAGGCTGTATTTGCCTAGCATAGTGCACTGACTATGAGCTCAAAAGGTGTTTATAGGCCCTATTGACCACTCCTGATGAACATTTTGTGTGAGACAGTGATTCTGCAGCCATTATAGGTTCCCATACACACATTCATTTTTGCCCAGTCCAACATCTTCATGATGCTTATCAATTTTCCTGAGACTCCGCTTGTAGACATGTATTCCCAAGGCGCCTTCACAACACATCACAGGTTGTTGTGTGTGTTACCTAATCAGTGGGAAATATTGTTATTCAAACTGTGTTGTAGGATCTGAAACAGCCAGGCCACAGGGCAGCCAGACATAGAAGAGAGAAAAACTGACCTTGTAACAAAGACTCTGTTTCGTTTAACCCACATGACGATACAAACTACCCAGGGGGACTGAGAAGGCTGCAAGAAATAAGGGCAAAATGGAAATGAATGTTGGCTGTCCCAGGCGGACATGATGAAGCCTCTGAATGATGGACAAATTAGTTTTGCATGGCAACTTGAGTGACTGATGGGAGTATGGGAGTAGAAAGGAAAACAGAAGAAAGATTATTCTGACATGTGAACAACAAGGAATCCCAAAAGAACTAGATTCCCAGATGTCAGTCTGTAAGATCAGGTTATGTCTAATAGTAAGTTCACCTGGGCAGAGGTAGAGCTAATTTAACATGTCCTGTAGCTGCTGATATGTCACATAGTCACACGTCAGTCACACTGCAAGTGACGGATAGTATAGCCTGTTGTTCTATTCACTCTATACATTGAAGTGCCGAGGGAAACGGGAGAAGCTTTTGATGCCAGAACAGAGCTCCCTTCCCACCTGTGGTCTGTAAGAACCGACTGGTGAGCAGGCAGCACCCCTTCCCCCAGCTGGCTGCTCTGACCAATAAGCACCCCCAGTGCTGCTCAAGAAGGGGGACACTTCTGACAGGGCTTCCAGATTTTGTACATCTCATAGTGGCCCACTGACATCAGCTCTCTTGCCTTGTTGTTTGATTAGAATAGATTTTAGGATAGGAAATTTCTGCTAGCATGCCTTTTTGGCAGAAGCTGAGATTATTTGTTACAATGAGAAATTGTACAACAGCAAGCCTACCGCCATGGTGATAGATACATCAGAACATGATTTGTGAGATTTTCTTCCATTTTTGTGTTTTCAGTATCTTCATAGGGTTAATTACCAGGCTCAGAAGTATTGTATGTAAGATTAGGTCAATTTAAGTGACTAATTTGTCACAGAAATCGTGCAAAACTATAGATGCTAAAAAATAAAATGCCTCTTAAAAATCAGATTTATTGTGGTATATAAAACAATAAAATAACAGACAACAGTGTATTTATGCTATTGTAGCAGGAACATTGATAGACAATGAGGAACGTATTTGTTCTCTCAGATGAATATGTTTGGTAATTTCTCCTCAATGAGCATGAGAATTGCATTATACACATAGCTCCCATAGACATACAGAGCATGTTCTCAGGTTTTCAGGAAAAGCAGTTGTAAAATTTTCAGTTCACTTTTAAAAATCACTTTCCCATCATTAATGTACTTCATCTGGAGTATGGAGTTTGAGGATGTAGTAGGCAACAGTATATAGCCTATAACTTGTCACTTTATAACAATAGCAGTGTCCTTGTCAACTGGCAAACAGTAGGTTCCTATCAGTATCCTCATTTCAACAGGTGGAATGGAGACTTGCTCCCTCTTGTGTTACCTTATTGCTTTGTATTTAAAACACTTGAAAATTGGAATGTGTACTAACCTTTAAACTGCTGTATAAAACCCCACCACTTTCATTCACTAACAGCTATGCTTGCTCCCCAAACAATTTTGCACAGCAGCTGGGATGGAGTGGGTCACGACTAAGCTGCTGATGCAGAGGCGGTGGTTGTTCAGATCACACCCTGTGCCAGTTGTTTCCCCCTGGCTGGATCTAAGCAGCTCCCTGATCTGCATGTGAGTACCATGAACTGCCATGTACAGGTATCTGGCACCACCAGGGAGGACGTGGCATCTCTTTCAGCCCTGGGGCATCGTGCTTTGACAACAAGTGCCTGAAGTTGGCTCAGCTCAGGAAGCAGAGGTCAGCCAAGGAGGTATGAGAAGCTGGTCCGAATTCCTTGATGGGATGGATGGCACTGTGTTTTGTGCATCCTATCAAAGAAGTATATAGCCAGGTAACAGGGAGCATTGATCAGTGTTTGTATCAATTAACCAGTAGAAATCTCTGGACGGCAGGAAAGCCTGTATCATCCTTCAAAGCAAATGGATGTGCTCAGTAAGTGGAAGATGGTGTGCAGGGGGCGTAAGACAGAGCAGGAAGGAGAGAATGAGCAAGGAAAACTGACCCTAGGATGTAAAAAAAAAAAAAGAGCTTTTGATGAGTAGCAAAGTTTTGGACAGTCTTTAAAGTGAAAGACAGACATTTATTCTAAACACCTATATATGACCAGGTAAATTTATTTCTAAGCTAGGAATACTGCAGGGAAGACCTCACTCTGCCAAAAGACGGTGAGTAGATTTGTCTTAAAGCCTTTTTATTTAAATAGTTTTACCAAGCAGAGCTGAGTTTTTTCTGTTTAAAGAAATAAAAGAAATTAAGGAATAGATGCTTTCAGTGGGGAGACGTGTTTCAACAGAGGGATAATGCAGAGGAAGAAACAGGTCCTTTGAGATACGATTTTATATATATTTACCTCAGCGTCCAGGATATTTGAGTACAATAACTGTATTTTTCTGCTGTAAAGCCACTCAGGAGGTCAAGGAAGCAATAAAGCATCCATATTAGATAATATTGCAATATGAAATTGTGTGTGACCCTCATCTATAGGCATATGTATATCTTACATAACAGTAAGTTTAAGTAAGGGAGAGATCTTTTACTAAATCACATCTAAGGACATCATGTACACAACATAAGCAGTGCAAGAGGAGAAAAACACAAATAAAAAATTGGATGGAAATATCCCATTCTTACCATATAAGCACCTTTTGACATATTTTCATCAAAGAATAGGAGAGCAGACAGCTGATGCTCTGAAACATCAGTAATTTCTAGCCAAGTGTTCAAAACAAGAAAAGACCTTTAAAATATTGAAATCAAATGCTAAAGATATATAAAATTACTAAAAATGGAGAACTGAAAATGAGAAAGAGGAAAATACTTCAAAACATTTATTTTTCAAGCCTTGAGGCAAATAAAACACTATTAGATCACAGTAGATGATTACTAGTAACTGTAGGGGAAGGCAACCTACTAAACTGATCACATCAAAAATATTGCATTTCTGCCTTTTATCACCTTTCATTATCCAGTAATCTGAAATATATGGATGAAAGATTTCCCTTCTCCAGTAGGTAAATTCTTCTGACGCATCATTTTCTGAGAATTTAACAGTATCACAGTTCCGCTGTTCATCTGTGGCAAGGCACAGACAGACTACAAATGGAAAGAGGGTTTGAAGGTACAAGACAGAAAATGCAAATGGGGTGAAACCCAGAAATTGTGTCTGCCTTGGTTTAACGGTAATTGAACTTGCCTGGTGTAACTGTTTGGGCCTGTGTTGCTGTGAAATAACAAAAAGGACCTACAGAGGAGCAGTATAGGAAACAAATCAAATCTGCTGACAACGCAGAAGTCATTGGAACTGATTGCCCAGTTATTTCAGTAAGCAAAATTAAAAGGCAGTAGTAAATAGGCTAATGAGACAAGTCATACTAAGGTGATGAATATCAGGTTAAAAGTGAACAAGCAGACATCTGTAATGTGTCTAAAACCAAAACCAAACCTGAGACATTCACTTACATAGTGAGGTGAGGGAATACACAACAGCTCCTGCAGAAGGGAAAAAGCCTTGCCCTGGAGGACAGCCAGTCATGCTGGAGATAATTTCATTCCATATGTGCAAAATGATGATGTTATTTTCTTTGGCATGCAGAGTTACTGTTTTTCTTACAACCCAAATTTCTGCAGCTATGGTAGGGACAGGTTGGTGTCATTTATGTCTTTGCCTGAGAGACAAGACTTCCTCTGAATCCTTTCTTCCAAGTTGATTGTATAGGGGGAGGGTAGAAGATTTATCAGGAAAGTATTCTTGTCTTCTGTGAAGCTGAAGGAAGGACAACTTTTGGACCCCTTGCCAGTAGAGCTGGGTTATGGAATCCTTGACATACACTTCAGTTATTGTTACATAAGTTGACAAAAAAACCCATATGCTTCAATCCTCCAGCAGCTAGAGTACTTTACTGCCATTAAACTAGTAAACAAGTGCCTGATTTTCTGTGTTTGGTTTCTTTCTTTATCATTATAGGGGGATAGGGGACAGGATATGTTGTTACAACTTTTTAATTTCTGTTCCAAAGAGCATATTCTTTCACCAAAGTGATGGGACTCTTGTTGTTTTATATTTCCTGAGCAATGAGTTGCCCTGTGAAGTGTCACATCAGGTTGTGTCAGTCATGTTGCCTTGCTTAATAGTGAAATTAATAGATTTCAACTGGAGAAGAAAGTCTGGAAGCATTTTAAAAACAGCTTTGAGGTAACAAGGTATCTTCTGTGATAGAGGCTGAATAACTGTTGTTATTACATATTCTTAAAATATGTCTGGCTCAATGATTTCATTCCACTTTTAGCATGTTCTACCTTTGAATAGGAAGGCTTCAGAATATGAAATCTGAATGAAGTAGATAGCTTGCAGCTTAGAAATAACACTTGTGCTTAATATTGGGAAAAAATAGCAAAAGTATAACACAGCTGCTTTTCTATTTTAGCTTACTTTAAAACAAATGAGGCCACCACTCTGGGCCCATCTAATTAACAACAGCTGGAAAATGTTCTAGGCCAATTTTCCCATCAGACAAATAGCTATAGGATTTAACAGAGAACAGTTTTCCCAGTACAAGACTGTAAACTGTTCTCTAGGGTACACTGACAGTGTGAGAGATGCTGGTTTAGGAAGCAGTAGATATTTTAAGCTTCTAGTGAAGCTTCTCCCTAGGCAAATAGACCAACACAGTTCTTGCATCCATAAGAACTGTAATGGATGATAGTAGATTGGACATATGTTTTCCTTGTCATATAACTCTAGATCCCCAGGGTCTGATTCCCTGATCCACTTTACATGTAGTTTGGTTCATTCCTGGACTCACTTTTGAATCAAGCCAACTGGTTGCTCCTGGATAAAATCTAGATGTGAATCTCAGATTACTTTGCTCCAAGGACTGTTCTGTACAGGGAAAAGGAATGAAACCACGCAAAATTTCGCTTCCTTCACCGTGCTTTAGCCTATAAGGCTGATTCTTCAGGTTGCCTTATGTCCATTTTTCTTCATGGAGAGGAAAACAGGTACTTAACATTATGATATATATGCTTAATGTTATACCTGCAGAACAGGTACTTAACATTATGCTACAAAAATATAATTTTTGAAACAATCCCCATTATCAAGCACCACAGCTTCACCGTGGGGCGAAGGGAATGTCACAGGCAATCCAGAAGACACTTTTGTAAAATACAGTGCAGTGTAACAGTAGTCTGTGGAGAAGGGTTCATCATTAGTATGGACACAGGAGCTTCTGCAACTCTTGGCTTGGAGGCCTGGAACACTCCCAGGCAGCACGTCTTTAGCAGTATAAGTATAGTCTGTGCATTTGTCACTGAGCCAATGACTTCCATAGCTTCTGTCTGTACCTGAGACCTCCATTCAGGAAAGATGACGATACTTGGTTCATGGCAGAGTTGCAGGAATGATTAAAAGATTAACTAAAAAGTCACACCGTGAAAGACTCCAGAAACTCTACCTCTTTAGCTTAACAAGAAGGAGGTTAAAAGGCAACCTCATTACAGTCTATAAGTAGTTACAAGGAGACCAGAGATGTCAGTGTGCCAGTACATCTAAGCAGAAAGTAGAATATAGATATATTCAGGTACAGAGAAAGAACATAGTGGTTTTAATAGTGAAGATATTAACCTTTGGAACATATTACCAAGAGGAGTGGTAAATTCATCATCACTCAGATTTTTTTAAATTGAGACAAAATTTTATTTTATTTTTCCAGAAGACTTGCTCTAGTTCAAACAGATATTAATTTAAGAAAGTTCTTTCCTTTACAGAAGGTCAGACTACATGACACCTTTTTGATGGGTTATCTACAAATCTATTAATATAACAGAGAATTATGCTGACAACAGAACTCAACCAGCCATTTGTCCTGTTGATAGGATACATCCTCTATAACATTCAGACTTATGTTTATAGAACATCATTTAATTTTAATCACAAAAATTCTTCATGTTGGGCTGACTAGCCATTTCTTTTCATTGTATAACCCACAAAAATAGCAACATCCTAGTTCTGCTGTTCATACAGATAACCCATATTTATTTCCATACTGTTCCTAAGATTTGTGATATAATTACAAAATTAAATCTGTTTTGAAACTTCTCTATTTTTTTAACTGTGATTTTTATCTCAATTTTCTCTACAGATCAGCTTCAGCGCACTTCCCTGTTGCCATTCAGGTTTCTGGCCTGGATATTCTCTATTGTACTAGTTATATTTTCATTCAACAGATCCTTTTAATGACTTCTGTTTAGATCTAATCTACCACATCTAGAATCCATGTTTTCTTTTCCCTTCATTTTCTTCCCAACTTCAGAATTTCAAATTGTTCCTGCACAGTTCAAAATAATTTTATCACATAGAAACAGAAGAATTGATACCAACATAGGATTACTACTTAATCTGGCACATGCAAATAAATTCTTAGTTTGCATGTATTATTGTTTTTATCCATACCTTCTCTCATCTCTTTCAGGGAGAAGAGTTAGTGAAGAAACATGTCTGAGTTTGCAGAAGAAAAAAAAATAAATAAATGAAAAGTTTAGTTTATTTGACTTAAAAAGGCATGTGTTAAACTGATACTGAGACACTGTTATCCTCCAACTTTCTTTCATATCGTAACTTGTGACTCCAAAAATTTAGTGTTTCAGAAATGTCTTTCGCAGCTATTTGTTTTCCTCTCCCATGACTCATAACACTCTATATGAAGGACATTCTATATGAATTACCATTCTGCACCTGGATTTGCCATTTTCTCATGTATCAGCTTTCCCATTTACAGGCAGGGTAAAAGGTATCAGGGAAAACAGAAAGAAGGTTCGTCTGGACTATTTGAAAACCTCCTTTGATTTCTTTTATAAACATAGCAATCAGACTTGACTCTTCAGAAATCAGGATGGAGTGACTGGATTTTGGTATTTACTTCTGCTACTTCACACTGTTCTACTCAGATAACCATAGCAAGGGGGATCTAATTTTTTGCAGGAAGACTACATTTCTTTAATGGACATTCAGTGCATATACATTCCTTGACTTTCTGACTGGTTTTCAGTGACAGTATTTTTGTCAATTTTTTTTTATGAAAAAGAAATATAATTTTATATTGCTTTTGATAAACCTTTTTTTCCTCTAAGTATATGCATAAAGTCATGTCTTATTACCACACCACTCTCAGATTTTTCACAGTTATCAGTCTGACACATTGAGATGCACATTATCTAAGGTGCTGATTAATTTTTTTTATTATTATTATTAATATAGCTCTCTATAATCCTGACTAAGCATAAGCTGCAGGGCATGGATATTACATATTTCATGGCCTGACTACATTTGTCACATTAGAGCAACGCTTTTCTTTCCTCAGATGCATACCTTGAATAGATTTCTCTTGTGAGGCTGATGTTCAGATGGTTTGTATTGCATTTCATTGACAAATGATGCTATCCATATTACAGACTACATTCTTTCTTTCCCTTGATGTATACTTCTCATTGCATGCATTTTTGATCAATACTATGTCTTGCCTTGCTTCCTATATTTGTTCAGGATTGATGTCAGTTCAAATGGCTGTGGCGTGGCCTTAATCTGTGTCCCAGTACTAGTTCTGTAAAAAGGAGACAAAGATCTGGTAGGGTTTTATGACCTAATATTATACATTATTGGTATGGAAATAGTACTGAGGGACTGAAGCTGTGAACTAAAATCTTAAATATGGTAGGTACTTGGCAAGTGCAGAATAAAGATTCTCTATCCCAAACCACTTAACAAGCTAATATGAAACAGAAGACAATATGGCATATATTGAGAAAAGATATTGTGAGAGGACAAAAATCTACACTTTCAAGGTTCCACTGTGAGAAATCACTGGTCTTCATTGCCCATTACTCTGTCTCTGACTGTAGCTGGTAACAGATGTTTAAGAAGTGTTAGAACAGAGCATGCATATTATGATATGTCTTCAGAAGAATCCTGGCCAAGTTTTAGCTGCACAGCCTTCTGATTAAGAAGTGGTGTCTTTGCAGTTAATATCTCTTCATGGATATTTCTTCCATGAGACTGTCCAGCTATTTGTCAAAACTGTATACAGTTTTAGGCAAAGAATTTCACAGCTGGTTTATGTGATGTGTTATGAAACATTTCCTTCCATCTGTCACCAGATAAGACAACTTATACCATTACTGAGGTAGACTTTACTTTGAAATTATTTCCACCAATATTTTCATGTCTTAGTGATTTCTTTTTTCTTATTAAATTAAACTGACCTTTTTTTTTTTTTTTTTTTTTTTCTTAACATAGTAATTCCACTTACTATGGATAGTTGCCATGTTAACTTGTTATCTTTGAACAATGTTAGTTCCTACCTACAGGCCAGATTCTGCTACTCTTTCTGACACTGAGTAGTCATTGAATGACTGGATGGGCTGTATGAATCAAGAAGATAGGTGTATAAGGCTAAATGTAGGCAAAACTTAAGCACCTTAAGTAAAATTTTTTTGCTGTCTTTAAACTATAATTTAAAAACATCTGTAAAGAGGTCTAAAATCTACAGGTATCCATATCTTGATATGAAAACATCTTAGTTTCCATTGTTTTGTTTCTAGCTCAAAAGTGACTCCAAACCTGACAAAGCCAATCAGCTGAGCATTTAGCTTATGTCTATTTTGGATTCATATATAATTGTTTTTCATTAGCCCATTTTTCTCAAGAGACTCAAACTATTAATTGTTGAATGTATGACGCACTGTATTATTTGTCAGATTTTGCATAAGCTGCAGTGATGGCTACCCCTGTATTTCAAAGGATGGACAGAAAGAAAGGATGAGTTGCCCATTTTTTTTATGGAGGGTTTTAAAGTAGATTGCAGCAAATTCTACATTTTAATTTAGAATGAAAGCATCCCAGTCACCAAACACAAAATCCCTTCTTTCTAAAGAATTTCTACTTAACAAAAAAATATTTAAGATAGTTTGGTTGTGAAGAGTGAATGGGAAAGGTCATATGTCATGCTGAGCTCTGGACAGTCAGAGGTAGACTGCATACAAGTGTACATATGCTCATATGTTGTAGTAATTACACATATATTTGGAACTTGAAGTGGTGTAATCTTCCTTCTCTGTGTCATTTTGTTCAGAGAAAAAATACCTTAGGCAAAGAGATTCTGCAAGTAGGATACACAGCTTAGTATAAAACCATTACTTACTGCCTAGTGCACACAATGGATAGCTAGGATTAACTGGTGGGTTAAGAATTAACACATTCACCACTTCCAAGAGTAAGATAATGACTTTCAGCTAGCCACGCAGATGCTACTTAGGTGGAGAGGGTTTCCTTTGATGTTATTTGGAGTGGCCTGGCCCTTGATATTGCTGATTTGCTATCTCCTGGTTTTTTTCCCCTAAGATTTGTTTATCTTTTCATATTAATACTTTTTCTCTTTTGTTCTTGAACTGCTAGTACTCATCATCTCAGAAATCCTGCCTCTGTCTGCAGTATTACCATCCTTATCCTGCATGGCTCTACTATGCTGATGTTCTCACAGATACTTCTCACAACCAAGCTGTTTCCTCAGGAGTCTGAGCCAAGGTTACACAGCTGGGCCATATTAGGAGTAGGTCTTGTACAAAAAATATTTGAAACTTTGAGATCAGTCTTAGCATGGAATGAATCTGCACAGACCAAGAGTTGCTTATGTGCTTTTTGCTACAACTGTTTAATGTAAATATGCCCAAACGTCCTCCTTCACAGTCAGGAAGAGACACAGAAGTACACTCATCCCTCTTCCTCTCTGAAACCTAACTAATCTACTGTTATTTTCTTCAGACTGAATCCAGTATAGAGGCTGATCGTGCTCCATGCTTTCTCCTCCCTACTCTCATGTCATGCTCGTGTTCACGGCTCTTCATAACCTGGCAGTTGCTACACCGTGAGAGAGAGACATCTTGCAATGAAGTGTTTCCAAGCAAAGACAGGATTCTTCATTAGTAAGCGTGAGTTCCTCAGTACTGACTCTCATGTCTCCCAGAAAGATTAATGTTACCTAGATTTCCATACCTTGGATTCCTAAAGAAAGTGCATCCATCTCTGAAGAGAGCCCTAGCTGAATGGTCCCATGCTGCTATGATAAGGATTTTGGAGACTCTCTAGCCTTCTGCATTCGTACTAGATAAATTAGTCATGTTCCCTCACAGACCCCTGGCTTTGCAGAGCCCATTCAGGGGTGTCCCTGTTCTGTCCTTGGGGAATATGTGTGGCTGATTTAGGTCTGTGAATTCTTCCACAAAGCCAAAAGCTGAAAACTTAGGTACTGCTACATGCAATCCCCTTGTGAATTTGAGCCTTATTCTCTCTGGTTGGTTTCTAGCTGAGTACACTGTGACTCCTATTACATACCATTTCACTGCACAGTTGGTCAATGCTTACACAGTTGCATGAATACAGACCATTGCAAATTGTAGTATGGTTTTTCTGCCTTTATTTCCTAGCTGTGATCACCATCAAGATTATGTAATATCTTGCTCATGGAATAAGATTCTACATGGATTTTTTGTTGGCGGTTGCTTTGGATAAATTATCTCCTGTACCTTTTTATTATCAGTATGCTCTCACTGACAACTTGTTAAGTTTACAAGAAAAAGTAATCTTGTATTCCCAGATGTTCAGCTCATCTGCCAGAATGAGAACTGAATTAGGAATTGAACAATTAGAAGGTGTTACAGAACATAGAGCAAGCTAGAGTTATACCAACTCAATAGTCTTGAAGTCTATGGAAACTGCTGGTTCCTTTATCATTTTATGCAAGTTTTTAACCTAGGTATTTTAAACTGGATGGCACATTTATTATTATTTCTCATTTAAATTTATGTTACCTTTAACACTCTTGAACGTCTCCCCTTTCCTTCTTCTTCCCCCAGCTTTATATGCTGAGCATGAAGTCATATGGTATGGAATATCCCTTTAGCCAGTTTGGGTCAGCTGTCCCATCTGTGCCCCTTCCCAACTTCTTGTGCACTCACAGCCCACTTGCTGGTGGGGTGGGGTGAGGAGCAGAAAAGGCCTTGACTCTGTAAGCCCTGCTCAGCAGTAACTAAAACACCCTTGTGTTATCAAGACTGTTTCCAGTACAAATCCAAAACATAGCCTCATACTAGTTACTATGAAGAAAATTAACCTATCCCAGCCAAACCCAGCATAATAAACAAACAAACAAACAAATAAATTAATAAATAGCATTGGGATCTAAAGAAGACTCAAAAGAAGTTGCATTAGATAATCCACTTCTTTGTAAAATCCCAAATGTTCCAGGGCTATCATAATCCCAGTTTTTGAGCTGAAACATTTGAAGTCTATGCCCATTACCAATATTGGGTCTGTTTAATCTTGTACTTCTGTGCTTAACTACAGCCTAAATGTTGCTCATATGTATTTTTTTGGTGGGATTTTAGTATTGTTTTTTAGTGAATAGAAATTAGATAGAACATTGTTGAATGGGAAATCCTGCAGATTATATCAAGAAATAATTAATATTCTTCTTTCATACCTGTCTTTTAGGTAAAATTCCCTTCCATGCACCAATTTATGCTTTCATTGCAACATGCTCTAGTAAAATTTTGAAGCAAAAACTAGCTGTGGTGAAGTCCAGGGACTTAGACCAGACTTAAACTGCCAGATGTCTGTATTACTGTTTATATTAGTCAGAAGAAGAATGAGGCTTTAACAGAAAACTTGTCAAGATTCCAAAACATGTTTTCTAAGCTTTAAAGATATTTACATGATCTTCTTCCCAAGAATAAACCCTTTGCATGTGTACATGTAAAACTACATTGATTTTTCCAAGTAGATGTCTATGTAGTCAGTTGTTTGGCTTTCAAATGGTTGTTTTGGTGTGCAAACAGCTTTGTACAAATTTAGTGGGTGACATTTCATAGAATCACAGAATCACAGAATGACTGAGCTTGGAAAGGAGCTCTGGAGACCATCTGGTTCACTCCCCTGCTCAAGCAAAGCCACCATTGGCCAGTTTTCCAGGACCACATCCAGACAGCTTTTGAATGTATCTAAGGAGGGAGGTTCCACAACCCCCCTGGGCAACTTGTGCCAGTGTTTGGTCACCCTCACAGTAAAAAAAAGTTTCCTGATGGTCAGAGGGAAACTTCTGTGTTTCAGTTTGTGCTCATTACCTCTGTTTCTGTCACTGCGCACCACTGAAAAGAGCCTGGTTCCATCTTCTTTGCACCTTCCCTCCAAGTATTTATATACATTGATAAGATCCCTCCTAAACTCTTTCTTCTCCAGGCTGAACAGTCCCATCTCTCTCAGCCTTTCCTTATGTAAGAGATGCTCCAATCCCTTAATCACTGTAGTGGCCCTTCATTGGATTCTCTCCAGTATTACCATGGCCCTCTTGTAGTGGAAAGCCCAGAATTGGAAACAGTGCTCCAGGTGTGGCCTCACCAGTGCTGAACAGAGGGGAAAGACCACCTCCTTCAACCTGCTGGCAATACGTTGCCTAATGCAGACAAGGATATAATTTACCTTTCTTGTAGCAGGGGCACATTGTTGCCTCATGTTCAACTTGGTGTCCACCAGGATTCCTAGGTCCCTAGGTTTCAGAGATTATTCAGAAAAGGTGGTTACATGATGCTGGAAAATAAATAGAGTATTGCATTTTACTATCTATAAATGCAGAGAAATATATGTTAAAGCTAGGCATTTAAGAAAATATTTAGCAGCAAATATCTCTAAGTAAATATCAGTTATTTAGTTTGTGGTTCTGCTATTACAATTATAATTGTTTTATCTGAGGCTTTGTCTTCTTTATTGTTAGGGAAACATTTAGACTGATTTTTTAATCAACATTTTAAACAAAGTTATGTCAAACTAAAGAGGTTGCTTTTTGAGAAAGTGGGTAATCCACTGTGTAATAGATGAGAGATTTCAGATCTAGTTGCAGATAGTCTCCTTAATGAAGAAAATTTCTATACACTCTTCTAAGGGTTCTAATTTTTTTTATTTTTGAATTCATTATGCAGTTTTACCATTTGTGCATTTCAGATAATTTTCACCTCTAATGGTAATTCTAATTACTCATTGTAAACACGTTTGTGATACTTTAACATACACTGTAGAACTGCTAATTGAATCAATCTTTGGATTTTTACTCTATAATGATCAAAATGCTTCTCAAGTTTAGGACTTTCTTATCTATGTTTCTCAAGCTATATATTCTTAGCCATCATTTCTTCATTCAGCTTAATTCTAATATAATTTCCTTATCCTTAAGCTACTCCATTACAGAAAGAATATTTTATTCTGTTCAAAAAAGAATTTTTTTCCAGACAAGTTATATATAAATTAAAGATAACTGTGTTCATAATGGAAATATCTGTCTTCTCCAGAAGATTTGCTCTCTGGATGCCTCTCAAGTATCTATTTTTACTGAACAAAAGAACTGTGTAACTGAAAAAATGAACTTTTGGAGAGTTAACTGAAGCAGTCTGCTTTGTAGGTTCTTAGTAGGATTTGCATTGCAGAACAAGTTCATTTGTTACATATTAAAAACTAATTTAATTTTAAAAAAAAAGTCAATAAAGGAATGTCTATGCAAATCTTCGCCTGGCAGAAGGATTTACTTAAAGAACATGCCAACAGCATTGGAGATGCATGTTTCCACTCTCTTTCTGTACTTGCTGGTCCTAAATGACAAAATTTTGTTACACAGCTGCAGGTCCTTGCAGAAGAAAGGTTTGTCTAACTAAAATGCCTTTGGGCATTTATCTGCAAAAGACAGCTTCATCTAAATATGGATCTTCTAAATTTCCACTTAGCTAACCCTAGAATCAGATAAACTCTCCAGACAGCTACATTTCAGTGTTTAAAACCCTCTAAATAAATAAATACCCATTTTTTTCGTGGAGATTCCTTTCATACAAAGGTAGCTACGAGTTGCAGAACTTGAAACAGATAAACATACGCTAACTTCTTCAGTCCTTCCATTTAACAGTGTCAGCCCTGGGACTGTGCATTACAAAATACAGCAGGGTGTTTTCAGGCTAAGGCAAGAGAGACCTGAGATTGGTTTTGAGTTCAGTTCTTGTACAAATTCACATGTACCTGAACTTGCTACCATTCATTTTCATTTCAGGTAATCAATGGCTCATTAGCTGATTCATTAACTTTAAACTCCTTCAAACCAGTTCCACTGGAAAGTCCTACAATTAAAACTGCAAGGAGTTCCGCAATAGAGCAAATGCCAGGTTTCAGCTCCTCTTCAGTGCAGATGCTGGGCAAAATTTGGCCCAGACATTTCCTTCCACCCCTCTCCCTGTGTCTATTATTCAGGACTGATGAACTGGAGAGAAACTGCAGCCCTAGGCTGAGGCTGGGGACAGGGCTCTGAAGCAGAGAATGAGGGATGAAGGCCAGGTGGAGAATGTAGGAAGACTCACCTTCAAACCCCTGGTGAATCCATATGCGCACAGAAATGCATATACACACAGAGAAAGCATCCAAAAACATCTGCCCTTGGGATCATCATGTCTTCAGCTGAACTATGAATCTGGAGAAATGTTGCTGGCTTAGGTTCAATTTGTGTTCAGTGAAGAGTTTCACTCCAGTTCAGGGCTATTTAAAAGCAAGTTATGGGCTGGTTTGAACTGGTTTTTAGTGGATTTTGATTTTCAGCCTGATCCTCTGAGTGCAGCACTGTAATGCCTAAATTGCTTTGTGCATTTACCTCAAAGTAACAGCAGCTCTGTGGCACTACTACAGTACCAGGCACTCTGCCCAAGTCATAACCCTCATCACAGTTCTCAGCTATTCATTCTCTGCTCATTTCCCAGTTCCTCAGAAAATATCAGTGCAGGAACTGGATGCAGCAGGCAAGGTATCGTAATGGCTAGGTTTATTTTTTAGCCAGTGGTAATTTAGTGATCTGGAAATTAGACTCTTCCTATTAAATTTGTAGCCTACTGGACTTTTCAGGGAGAACTGGATGCCCTCAACTCTCAGGACACACCGATATCTTATAGAAAGAGTGAGAAGAATCTAGTGCTTATGGTTGTTCATAAATAATAAAACTATTTGTGTTGTGGAAAATACATTCCTGTCTGTTGAAGACTTCTTAGTAAATCACAGTCAACAACATCAGCCACACACTGTATATAGATATACATACACAGGCATTAGCAAATAATGTCATATTGGCTTCTACACTAAACTATGGGCGTTAGCTCATCACCTTGAGTATGATACTAAGCCACATAGTACACATGAAGTCACATATACATAGAATCAAAACTGTCTTTTATTTTTTACCTTCTAGAAATAACGGGAAACTAACAAAAAGCAAACTCCAAGCATATGCCAGGGAAAACTTTTTCGTGGAAAAGATTAGAAGTGCATGGAGCAGCCTAGTGGGCATTATCATTAAAGCGAAATCACTGAAGCCATTCAAGAAACAATTACATTAGATGACTCCCTAGGGGGACCAGAGCACTGAAGGAGAAATAAGTTTGGGTAGGATGAAAAGCCTTCAGTCCCTAAGCTTCATATCTATTAGACTTTGACAGTATTGGGTACACCTACAGAACTGAGATGCATACTGTAGTTAAAAGATATTGGTTTGCATCATCAAAGCACAGGATACTATGACAAGGTCAATTCATAAATGCCTGCTGCAGAGATCACCCTGGCCTGACAAGTTTGGGTTGTTCTAAACAGGCAGGCAGGCAGGCAGACAGACAGACAGACAGACACACACTCAGAGTGTAGATCCCTAAACTGATTATCTATTCAACTTAAGACCATAATAAATGTCTTCCAAATATCTACATTATACTGGATCTTTTTCGAGATACATCATCTTCAAATTCTCTTTTTCAAAATGATGCAGTTAATAGATATTGTACATATAAAGAGGAAGCTTAGAAATGCATATACATCCTCTAAGGTCAGTATTTCCTTTTTACTGTTTACTGAATATCTGCTGTTGCAGTTCTTCCTGCTTTTCACTCTTTTTTAATCTGTTTGTTATCCATTTAACTTAGGACATATTGTTTCTCTTCTTTTTTTTTTTTTTAAAGTCATTTTATTCAGGTTGCTATGCACTTATTAAACATGGAAGTACTACTGTAGTGATGAAAGTTTAACAAAGGCAGAACTTATAGCATTATGGTACGGAACCCTGTCATGTAGACCTATTGAAAGAAAGCTACCAAGCAAAGGACATAAACTCATCAAGGAATCTATCACTGCAAAAACTGTTCAGAGTGCATTAAGTGTGTGAAAATAGCACCACAATTTAATTTTACTAAATTCTTCTAATGGAATATAAATGAAAAATTAATATCTTAAAAAGGCCAGTGTAGTACTTTTTGGTCCTGCTGGTTAAAGTGACATTAAGAATAATCATGTGTTTAGAGACTGAAATGCTGCTACAAACAGATGTATGATTCCTATTCAGAGGGATCCAGCCCACATACTGGAGTGTCCAGTACCCCTAATTTGCACTTCAATGCTATGTTTCTAGTTAAGAAAACTCCTAACGTAAGTGTCTAAATTTGCTGTCTAGTCAGTAGGAAGCTGCTACCCCTAAGTTGACCATCCACAGAGATGCTGCTAGTGCAAAAGACTCCTATGAGAGGAAGCAACAGAACCAAGCTCATTTTGCGCATATTGTGACTTGGTTGAAACTGTGTAGCCACTCAGAGCCATGTCATTAACACTGACAAGCGACTACTGACACTTGAAGTCTGCTAGCCAAATCACTCCCACAATTTCACTTACACATTTCCATCAAAAAATTACCAGGCTGCAAGACTTACCAGTTTAACTGTTCAAGTAACCTGCTAATTCTGTCTGGGAGAGATTAAAGAGAAACCAGACAACAAATTTATTTGGCCTGTATAAGATGCTAACAATTTTTTGCATATGTGGTGTGTGAGAGAATATCAATCCTGTCCTATGGCAACTTCTGACATTTTCAGCTTTTCATTCCACTGGGGACTTCCAGTCAGCATCTTTCAAGTGTTTTCAAAGAGAGAAAATTATGTTCAACTCTAGACCCACAGTATAGTATTTAATTTGAGAAATTCTTTAGTCATTTCTGATCACAGGCAAGCTAAGCGGATGGCACTGTTACAGAAAGAAGCCTGATGTATGCCAATCACTTCTTTCCTGTTTTCTGTGAATTACACACACAGGAAGCTTTGCAAATTGGATGTGTCTCAGTTGCAGGGTAGTGGTTTAACCAGTAGTTTGGAGAATGGGAAAATGTTTCCAAAAACAAGTAAAAACCCAGATTACCCTCAAAAAGTGAATCAAAATTGACACATTGCAGAAGTATTGAATAATGACAAATTATCTGAGTGCCTCAATACTGCTACCTTTATCTTCAAGGATGACTCACCGGTTGTGCTCCTCGAGATATACTTTCTGTGAGCCCACGTACCTTCTTCAGACACTGCTGATGAAATAAAGATTAATATCCTTACATAGCTTGAAAATACTTAAACAGTAATAATTAGAATATATCATCCTTGCTACAGTATTCCACCCGTGAACACCTTGGTCAAAAAGATAAATGACATTGTATTTAAATGGTATGAACAATGTATGCTGCTTTTGATGCACCTCTTAAACTTCTCCTCGTAGACTGCATTTTGTAGAACAGAACATATGCATTTATGTTCCTTGACCACCTTCTGAGCATGTGAAGGGGACTTGTTGCCAGAACCAGACACCTTGAAGTGCTGATGGAGACTTTCATATAGAAAGCAAGCACCAGCTTCTGATACTCCTAAACTTACCATTTGTTGTAGGTCTCTGAGGGCTCACTTGCACGTGCTGATATAACTTGGTCCTTACATACAGAGAATTCTCTGTCTGAAATTTGTCAGCTTCACACGGATGCACTTCTGCCTATGCCCTGGGCTTCTGTGAGTGTCAGTCAGTACTGCCACTAGCTGTCATAAGCTAAAAGTTCATAAATAAGGAGTAGAACTAGAGCAGAAAAAAATATGGTTACTTTATTGTGATTAAAATGTCCATCAGTTTCAGCAGTATTTTAACTAAAATATGGAAATCATCACGTACAAAATGCCAACAGCCAGCAATTCTTTGTAGGATATTCTAATTATTTGTTTTCACAGAGTGTTGGATAATTTATTTTGTCTTAATGTAGGAGACTTTCCACTTTTTTTTTTTTTTTTTTTTGGTGCAGGAATAGTACTTCTGTAGACTCATCTAATTGCTCAGCAAAGATCTGGCTGACTGAATGCTTTGATCTCTTTACATGTCAGCACATTGTTATTCGCATTTTATATCTGAATAGAAAACAGCAATATCTGGTATGTCGGTCAACCTCCTTTTTTGTCCTTCTGTCTTTCTTTCTGAGAGTCAGCTTACCCAAAAGGCAATGTAAAATCTGTAATACTGGCTGTATATTAGATATCTGATTGGTATCAAATTCAGCTTTTAGTGGAAAACAGGTATGAGTGAGTGAAGACATTGAGGATCCTTGAAAGTGACCCGATACCAGTCTCTTCAGTTCAGCGTCTCCAAGTAACTGTGAGTTCATTTATTGTAAAATTAACTTCATAACCCCCCCATGCAGTTGAAGGGGCCTTATCTATTGGAAATTTCACAATCTAACTGAAGGAAAAAACCCAAACCATTATATAGTTGTTACTGTCACTTTACCGGATAAACCAGTAACATGTACATGCTGGTTCAGGATGAGTTGCAAGTCCCATGTCATGCAAATTTTTTTGTTGGATGAGTTGTGTTGCTTCCTCATACCAGAGAGCTGTGAGTCTCATTTGCATCAGTAGCACACCAGGCCTTTGGCCCTGGCAGCTGGCAGCTCAACCCCACCGTACTGGGCAGGAACGCTGACGTTACACTTCTGCTCTCCAGAAAAGGTCTTGCTTTGATCCCTGACTTCAAACCTATGGGAAATTCACCCAGATGGGAAATAGTTCCAGTGATGTTTTCCTACCACAGAAAACATTCTGCTGTCATTAGTGCCGCTTAGGGAAAGCCTGCCTTTCAAGCACAACTTCATCAAATGTAGGTCAGGAGCTGTGTCAGGTGCCTTGGTGCTAAGAGGTAAACAGTAGGACCCAGTGGTGGAAAACGTGCAAGCACCGGCCTAGGACAGTATTACTTTCCTCAAATGGACACACAGGATTCATCAAAAAGAGGCTTCTACCTATGAACAGCTGATCCTCTTTGCTCTTGAAAGCAAAGCATGATGTGTTTTAAGGAGGTTTAGTACAAGGGGGCCATGAACACGATTCTTTCAAGAAAAAAAGCGCTGGAGGAAGTCATAGTACCATACTAGAGACATTAAGTATGTGTAGCACCTCCCTGTACATAAAACCACCGGAAAGCATGGTGTGATTACTTTTTTTGTGAGCGTATTACCTGTACTGTCTCATTTCTGTTTTCTTGGCAAAGAATATACACAACTATAAAATGTACTGAATTAATCAGACTTTCTGAGAAAACAAATGGTTCTTTTCTTTCACCTGTAATATTTATGTTGTTGCTGCCGGTGCTGTTGCTCCTCTCTTTTCTGGTTTTATATGTGGCCTGTTTCTTGAAGTAACAGTTCATTTTTCTTAAGTGAAGAAATAGGTTCTGAAACATCATCATTTCAAACTATCTCTAGAACACACTTTCAAGGCATCTGTCCTAAACTTTCAATGCTTTAGGCAATAATTTATAAAGTACCATCAGTCTGGCATTTGAAATAATCACATTTTTGTTATTTTATCTTGCAAATTGTGCACTTCATAGCTGTCATTCAGTGAAAAATACCCTGAATTTCATATAAAACTAATCTTTCTGTCATTCCTTGTTCAGTGTCATACTAGAGACGGTGGGAACAGATGAAAACTCTCACAAGAAATGATAACCTCTGTATATCAAAATGATTGCAACTTGTTCTGCGTTTTCAGATAAGTGTATGAGCTATAGAAATGAAGAAATAAACAGCATATTGTTTTTAGAAATGTCTGTCACTTTGATGAAAAACTATGGGGAACCGGGGCAGGATATATGGATACAGTTATATTTACAACTCTGTATCGTCTCTAAATTATGCACACAGTAAGAACTGCACATCTGAGTTAAACACAGCAGGCAAACAATATTGAGGTTTACTCTACAGTCTGCAATATGTGAGATATGTAAAGAAATAGATAAGTAAATAGAAGTATGGGTAGCTTTATCTCCGATGAAGATTTCATATTCTTGTAAGAGGCAAGTCCCCAAAAGTTTGGCAGTTCAATATATCATATGCATCTCCAACATTCATTTTTCCCTGTGCACTCTCTTGCATTATCTTTCTGAGATTTTTATTAAAATTCTATTACCAAAAAAAATAAAAAAAATACGGGTAGCATTCAAAGGTTAATCCAGTCGTTGAGATTTTCTAAGAAAACTGTAAGCCACTGAGGCAGACTTCCAGCAGCAGCCTGTGGAAACTGTCTTTAGGTATGATTCTTCAGTTGCTCAGAAGAAAGCAATCAGTCATCTCTCTAACCAGGAATGTTTTCTGGAGTTGTTTTACCTTCCTTAAGCACGTCTCACCCTGTTATTCCTCGTATTTGACTGTTGTTGCCATGGATTTACTCCACTGAAATGTTTCTGTCCATGATACCAAAGCCAATACTTGGATAAAAAACTCCAAAGGGAGTGCCAGAAGCTGTACTGAAGAAAGATGGTGATCAGTCATAAATCAAACCATATCTATTACAAAGTTCATCAACAGTCTAGCAAGACTAGGAAAAAGAAAATTTGTAAATGAAATAAAAATATTTTATTTTCTAGAAGGTCATACTTATTTAATACTGACAGTCAATAATCACAAAGACAGTAAAGACACTTGCAGCTAATTTAGGAATTAGAGTAAGCTCCCAGAAACAGAGCATATGCTGCATCAGGTAAAGAGGAAGCAAAAAGGCTTTGAAACTAGCATTGCATGTAGCAATTTTTAATTACATCAATCTTACAGGAAAAATTTGCAGAACAATACTGAACTTTGGCTTATCACTTGTACAAAGACCTTCCAAGACCTTCCAAGGTACATTTGCATGAAACAGGAACTAACACTGGCAATGCAATTTATGTTTTGCTTCCTTTGGGGATCAGGATGAAACTAGTGCACTTGCAGTGCTGTAGATATTATATGACACCATGGAACAGGACACTCTGTAATGCTTGTATTGGCCACTGTGTGTGCTTCTAAGTGTGTATTTCTTCTGCATCTGACCAATAAAGAAAAAAACCCAAGACCTTCTAACAGAGAGTAATTAAATCTAGCTAGACATACTCAGTTGAATATGTTTCATACATTGTTGAGCTGGAAATATAGAGGTATTTTTGTTAAATATAGCAAGTCCCACAAAGTAACAATTTTAAGTGAGAAAATTTCAATTTAACAGGGAAATTTTCCTTTTATTTTGGAAATTAATTTTCAGTTCACTCTCAGACTATGACCTAACGGGTGAGGAAGGCTGCAGAGATTTTCTGAAATCCCAGCACTGAATTAGTCATGGACAAAAGAGAATGAGCTAAATAATTTGCATGAAGACAGGTGTTACATTCAAGGATATGTTACAACCTTTGATCCCAACCTACACCTTGTGAATAAAGTGTTAAAACATTTGTATTTGCAGGTCTTTGCAGAAGTTGTATGTGTTCCTTGGACACCATCATAATATTTTCTTGAATTTCAAAGAAAAATGAGCGTATGTTCTTGTTTGCTACCTCATCCAACATTAGCGCTGATGGCTCCCATCGATTATTTTGTCATGTTTGCTTGCTGTAGTTCTGTGGAGTACGTAAGATTAACATACACTCTGGGGATGGTCTGTGCCCTTGACAGAGGTCGGCATGGACTCTTTGGAACTGACACAGTTCTTTGACAGTGGAACTTTTCACCATTTTCTGCTGCTTCCATTAGGATTTCAGGTACTGTGGTTCTGTCACTGCTCTTTTTTTTTTTCTTTCATGTCCATACTCCTCTACATGCCATATCACTCCACTTCCACCAAGAGACAAGTTATTTGTGTAATACAAACAAAAGCTTTGTTTGCCATTCAAGATATTGTGCATCTTACTGCATGTCTAACACTGCTTTAGTGCTGGGGGGACACTGCTTTTTTCTTTTCTCTTCCCTGCTGCTGTTCCATTGAAAATAGTAAGTTCCTGGGAGATAAACCACCTGCTGTTATACTATACAAACAAGAAAAACTATTGCCCTCCATTAGTTTAGTGTTTCAGTGTGATGGAAGAATTTACAGAGTCATCAGCATTCATGAAATGTACAAAGGATTCTACAGTGACCTTTTACAGACAAACTTTGAAAATCTTCATAAGACTATTACTGAAGCAAGTTTAACACAACCCTCATTTATAGTTCATTTCCTGACAAAAAATTTTAATAGAATCATTATTAAGTTTTCCACTTTCCTTTAAGTTATCATAACCAAAATTCTTCCAACTGAATATGTCTTTCACACCAGCCAACTTGTTTTCATTGCTTAGATGTAACAGATTGTTTCCAGCAAAAATATTTTGCAGTTCTCATGATTTTACTGGTAAATTTAAGCAAAACAAGAAGCTAAAAGGAGACAATGCAACTTACATGTATTCAGAAGTGTAGGATGCAGTCCACAGATAAGTCCTATGCCTTCTTGTATTTGCTGTATCCCATTAATCACAACCATTTATTTTCCCAGGAAACATGATAAGGATTAGGGACACATATACTTGACTCTCCTATTAGCTACTGAAATTTCAGGAGAAAGTCAGAAAGAAATTACTTCTTGCTGAGAAAAAGACCATTTCACAATTAGATTGCAGGCAGTAATCATCCACAGCAAATGAAACATGCATCTCAAATATGAAATGGTGTTTTCTTGATGCAAACAATTGCAGTACCACAGTGCTAAAGGTGACATTGGATTAGATACCACTGAAACTGGGAAAAGTATTGCTTACCTCTTCTGTCATTGACTTTTGCGCTTTAAAATTTAACTAGAATCCATATGTAATTTCTTAATTAGACCAGATGGCCCATAAGCTATTTGAAAGCATAGTGATAAGCTATCATTTTATTTAATGGCTGATGTGATGGTGAAATATGCTGGATCGTTCATGTGCATTTTCAAACCAAAGTGTTACAAAAGACTACTGCAAGGGGGACATTTTCTCTTTATCCATCCACGTGCTATCTCTTCTGCTTTAAGTAGACACATAAATGAAGGAGTTGTATTCCGATACAATCAATTTACAAACTGGATCTGTTAGGAATGTTTTCCTTCATTTCTTTCCTTGGTTAGTGCCCTGGTTGCAGCTGGGACAGAGTTAATTTTCTTCCTAGTAGCTGGTATAGTGCTGTAGTTTGGATTTATTTACCACCAGTATGTGGTGCTTGGTTGCTGACTGGGGCTAAACCATGACAGTTAGTAATAAAAATTATCTGTTAATTAGAAGAGAGCTAGTACTATTAGTAAAAAAATCCTGCTGCGGAAATTGCTATTTAAGCATATCTTGAAAAGGGGATTTTTGACAAAGTGGCCCATTACTCTTTCTATAGAACAGTTAAAGTATTATCTATAAATTCAATTTAATCTCTGGTTCATTGACCTGATACATCGAGTCGTTCAGATCTCATTGTATCTATCCTGTAGTCACAAAACAACATTAAGGACTTGTTCCTGATTTCAAAAAAACAAAGTTATGTGTCCTGATGGAATTGCTTCAGTGTACTTTCACAAAAATGACCAGTAATAGCAATTTTAAAATTGTAGTCAGCTTCTCCATCATTGGAACTAAACCCTAAGTTTGTACAATAAGGACTTTTTTTTTATAACTTCAGATAAAAAAAAATTACTGAGCCTGCACAAAAGCTCAGTTATTAAACTTCAACAACTCAGTTACGGAATTACTGTGAAATCTGAGTGGACTGAAAATACTTGAGGCAAACCCCTTGTTTAACAAAACTTGGCTAACAGATTTTCAGACACTGTCTCACTAACGTGCGTAAGCCATACCCTGTAGGCTTTCATTAGTATAATACTTCAGTCACTGTGCTTTTAGCATACAGCTTTTGGTCTTGCCACTGGGACCTCCTTTATAACAATGGTAGTTTCTTCTGTAAAAAATTAGCTTGGAATGTACCTTGACATTGTGTATTGCCCATCTGATTTATAAGTCACTGGATGGTTTCAGATTGAAGCCTGGACTAGAAATAAGTAGAATCCTCCAGGCCCTGTGGGTGGTTCTGACTAAGTAAGTCTACTAAAAGACTTCTGTGAGCTTCACTTGCCTTTGGATCAAATCTTTAGCATACAATATATCTTTGGGGTCTGTGGAAGCAGACGGTTGATAGGAGAGTCTAAATCTTGCCAAAGTATACTAAAACCTAGTATGCACTAGATTTATATGTTGGGACAGCTTCTTTATGGGAAGACAGTGACATTGACAGGGGATGTTACCCTGTCACCTGTCTGCAAGCTAGACACACCAACCCAGGTTTTGGTCTGTATACTTTTTAATTTTTTACAATGAACTGTTCACATTTGTGAAGCAAGACAATGCAGGTTTGCAGAACTAAAGCTGCAGGTCAGTTCAAGACCTTCACCCATCCTTGTTTATAAATGGAAAGCTCTGAGATCTAGATCAGTTTAGGTATGAAGGTGTTTAACTTCCATCAGTTCTAAAGAGAGTTATCTATCACAGTCTATATTCCTCTAATGATTTCTACATTTGGTTCTTTTTGCCTCAACAATCATTTGTGTTAGATCAGGTTAGAATGATCCTCTGTAGCTCTAGTTGCTGTGCACTGTCAGATACCGGTGAAGTCTAGGTGATTTAAGAGTGCCCTGTGTCTCAAAGTCAGGTCAACAGAAGATCTAGCTTAGTCATAATAGCATTTAATTCAGAAAAACTAATTTGCACAGATTTTACTTTTATAAGCTAGTCCAGAGTTACTTGTATGCATGAAGCATTTTAAGGGTTATAAACATCAATTAGAATATACTTAACATTTATATATAAATAATGTAGGTTTCAGTGACAGCCATTTATTCAAAGCTAGAAGTTTTAAAAAGTTATAGTTTAATCTAACAATAAATAATCTGATGCCTGATCTCAAATTGGCTAAATTAAAGGTAAGAAAGACCATCATTAACTTGAATGGCTTTTACATTAGGACCACAGGCCCTCAAAATATACTTTGAAGAGAAGAGAGTGAAAAGGTATGTGAAAATGTATACTGAAAGTTTATATTTTTGTGTGGTCCTTTCCTATAATTTTCCTTTAATTTTCCTAATTGTATTGTACCTAACTTGAACATACTCTATTATCATCATTGGCCAAATCTCAGTTTTTAAATTGTTACCACTTTCTGATTATATCTGCCTTGGGACTTTATTTTGTTTGTAAGCTTTTCACTTTAACTTACTTAGAAAATTCTACTTTTCCATTTACATTTTTTTTTGCATATACATTAAGACAATACATGCCAAGTTTCAACCTTCAGAATCTTTGTATGTGTTAGATAGTATCATTTATAATGGAAACATTGATAATGGTTTAACTGTAGCCTCATGAATGTCAATGCTTTAAGATAAAGAGCAGAACAAGGTGGAAACAAAGTTTGTTAAAAAACAAACAAACAAACAAAACCAAAACTAAAAAAAAAAACCCACACAGTGAGTTTTCTCTATAGAAGGATTAAATGATGGCTATTTCATAGAGAGAGAAGAAAAATGCAGCAGCTGTATTAGTATTCAAAGGCACAATAACAACAGACTCTGCGGGGATTTTTCTTCTTATTGCTGACTGAATTCCCCCAATCTTCTCATAAAAATGGACCTCATAATATAAAAAGTAAAGAACAGTGGAAGCAATTTTTCTAAAGTTCATCCTTTTTTATACTCATGTTGCAAAATTACAGCAATTTTTCCTTCAACTGTATTATACAATTCTCTAGGTCTTTCTGTATAGTGATTCTTTTTTTTTTTTTAGGAGGTTGCTTTTTATTATAATAGCTAAACTAGAGACAAAGCCCCAATAAGCTGAAAAAAAGACCACTCAACCTAATCAGAATCAATAACTGAAAAATACTTAATTCCTTTCATCCGATCTGCTTTTGTTCAATGAATGCCCCAAGTAGGGCTCAGGTGGTGTCACATAATTTAGGTCACCTAATCTGGAAGTTCAGACTTGTAGAGCTGATGCACAATCTATTGCACAAAAGGGACTTAAAGTCACCTGAAGACACAGTCTTGGAAGCAGAACTCATAAATCAGGCTTCTAGAAAAAAGTCTTTGGAACTGCTACTCTCTGTACAGGGAAAAGTCTCCTAAACTGAAGAGAACAAAGGCGACATTTCATTGAGTAATAAAATGCATTGTTCTTCCATAGCTCTAGAGGGATACAAGAGAAGAATGTGCTTTTGATCACAGTTATAGGATATAGATATGCACCATTCTATGAAAATACATAAACTGACGTAACTATTCTATAGAATTGAAACCCATAGACCAGTGCTGTTTGGCTGTGTTTTGAAAATACCCAGTTCATTCCATAATTCATACTGTGTGCTCATTTATCTGATGAGTTACACTAATACCAGTGAGACTCATAGGCTTAATATACTCCATGTTTCAGACAGAATGACATAGAAAATGCACAGAATCATTTGCATTCCATTTTTACCCTACTGTTCACGCAAAAAAAGTATATATTGGTCTTGGTAAATCTGTTCAGAATAACAATTTCTTTGGACTACTGTGAAACTGGAAGTTATTCATATATCATATACTAATCTTTATGTGTATATAAAATATGTTTATGTGTATATGAAATGTGTTTTAAAGGTAATTCCTATATATTGCTTTTTCAAATACATATTGTTAAGCTTATGCTATTACAGATATTACAGAAAAAATATTTGGAACTTTTTTGTTGTGAACTGAAAACTAAACTTTTCAAAGGTTTCTTGAAAAGAAACCGTGCCAAAATGGTGATTTTCTGATAAAATAGATTGTCTCTCTTTCTCTCTTAGGAAATCCGTGCTAGACATGGAAGTCTGTCTTGTTAAAATATTGATCTAATCAATCCATTTTCACAAAAGAACTTAAATTTTATGAGATATTAGCTAACAAAACAGAGCTAAACCTGTTTTTATGAAATTTGTTTGCAAGTTTCATTGCATTAGCTGCAATACTCTTACGCTTAAAATGAAACATATATTTGGTTATAGGTTTGGGATTGATGCGCTTGTGGCATAGTCAAAATAAGAATTTTCACACAATATATCACACATACCAAACACACAACACCACACTATACCAAAGCTTTCATCAGTTAATTTTTCAGGTATTTAAATGCTGGGAAAAACTATGTTTTGTTAAACATTTTGAAAATGGAAATTCACTGCTATGCAGTTTGTTGGCTGTGCTGGAGTTTAAATGTTGACATCGCAACAGAGGGAGATTCAGTTTCAGATACTTCAACTTTCTTTCATGTAATTCAGGACCCATCACAGCTTCTTTAATATATGTTTTAAAAATACAGCTCCTTTGAGCAAAAAAAGCACAGGGAGCAATCCAGGCTAATTCAGGAGAAATAACATTTAATAACCAACTGATTGTGAAGACCCATTGACTTGATGAGTGTAAGCAGTGTATGGAGTGAAAAAGTCTTAAAGAACATCACAGGTATAATAACAAAGTGAAAAGTGCCTAGCTGTCTCTTTTAAAATTCTTTGGAGGGGGTTATTAACATGATAGATATATATATGAATTTCTCTTTCTCTTTGCATAATCATTTCTAATGCACACACAATCATTTGACATGGGAGTTAGAAGGTGTGAAGATTGTAGGGGGACATCTATTTCTTTGATTTTTGAGTGTTAATAAGGCAATAGTACATATATCCTCTGGGTTACTGCTTTCCAAATTCTCCATTGATCTCTCTCCTGTTATTTCAAAGTCACCTTTATTGAGATAAGCATCTGCTACATTCCCCTGTCAGAGACAGGATACTAGGCTGAATAGACTTTCAGCTTAATCCAGTCTAGCTGTCATAAAGTCTTACAAACTGTAAGTTCCAGAAATGAAAAAGATCAAAATTATTAGTGGAGGTTCAAAAATATAATACAATCATACAAAATAATTACTGTCAGGACTCCTTCACTTTACAAACATATAAAATGCACTTACTTTGAGAGCGAGAAGGGGGAAAAAATCCTTCCATTAGAAAATATAGTCACAAAGCTCTGAACAAATAAATTCACACACTGCAGAGTACACACACACGCATGCAGGCATGCACGTACATACACGCATGCGTGCGCGCGCACACACACACACACATGCTTAGAGTTTACACTGCATTCTTCTGATGCCATGATTATTATTTTATTTGTACACCCACCTTTACTGCACATTCTAAACAAACAATAGACAACAGTGTACGGACTTTTTTTCCTTAAAACTGCAACAAAATAAGTCTCAACATTTGCAAAACATTCCTTTATTATTAGAAATAAATTATTTTGTATAAAAATTAGCATGCGTTGACCATTGCATTTATTTTAGCATAACCCAGGACTTAATTCAGTCAGCCATCACAAGAAACAAACTCATCTTCTTTTACAAGTTGAACAATGTAGGACAGGAAAGGAAATTGTCACAATCACAAAAAAATACTTACAAATATAACATCAGACATGATTTATTTCAACAGCATTTTTTTTTCACAAGCTAACATTTTTTTTCCTTTTGTGATTTGCTTCCTTTTGTGAATGAACAGTTAAGAAGCTTGACACTTTGTCTCTATGTTATAAAACTGGACTTTTCCTTCTCCTGCCTCTTTTTGTCTTTTGCCTCTTGTTTAATCCTTGTCCTTTAGGAGACTGACTATTGATTTGAATGTAGTCTACTGATATTTCCAAGACTGAATTCTGGTGGTGGTAAAGTCTTTGTTTGCAAGATCCCATCCTGCAGGTCTTCCAGTGAATTTTGTCGCTGCTCAGTTTGCCTGATTGCTGTAACTGACATAAGTTGTCTTGGTAGAGGAGGCTGTAAATCAAAAAACCAAAACCAAACAACAACAAAAAAGAAAGTTCAGGACTTTTAGAAACAAGGGAGGAGACATATTTAGCATTTGAACTCAGGTGGTGTCCAACTATATTTCCAAATATCATGGCCCATGTTCATGGAATAAAGCAAGAAGGTTTAAGCATGGATATAAGCTGTGAGTAAATTGGACCTCAAGTTCTGTGTTGTTGATGATGACTTAATTTGTTTATGACTTAGGGAAGCAGAGGTCGATACATGATAGAACAATGATGAGTGGTTTTAGCATACCGGTAACAGAATTCCAACATATTATTCATCTGGTATTGTTTTAGCTGGTTTCTGTATAGATGTTTTTTAATTTAGTGCTTGGATTTTTCTGTCTCTTCTACTGATTGAAGAAAAATTTGCAGCTAGTGGTGGGTTGTCCGTCTAGAAGGAGGCTTATGATCCTTAAAAGGAGCAAAGCCTAACACTGGAAACATCTCTCGAAGTTAGTGAAACTGAGTATTAGTGCCTACAGCACACATTCTCTGGAGAGCCTTCAGACACAAGGCATCTGCATATAAGTGAGCCAGTAGAATTGCTTATGAGAGCCTAGGCTGTATTTTAGAGCTGCCATGTTATTATGGTCTCCTTATGTTGATGGTCAGCTGAACATTTCTTCCTTTGGGCAAAGCTGATACCCCTTGTTCAGAATAAGGCTATATGTTGAGAAAGTTAAACACCTTTACTACTGTAAAAACGATCAACTGTGAATCTTATGTGGAAGTTTGTGTCTGCTTCTAGCCCTTATATCTTATCCCTTTGCTGTAAAAAATATGGGCCAAGTCTCCACTGTTGTGTTAATGTAGTGGTGGGAAGAGAGAAATGGTAACATCAGGTGTCACAGGCAGCTTCCTAATTTTAAACCAGTTGGGTACATGGCAAATCAGACTGCTGGGGGACTGAGTCTCTTTTTTGTCTCTGTAATAAGGTCTATGTCACACTACATAAAGAGGAATTTGGCTTCCCAAATATGTTTTATATTCCATCTGCTACAGACATGTTCTGCTTATAAGAGTGAAGACTACAGCTGGCAGGATGAAAATAATTTGATGGCACAAAAGTTGTCTGGTCTATAGATTCAAAGATCTTAATTCTATTTCCATACCTTCTTTGCTTCCTTCAATTTCTTTTTTCTATATAAAATCTGGTAGGAACAGCTGAGATAGATAGGAAAAGGATTCTTCATGCTAACTCCTAAATCCAGTCTGACAATCTGAAGAACAGACTACAGAAACCAAGAAATGACAGTTCCTCTCTCCTGCACCAAAGATTAAACTAAATCAAAGATCACTAAAAATTCCTGCAAAATAATACTAGGTAGTATAAATAAGTAAGTTGGCGCCTTGCTTTTTCTTCATGTTTTCTTTGGGCTTCTGGGCAATTTGATTCTATGTTGCATTTGCCATTTTTTAAGACACAATGGAACCAGACCATTATACTTCACATATCACTATATTTTTTGTTCCCTAGGAATGTACATATAAGAATGAATAATCAAAAAGGAAGCTGAAAAACTTAATATTTCTTACTTCCACTTGCACAGGTATCTCCAGTACTTTGTGTCTGAAAGAGCTAATTTATGAAAGGATTGGTTTTGGCACACTAAGCAAGCCTTTCACATAATCAATCACAGTATTCCAGCACTGACATGAAATAGCTTTATTTGCATGTACTGGGACACTTGAAGCAAATATAGCCTCATTTACATCTTTCAGATCTTTCAGATGATATGTACTGCTCCAATCTGAACTCTCCCATGCTCCCACAGCTGGATTTCTGAGAGGATTCTATTTTTCCTTTGGCCTGTTAAGTTCCTTCTGAAAATAATGCAGGACTGCTGAAATGGCACAAAGTTCCTTAGAGCATAAAAGGATTTTGTTCCCAGCTAAGAAATAACAAATAAATGCACATCTGCAAACACTGCACACTTGGGAACAAAAGGACAGAGGGAGCAGAGCTTATTTTTGTCCCTCGCCCTGAAATTAGGCTCAAATATGTGATCAGGTTAAGCTAGCTTACCGCATTACCCTGTATCAGCTGAGTTTTACGATAACTTTTCATGTGCATGTTTTTAGCCCACAGCGAGGTAACATAATCGGATTTATCACAACTCAGTAAGCTGAATTATGTGAGGACATTTGCAAGAAGCTCAAAACACACAAAAAAATAAGTAGCTACTACACCTCAGCTGATTTAGAGTAACTTGTTAATTTGCTGTAACTTTGTTCTATATCTGAGACTTAAGTAGTTCTAACAGAATTAATCTAGGACTGTTCAAGAAACAAAAATTATGATATTGAGTTCTCAGTGTTGTTACTTTAAAAATGATAACACAGAAAACTAGTGTAGAGAGTAGTTTCAGATGTGTTAAATCTAATCTCATCTCCAAACAATGTCTTTTTACTTGATAAATATTGCAAGTGTCTTTATAGTTCACTGTAATAAGCCTACAGTTCCTGTTTGGGGATCTGAAAGCTTCAGCAGCTGGTGTCCTGCTCTTTAAGACTTAGCATTTCATAGTAATAACATGAACCACATTTGGCAAGCATAGATGGCCAGAAAAAGTAACAGATTTGGCAAAAAATATTTCTGGGAATGAACACTCTTTTCTAGCTCCAGTTACTACATTACCATTGGAATGAGACAAAAAGAAAAAGAATAAAATAAAAGGATCTAAAGCAATTTAGAATGTTTATTGTGATCTGACCTATATGCATTTAAAGTACTTGTCATTGTTATGCCTTCTGTAATTGCATCTGGATAATTTTTTTCATCCTGTTTCCCAGATACAATTTGTTTTCCACTGAATATGAATGTTTTTCCACAAAAAACATGACTGTATTCATACAGGGGACAACATGGAATAAAGTCTGTTACATGGAATAGGACTAACCAGACAGAGCAGAGTTGTCTCTGGATGGAAGCAAAAGGAATTACCTGACTCTCTCATCTTATTTCTCCCCTAGTTATGAGCCAGTATTTGTGCTTGGGAAATGGTAGGAAACACTTACTACCCACTTCTGGTATACTAAGGATAGCCTGATTTTTTGCGATCAGCTTCATATGCTATCACTGAAAAGAACAATCTACCTCACATGGAGTCAGTGCAAGAAGAAATTTTGTAATGTTGAGTGGCTGTTACTATCAACCTAGTTAGAAAAGAACTTACGAAGCATTGTGCACTGATAATTCACAGGAACCTCCAAAAGTTTTGACAATAACTATTTTGGCAGAAAAGAGGAAAGCTGATAAAATCCAAAAGGGGAACAATTTTGAGGAAGAGACAAACCCATCTTGAGGCCAAGAGCTCAATTATATAAGGACAGCTCTCTGGAGTGCAAGTAACTTGACTCTGAATTTTTGCCTATTAAACATTATGATGCCTGGATCAAAGCCTAGTCAGGACATACTCCTAGTGAGCTCAGAATTATGTTACTGTTAAAATCAGGTTTAAAACACAGTAAATAAGCATTACCGTGCATACATCACACTACTGGAGAAGCAGACTTGCTTCCAATAGCAGCTGTTTCCATGAATTATGCATAATCGTAGTTTAAGGAATACCAGACACAGCATTTCTTAATTAGGTAGAGTGGATAAACATCAGATACCCAAGACTTTCTTATTAACACTCTTT
>NW_009259596.1:3632795-3662957 GCF_000687185.1 Egretta garzetta
CTTTTTTGGGGGGGGGAAAAAAAAAAAAAAAAAAAAAAAGACCCCAAAGAAAAGTAATGCCAAGCAGTGAGGTGAAACTAAGTGTACTTTAGGAAGTGTGGTAATATTTCATGCTTAAAGTCATCTTAACAGCTTTTTACTCATCTAATATATGATGCTCTATTGTGATTTGTAATGTGTGAATGAAAATAAAGTAAAGCCACATTTCCTTTTAATCTTTAATTTCACAAACATGGCTTCTTTCTGAATTTTCTTTTGGTGACTTCTGATGATTTGAGAAATTATTGAGTTCATCATATTTCCATGCTATTATTTGATCCATAAGGAATTCAATTGCCTTTCTCCTTTTGTCCTTAGTTATATGATATAATCTGAAGCTGTATAAACCCACAGCTCAGGCTAGCAGATTTACACATTTTGAAGGGTTATGAGTTTTTCAAGTGAATTGGTTTGCACTCAGTATCCTCTATGCATCATCCAACCAATTCCTTATCCGCCAAACAGTTCACCCATCAAATCCACGTCTCCCCAGTTTGGAGAGAAGGATGTTGTGGGGGACCGGGTTGAAGGCTTTACAGAAGTCCAGATAGATGACATCTGTTGCTTTTCCCTTATCCACAGTCACTTTCTCATAGAAAGCCACTAGGCTGGCCAGGAAGGACTTCCCCTTGGTGAAGCCATGCTGGCTATCTCAAATCATCTCCCTGTCCTCCATGTGCTAGCAATCAATCTCCTGTCAACATCATCAAAAACTAAAGGAAAAATACACACACACCCCATTTGCAGTAAAATGACTAAAAATTTTGTCCTTAACTGTAACAGCTGCTGTCCATCCCATGTGACGTCTAACTCCTCAATAGAAACCAATTCTGCTTTACTACTAAGCTCTTGGGATAAAGTTACTGGCTCTACTCATATTTGAATATTATTATTGTGAAGTCCAGTTTATAAGACTGTATTTCACATTGTGAAATGGAAGCTATAACCTCTGTTCTCTTCTATACCAGAGCAATTTAGAGATGTGGCAAGATTCAAGAACTTTTCTGACATGGGAATTAACTTTCTCCCATTACTCATCCATGACATAACAGAACATGTAATGCTTGAGCTGCGTATGAATTATCACAATTTTGTACCAAGATGAGTAAAACCACAACAAAAGCCTGGATGGGAAGCGTTATTCTGGGAAGCATTAGTACTCATGAATTATGATAAATGAACAAGTCAACAAATATTAAGTTAAGGTGGAAAGGTAAAAAGCATTATTTTCACTTCCATATCTAACTGAAAAATAAAACCAATGTTAACTGTTTTCATTATCTTTTTTTCAACAGCTTTTGAGTTTTAAATATACAATGATGACCATAAATACACCTCATTGACTGTCAGGACATACCACGACTGGCACAGCAATGCACAACACATCAAATTAGCGCTAGCTAAACCAGATCATTTTAAAAAGATGTGGCTTTCCAAAATCTGCTTGTGCTTTTTTTTTTCTTTACTAGCCTCACATGAATTCTGACACATCTCTGGATTCATGCAGAACAAGCAACAAAAAGAATAATGTTTATTATTAAAAGAAAGTGCATTCTTGTGAACGTACATCTATTAGGATGTGCTGCCACTCTTGACCATGGGAAAGTCTACAGATGACTTACTGTTGGTTTCAAGACTTTCACAGAGTTCAGTTTTGACCTCGCCATTTGGTCTGTCATTTCCTTTTTGTGTCAGTTTGCTTTGCATTGTGGCAGCTGTCACTACAGCCTTGAAGCTCCGCTTCCGTTTTTGAACATTCTGCTCTGGATGAAAAATGATAATATAAACCTTGGGCATGTAGAGCATGCCCAGAGACACAGAAGCACTTAAACTCATGGAGACAGTAAGTGTTGTTGTCTGGATGTACATCTGGGGAAGGAAAGAAACAACAACATAAAAATCATTGTTATATTGATTTAATATAAGAAGGACAATAAAGTAATTAACTTAAAAATGCTAGGTGGAAAGGGAAGTAATAACACTTCTCCTTTTCTGTGCATACATCAGAAGGACCCTTTACTTTGGTTGCCGTTAGGTATGGTCAAGTATGGCTGTTTCATGTTGGTTTTTTAACCTTAGGAGTAGGTGGTAGAAACAACACAATATTTATTAAACTTCATTCTCATAAAAGTAATCAAGATTCTGTAGCAACCCCATTTTCAGAAAATAAACAAATATGTCTGTACAGGAAAACACGCGTGACAATAGGGTTAGCCTTGTACCATCTACTTTAATACACAGAAACTTCAACAACAATATTCCACATGGTGTGCACAGCATGGTTCAGCCGGCAGCAGGCATAATGCAGAATCTAATTAAAATTTTTATATACCCTTTGAGTTCCAAGCTTGGAAAAAAAATAGTTTCTCCGATACGGAGCTTGAATATTCTTGAGTTTGTTGGGGACTTTTGTTGTTGTTGTAGTTTTTAACATTTACACCTTATTGTTGAATTCTAGTCACAATGCTCTGTTGGCACATAATCAATATATTAATATGTCCTAATTAAGAAATCAGAAAATTGAGGAACCAGGAAATCAGATCACAAAGGACCTCAGACCCCTATAGATACAAAGGAAAAATCTGACATTTCTGATTGAATCTGTCTATTGTTTGTTACCACCTCCAAAAAGAAAGCAACTCTGGTCTTCCACAGTCCCATAAAAGAAAATGACAGTGATAACTCCATGAGAACAGCAGAGAGAAGTTTTTATGTGGAGAAGTATTCAGATAGTATATTAGAAATACTAATTGTAGTTCTGCTCAACATTTATTTTTTCTTAGGAAATTATATTTTATTAGACATTTTATGAGGCAATTTTATTTTACAGTTCTGTGTAGTTTGCTAAACTGAGTAGGAAATCTCTCAGTAATCATGTTGTTAGACTGAAAAAGATACCGAAGTAAAATCTGCTCATTGCCTTGGCAGAGGATTCGCTGACATTGTTGTCAGGCATGATTTTAAGCACTAACCAATACTATTACATTAACCTGGAGATAAGGTAATAAGTCTGTCTGCAATATCATCTGTTTTTATTAAGTGCCTTTGGGTAACTTGGCCTTTGGCAGAAAAGTAGAGCTATAATAAACTGGTGTGCAGTCGCTATTATAGTTGAATATTTTTAATGTCTTTCAGCTTACAAAGTTTTTCCATTAGATACTTTCTCCTTCGAGATCACAAATAAACTGTGCTCTCACTTAAAGCAATGTTAGGTGAGAAATGTGATAAATGTATTTTGGAAGTGTGGACTGTCACTCTGAACTACCTTGCAAAGTATTATTGCACAGAAAACTGCCAAATATTACCATAGAATGAGGGACAGCCCAATCTACTCTTTAAGGAAAGACTGACAATTCTTCAGAATTTGTAAGAAGCTGAACCTGCTTTCAGGGACAGCACCAGACCAGAAAGACAATCAGGATTGTCTACTTACTGTGCTGAGGAGAGTTATAGGAGCAACACCTTCCTTCATTTCAGTAATACATCAGGAAATATACAAAATACAGCCTTTTCTCACACCAGTGAAACAATTCCATTCCCTTCAATCTCCAAAATAATAGTGGTGTGCCTGAAAGCAGAGCTTGACCTACATTTTGCAAGAACACTTCTAATGAAAACCTCACACGGTTACATTAATAAGCAGTTGTTTTCAGACTTCTGTGGAAGAACCTCTCTGCAGATGCACATTCACATGCAAACAGCACTAATGACGTACCCATTTCTCTCTGAACCAAACTGGCTGATCAATTAAACTGGTACAGCAGTGGCTTTTAAGGTTAAACGTTGCATTAGGAGGTGTCCAAAAGCAAAAGTATTTTGGTTCCTAAAGATGCATATACATCCTAATGGGATTTGAAAAACTGAAATCAATGCAAATAATACCTTTAACAAACTGTAGTGCATATGAAAATTCTATTAAACATAAAAAAACCTTTGCTGAAGATTTACCATTTTTTAAATCCAACTCATGGCAGTTAAGTGGCTAGCTGAGCCTCACCCAATGAATCTGTAACAATACCTGGCATTTAAATATATTTTTTTCAAGTCCTTATCAAGTACCCAATCTGTAATGCTCATCATTCTCTCATGGTTCAGTGTAAGATTTAGACGATAAAAAAGGATAAAGAACCTCTGGATAGGGTAAAATACATACATTCATGTGATAGTACTAGTCATATTAACAACAAAAACATGCATTATAGTAGATGTCAATGACTTTTTTTTTGTGGTAAGAACTCCCACAGTGCCAAGCTCTTACAAATACCAAAGGGAAAATATGTCTGCCTGAAGGTTTACATTCAAGTAAGTTTCATAAGTGAATCAGCTCTAAATCTGGTCATGCATCCACTGAAATAATAAGAGCACATGGATTTCAATGCACTTACTGCAGGTATTTTGTATGAGGTGTATCGTTACATCTAATGTATTTTCTGTGGATTTAGTTGAAATGACCAACACAACAGCCTATTTAAAAAAATCCAAATCACAGATAGTTTCACATTGCGGATTACAATTCATATGCAGTGAGATTTATTTCTAATGATTGTTGTGTTTTTGAACAAGTCATTATAATTATGAAACATTAAAACTAGAATGAATTGGGAATTTTCTGGCAGAACTGTTGTTAAGTAGTGAATAGTCTTTAGAAAGCTTCGGCCTCAGGGATCCTGTTTTGCATGGACAACTCTTACTACTTACTCTTTAATGAAACTAATGAGAAAGAAGCTTGCTAGACCTTGAGAGGAAGGCTTTGAACATACACTTACACGTACACATTGTGTGGTGTGTACATCAGCCTGACTCCACATGCTAATGCAATTGCATACTCAGCTGGAGACCTGTTGTCAATGACAGTCTGGGTTTGATTCTTTTTCCTATTAAAATCATAGATTCATAGAATGCTTTGGGTTGGAAAGCACCTTTAAAGATCATCTAGTTCAACGTTCCTGCAACGAGCAGGGGCTTCTTCAAATAGATCAGGTTGCTCAGAGCCCCTTCCAACCTGACCTTGAATGTTTCCAGGGACGGGGCATCTACGACCTCTCTGGGCAACCTGTTCCAGTGTTTCACCACACTCATAAAAAAATTTCTTCCTTATATCTAGTCTGAATCTACCTTCCTTTAGCTTAAAACCATTACCCCTTGTTCTATTGCAACAGGCCCTACTTCTTTTTAAATGGTCATCTGAGGCTGAGATTCTGTCTATCGGACAGGAACATCCCCTGCATCTAATCTTTCCCATCTTTGGAATCCCCTTCTTGCAGCCTGATGAAGCACAAGTCTAGCAAACAGGATGCCACACACTTGGTTTGACTTTTGTCTGACTCCTTTCTTGTTTTATCCCTGACAAGAGGACAATGATGTTTTATGGCTGTGCATTCTGGAACTTTTATTATTCTGGGAACATAACTACCTGTAACTTTTACAGAATTAGCTGCTCTAAAAATCAAGGAGCACCAAAAGTAGTTCAGTTTAACAAGATATGAGGTCTGAATAATTTTTCATGTGTCTCACAGTGGTAGCTCACTCTAAGTTATAGGAGAACAAAGGTCCCTTTCTCACGATTCATGGTCACATAGAAATGAATTTCAGCACTCACACTAAAATCCCTTCTGAACTACAAACTTTTTGTCCAATAAAGCCTTTCACAGATGTAACAAAGACTGCTATATCTATTCTCCTTGTTCTTGACAGTCAGAAGATATAAGACAGAAAACTAAAATCATGGTAACAAAAGAAAAAAAATCTTTATACTATGGGAAAAACTTGATGCTTAAATGCCTTCATATCTCCATTCCCCACCCCAGCTCCACACCAGAATGGATACAGGGCTTCTTATGTACTGTTTTCCACCTCCAGAACTGACAAAGGATCCCTCACAACAGACCGTCCCATATAAATGATCTAGACCCTGTGTACCCATGATCTGTCTATCACAGAAATGACCTGGACCTTTTCCTCACCCAAAGAGTCTTACAAGCTTGATAATATAGCCTGCAACTGCCTCAGAAGTTAAAATAAATAATAGCTGTGTGGATATTTAGGGATTTTCTATCTTCTACCATTGATCCTAGGACTATGTATCTCCTTTTTTCTACTCTGAAACTTAAAATGTGCCATAGGAACTATTGGGGCACCCAGAAAGGATATTTTAGGTAAACAGATACTTTGATGGCTTCTCCATTTTAGAAGTATTTGAAATTGAATTGCCTCCTCAGTAACCTGAAAAATTTCTATGCATCAAAGCAGGTGGGTGCACCAAATTGTCCCAGTGCACTCAGCTGAATGACTCAGCTAGGCTTCACTGCTTAGAACTGAAATATCCCCAAAGACCCCAGTAGTGTTCCATCAGTTTGGTGCTTATAGAGGCAATGTCATGCACAAGGCATGCCTTGAGTTCATCAGAAAGCAAACAATTTAATTAAAGAAAAAACAGTGGTAATGTCACAACTTTTGTCCAGATTCCTTCCTTGGTTTGAGTCCTCCCCTACTTTCCCACATAAGATTATATTCGGGGTCTCTTCAGAATTTCTGGTTTTCTGTGCTATTTATTTTTATTTTCTACTCAGTTTTAATAGGTCAGATAGAGGGTACCTCCCACCCAGCCTGTTCCCTAATCTTGTTTTAATAGTATATCCTGGATAGGTGGTAGATATTGCTATTGTGATTTCTTGAGTGAATTGAATCAAAGTTTTCCACTTTGGTGCAAGTTCTCTAACTGCCAGTAGTTTTAACACAGAAGGTGAACAAGTCCAGCAGTTAGTGAAGTGCTGCCGACACAGAGGGAAGGTTTGATACATCTCAAGCTATCGGTGTGCCTAGTGTAGGTCCAACTCAGCCACCTGCACTCCAAAGAGAAATGGATGTTTAAAAGGATGCAGCTGGTCTACTGTCTCTTATTGGCTAATTCTATGCAATTTGCCCTTTAGAAGTGCCTTCTTCCGCAGGCTAAAGAAATAGCCTTGGTATCAAATATTGGAGTCAGCACCATCCTGCTGAGACAGACATACCCAGATAGGCACTCTTGAATGTGTCCCACGCTGTCAGTAACAGAGCAGAAGACTGAATTATGGTTTAATTTTTCCCTTATCCTTGTTACCAAATACTTTATGTTTCTTATGTGAATCTTCTCAGTTCCTTCAACTGCTTTCATTTTTTAAAGCCAGAACTGTAGCAAGCTTCGTTTCCCATAAGGGTTTTTTGCTCTCATTCCCTCCTGCCACTCCTGCCTTCACTCCCAGCTCTTGGAAGCCTTTACCAGATCATTTATAGCCAGAAGATAAATGATACATCATAAAATAAAGATACATGCCATCTATCCACAGGCATCCCACAGATTGGGAAAGACAGAAAAATGGTCCCTTTCCATTTGTGGTGGAGAGAGCACGAGCCTTTTTAGTCTCAGTAAAACACTGAAAGCATTCATAGCCATCCTCCCTCTGCTGCAGAATCTAGAGAGCTCAGAAAAAGACAGTCCCTTTCTTCTTTCATGCACATGCCATAATATTACAATTGCTTTTGCAAGTATTGCTGCTTGCTGAAGAGTTGACTGGATGACCACACTTATGGCTTCACAGTTGTGTTCACAAATCAGAAAGAACTGCCATGGAATGGATTCCACACCAAAAATCAACATGGAAAAGGCTGCTTGCAGGCAAATATATTTGAAATTGGGAGACTATAAACAGGGAGGTAACAATGCTGGCAAAGTGCCAACAACTAGGAGAGGGATTCATGCTTCTCTCCATTTTCATAAGCTTACACCTACAGATTTTTATTATTTTCAGTGTGCAATACACTTTTCCATCTAGACCTGTCAGAAGAAAATTCATCTTTTCTTGAACAATAACATTAAGTGCAAGTCAGTCGTTGCTTTGCTCATATAACAAGATTATTTGCCAGTTATGAGATAAACTTCATGGAATGAGCCTTCTTCAAACATTTGCTCAGTTATAAAACATGGGAAACTACTAAACAAACATATATTTTAACCTTTTAAAAACATTCCTTACCAAACTATTAGTTGAAAAGAAGCTTTAAGAGAAAAAGTCAAAGTCTTTTCACAAACACGAAAGTGCAACATATATTAGGTTATCTCAAGCAGTAAATATAGGCTGTAATTCTGTTCATTGCAGAGAAAACTGAGAAAAAAAATCCTCTTTATATTTATCTGTACATTTCTGTTGCTTTCAGAAACCTTAAGAGAAAGGAAAGATCTAATAACTGATTTCAAATTAAATGTGTACCAGCTTTAAAAAGGATGAAATTTCATTAAAGCTTGGATGTGAGAGGAGCTATAAAAGCTTGTAGCCTCAGTAGAACATGTATACACCTGCACTTCAGAAACTGAATTATGGTAGCTATTTCACTTCAGATTTTCCACTTAAGTCTAATTTTGACCTTTCCTGCAATATTTATAAGTATTCCCTTTCTACCCATAGTTTTTTTTATGCAAAGAATGGAATGTCTTTACTAGGTCTTTTTTTAGCATTATTTTCAGGCAAGCAGATACAGAGAACTCAATGTTGTCAATTGCTCATTGGAGATAGTATGTTCCACAACTGCACGTTGAAAAGTTTGCATCGCATAGTTTTCCCTCCAAAGTGTTTTTTCACCATATGCCTAAAACTAACCTTAGTTCATCCAAACATTTTCCAGTGACTTCTCAATACCTGATTTTACCATGGAGGTAGAGTAGGACAGCTGTATCCCAAACAAAGACAACTCCTGAAACTCAGATAATGGGAATTTGAAGTTATTCACTTCACCAAGCCCTGCTCATTTGCCCTGTCATTTGGGAACAAATGGGTCGGGGTAACCCCCGGTATCAATACAGGTTGGGGGAAGAAAGGATCAAGAGCAGCCCTGCTGAGAGGGACTTGGGGGTGCTGATGGATGCAAAGCTGGACATGAGCCGGCAAGTGCGCTGGCAGCCCACAAGGCCAACCGTACTCTGGGTTGCATCAGGAGAAGCGTGGCCAGCAGGTCGAGGGAGGTGATTCTGCCCCTCTACTCTGCTCTGGCAAGACACCACCAGGACTACTGCATCCAGCTGTGAGGTTCCCAGTACAAGACAGACATGGACCTGTTAGACCAGGTCTGAAGGAGGGCCATGAAAATTATCAGAGGGATGGAACATCTCTCCTATGGAGAGAGGCTGAGAAAGTTGGATTGTTCAGTCTGGAGAAGAGAAATCTCCTGGTAGATGCGGGAGGTGCACAAACCCTGATAAAGACTGGGTTTTTCTGACCGTTGAAATATAGCTGCACACCCTTAATTTTTTGTGCCCTTACTTTTCACGCTGTTACTTTTTGTGCCCTTACTGCCCTACTGTCGCTGTTGTCACATACACAGTCACTGGTAGATAGAACCCTCAGCCAATAGGAACCACAGGTCAGATTTGACTAGGGTATAAACAGAGTCCCACCAGAGGGCAAATTGGGTTGGTCCTCCTCAGAGCAGCAGGTGTGCAGTCTGGGACTCTCCCCTTGGGTCAGGATGCCACCCAAGGTAACTCCTTGAGGTTGAGAGCCCTTGCCTTATTAGGTGAGTGATTGCACATTTTGAGTCATCATTCTAAAGCTTAAGAATTTTTAAGTTGGCTGTGTAGTATTATTTCCCATTTATATCCAGAACCTGTGGCTTACTAATGTTCATCAGAGTACCAAACCCTTTTTTTTGGAATAAATATGATTTTGGGTTACATCACCTGCCTAATTTGACTTTGTGAACCTCCACAACAGGACACCATACCGTAGCCTTTCAATGCATGAAGAGGGGTTATAAGAGACAGACTTTTTACCAAGACCTGTATTGACAGCACAAGGGACAACAGTTTTAAACTGAAAGAGGGTAGATTAGATTGGGTACAAAGAAGAATATTTTTATTATGAGGGTGGTGAGGCACTGGAACAGGTTACACAGAGAAGCTATGGGTGCCCCATAATTGGAAGTGTTCAAGGTCAGGTTGGATGGGGCTTTGAGCAACCTGATCTAGTGAAAGATGTCACTGCCCATGGCGGGGGATTGGAGTAGATGACCTTTAAAGGTCCCTTCCAGCCCAAACCATTCTATGAATCCATGATTCATAGCAGCATGGCACTTTCTCAACATGGTGGGTTTTAATGGCAGTTGTCATTTCTATTGGCAAATGTCACCTCTAACCATAAAATTATAGAAAATTTGCTCTTTTGCTTGTTTTAATTCCTTGGGTTTGTTCCTTCCTCTTCCCTGTGCTTCAGTTTATGAGTTTTAGACACTTTAGCTCTTCTGTAATTGTTACATTTGAAAAAGCTTTCTGCTGATGTGTAACCCCTGTAGACCTAGTCAGTGGTTTTACAGATAACATCATAGAACATTGGCATCAGAAATTATGTTGCTCTGTGGCAAAAGATGGAGAAGATTAGGTTGAAACAAGTGTTGCATTATCAAATATTCTGCTCGTTGGGAATGAGCAAGATTTTTGAAGAGAAAAAAAATTTCAACTTCACTTCATCTGCAACACTTATTACAATGTTTTATTAAGAACAGTAATAAACTAAACTCTGCTTCCTTACCATGGTCCATCCTTAGGACATAGGTCTCATGGAAAATGGTAGGCACTGCCTTGCAGACCTTCAAATTAATTTAAAATATCAGTAGGTAATTTGATTATATTTTCTTCTCATAAGTTAGGTTAGATATCACACTATCATACAACTTACTGCACATAATTTATTGCAGTATTACAGTTTTTAAAGGGCCATGTCATCCATTCATCTCATCAGCTTTACTATAAATAGAGCCACAGTAGACAATCTCTGATCAAAGACCAATCTCTGCCTGTTGAAATGTGTATGATTGTCCTAATATTCAGGAATACTGAACTCCAAAAGCTCAAGTAGAAGGTAGGTACTCACAATTTGTAAAAATAAGCTAAGAAATACCTAAATACCAGTAAAGAAAATGTCAATATTAAATAACCATATTGGGAAAAGTCTGTGCTGCATGGAAATCCTGAGGAAGGAGATTATTTTAAAAAAAGTAGTTCTTATGTTATACATTAATTGAATCTTCAGCATAATGTAGAATTAGGATTTGATAGTATATTGTGTTACACTTAAGATCTACTTACAGGCAAAATGCCAAGCAGAGAATTTATTGTTAGTTTAATTAAAATCTTAACAGCCTAATCAAAACTATAGCAAATATTATTATTAATCCAGTTACAATGATACTAGCTTTTACTGTTCAAATTATTTAATTATTACAGGAAAATCTCATTTGTAATGTAGCTAAATACATGAACTTCTGAGTATCAAACCCTTTTCTCCAGTCATACACACCCTGTCCATGATAAGGCAACAGATTCATCTCTCTGCAAGAAGAATAGAGGGAAAAGGAGTTTATGTTGAGTAGTCAGCATCCCAAGTCCTTCACCAGAAGAAGGTGCATGACGTTGATCGCCAGTGTTCCCCCCTCCTTAGTCTTGAGTCCAGCTGAGTTTACTTCTACACATTTTCTAACATCTTTTTAAAAATTAGTTCCCATCTACAGTCAGTCTACCTCCACCAATAAACTGCTTATTAATTGAATTTAAGTCCCAGTTACTTTGTTACTGAGTGGCTTCACAGATTTGTTGGATCTTTACTCTATACAGCATTCAGAGACCTAAACTGAAACAAGGAAGACAATAGTCTCCTGACTGCTGGACAGTTGTTATCACAACTAACACAAGCTCAGGACACCAGCCAAAATATATCCTGAAAGACCACATTGGCAGGTCAGCCTGTAGACTTTTCTTAGTAACAAAAAAATCATATTTATTGAGCTATAGCTGGGTACAACAGTGAATTTCAACCTCATTGCCAATTTTATGTAATAAAAAATATTCCTTTTTATAAGATTTCCAGAGATTTTCTACCAGAGATGTAGTCCAGCATTCAAATCACTTTCATACTCCTTTCAAATACTTACAAAATTAAAATTCCCTTTAGTCAAATGCATTCCAGTTTCCAATTGTATCAATTCATCTGGATAAGATGCAGCACAATTTAGAAAATTGGTTTTTCACTTCTATAATTTTTAGCAAAATTTATTTTATGTAAGACGTTTACAGTCTTCAGGTACCTACTTTGAATGCAGATTGTAGTTGCCCTAAGGCTAAATCAACTAGCAAATGTGGCAGGTGGACAACATTTAAAAATAAATTCATGTAGATTGGCACATCTTCAATTATAATCCATTTGAAAATATGGAATCTGACATTTTGGAACATTCAAAACTGAAGGAGCCAGTTGGCAACACCAAAATTGTCACTTTCATACTTGTCCAGTGATGAAAAAGGGAAAGAAAGAAGCCTTATGGACAACTAAGGAAAGGTGTTAAAAAAAAAGAGTGTGGCTTGGATTTAATTCATACTTCTGGATTAAAACAAAAACTAAAAAGTTTCCTATAACACAGGAGACCATTGTTGTTGACTGACACATTCTTATAACTAGAATATATTGCTGAATAGAAAGCAATCTTTTTCTTGTCTGGAGTTGAAATTTATAGTATTACAATCCTGTCTTTTTTAAATGACCAATACTGATTGAAGATCTATTTCCTATATTCACAAAACAGAAAAATCTTAATCTTAATTGCTGGTTTATTATGCTGTTAACTACATTTTCGTTTCAGTTTTCTGAAGTCTTTTAAATGTGCAGTATACCTGAGTTAAAAAGATAACCATGCTCTAGAAATACTATAAAGCAACCCTTAACTCTGTAATAATTAGCTTGCTACTGGGTTTAGTGCTAAAATATGTTTATTTATTTAGTGCACATAGCTTAAGTGTCAGAGTTCAAGTACCTGATATAGACAAATATTAAGTGAAGTACACTTGTTCAGAAGATAATTTTATTTAGCATCTTCAAGCAGGGCATAATTAAGTTACTCTGTCATATAAAATGATGGAGGCTTAAATAAGTAACAGCTGGTTACCCCAATGGCTGTACAACTGCAGGGCAGCCTTTGGCAGGAAAAACTGTGCAGACACAACCAATACATTATGCTAATGGGAACAATGTAATGAGCAAGGAAGCAGCTAAAATGGAATGACAAAAAGAAAAACAAAAAATCAAACAAGTCCCTTCAGCCCTCAGCACACGTTTCAGTTGCAATGTGGGAAGAGAAATCTTACAAAGGCTGTACTCAAGTACTAGCCTTATCTAGAATTGTTTGCCGAGTCCATTCCTTATGTCAGAATAAGTTTAATGACAGCAGGACGAAGCCAGTGATAGTTGGTCTCTTGACTTCAATGAATTTACACTGAATTGCTCTGAGAGGTGAATTGAACAAAACATATAAACTAATAAAATGTTTTTTCATTAAATTTCTCTCTGGTCTTTTAGAAAAAGAAATTAAGTAAAGTGTAGTATAAGTGGCCAAAATTAGACTTAAATATATGTGCATTGCAAAAGCATTTCCTCCCAGTTACTACTAATCTCTAAAGGTTTCACTCGAGTGCTTACTTGCCTTGGTGTTGCTCTGGGTTTTTTTTTTGTTCCGTAATTCATTGTGGCACTGCTCCAGTAGAGTTTTTCTGTCAGGTTTCATTCATTGCAGAAGGCCATTGTGAATTCCCTACCTATCTCTGGAGCAGGATGAAACCCCCACTAACCTGAACTGGATTTTAGAACCAGGCACCAGCTTCCTAGCTGCAGTGCAGAGGGTATATAGCGTGCTGTACACGATACGCTCCATGTCCTTTCAAAGTCCGCTCCAAAAGAACTTTCAAAATAGGACTTCTCACAATAAGTCTTTTCAAATAAGACTTTTGAAAGAGCGGATACGTCTTTATAATCTAGGCCAAAAATCATAATCTAGATGAGCCAAAACAGAAGCAGAGTACAGGGATTTCCAAGCATGGAGACAACAACCTGGAAAAGTTTAAGGACAGAGCAGAAACTGGAGGAGATGAAACGCCTTAAGAGAAGTTAGCTTATAAACTTTTGGAGGCAGTAGGAATAGAGAGATGAGTCTCTAACACACATTTCCCCTTGTATTTTTCACATGTAAGTATAACCCATACTACTGCTGAAATGCTGGTGACCCACCAACCACACACAAAGGCATCTGGTGTATATTGAAAATTATCATCTTAGGCAAAAGTTTAATATGAACAGCAACAAAGTAAAAAATCTTAGGCAATATATTCATGTGATCTATATTAGGAAGTGCACAAACAGAACACAGAGCAACTGTCCCTGGTCCACAGACTTTATTATATAATTCTACACAAGGAATGTCAAAAATATATCAAATAGCAGGTAACAACTGATTCAGCAGAAACTATGAGAGTACAAGTAATTTAGCAAGCAAAACTTTCCTTTGGGACATTTCACGTCCCGCTGCGATGGCACATGTTTGTTATACAAACCTGTCCAGACTCATTTGTGCTGGCTACCAACAAAGTTTTTATCAGTTTCTAGTTCTGTGGCTTTGCATGCTCTGAATTTCACTTTGGCAGCCTTCCTTTGAGCTCAGATAAATGCATATATGCAGAATCATACTCTTTTCCCTCAGTGTCTGTGCACCTATCATCTCAAGTGACCTGGGTACACCAATTCAGAAGAGAAAGGGAAGAACTGCCACCTGTTTTAGGCTATGTAAAAGCTTATCTGGTTTCTACAAGCATTATTATTATGGACTCCCTGTGTTCTTCCTAGAGAGCAGAACTGATAAAAACTCACCATTATCTCACATGTCTGTCTAGGTGCAGATTTACCAAGGGGAAAAAAGGTATATCAGGGCAAACATATCTTAATTTTTCCCATTTAATTACCTCAGTAGCATAGCCTTGTCATGGCTTTAGTTTATGCTTTTGCTTCCCTATGACACAAGTTTTGACACATTTTCATTACAATTCTGATATCTTCTTGCCCAATAGCTCCATCTATCAGATACAGCAGATCTTTATGCCCGACAAGCAGTTGCATCTGTCAAATAAGGGTCATGCATGGAAGGAGAGGCACAGGCATATTCTTAAACTGAAGGAAGTTCTGCACTAGGGCATCTGTTTAGTGCCACAGGACTAGTGCTAACCCACACACATGGTTGTTCCTGCAGGCACAGGCACTGGTTTATGACCCCATATGCAGCCTGTTCCATGTACAACAGCCTGTCATGTGAAAAAACACATAGTCAGTTATATAATTTCAGGCTAACTATACGTCTTTTCAAGCTTAATCCTGCCATTCTGCTATGTGGTTCAATCCAGCCATACACACTGTGACCCAAATTGCCTAATTTCTTTTGGATGCATGTATCCTTATTTTACATATAATGTCATATCATGGCATATCTGTTCAGAGTCCTACAGCTCCCACCTGAAGTGTATGCCTGAATTTCCTTTGTATGGAAAATTCCTCAGTGAGGGATGAAATGGGAGAGTTGCAATCTCAAGAACATGGGCAGAAAATGTCTGACAGTAGTTAGCAGGGGTCCAGGTACTGGATAGGTATCATACCACAATGCTTCTCAACCTCCAGGACAATTACATCAATTTCATTACCAAGATGTTTATTTACACCAGAATTCAGCAAGAAAACCACAGAGGGCTTTTGATGTGGCTTAGCTAACTATTCCCCAAACTCCTGATTTGTCTTTGAAGTTTCTCTGTGACCTAGACTCTTCTCAGTTTCATCATCAGGTAACCACATATTTATGGCATAGAGCTGACAAAAATACTATTTTTATGTCAGAACTTGGATAAGCTTTAAATTTCTTCTTTGTCTACCTGGAGGATTCTCATGGCAAGGCAGGATTTTGCTGACTCCCACAGAAATGTGCAGTATGAAGATATCTCAGAGGACCATGCCTGAGGTATCTCAGGAGAGGATCTCAGGAGAGCACGGTAGAGCAATGACGACACGTGTACTTCCCCTTCCAATCCCCCCCATGCATACATACAACCCTTCCTTCTACCTTTCATCTTATCTTTGCTCTTTATGTCTTCAGCATGAACCTCTCTTCTTTGATTTATTCTGCCAAATTTTATATATATATATTATATATATATGTGAAATATATATATTTTAGACAGCGAGATTGAGTGCACCCTCCGCAAGTTTGTGGATGACACCAAACTGACTGGTGCAGTTGTAACACCAGAAGGACAGGATGTCATCCAGAGAGACCTTGACAGGCTGGAAAGGTGGGCCTGTGTGAACCTCATGAGGTTCAACAAGGCCAAGTGCAAGGTCCTGCACCTGGGTCGGGGTAACCCCCGGTTTTTAGATTCTACTCCTATGTAGATCATGGAGAAGTCTATTTCTTAAAATACCAGTTTAGAAAACTGACCATAGGAAATACTGTATCAAAAGGGCTTATTTTATCTAGAGGGGTGACTGATTTGGAGTTAGTAACACTTGAAATTTCTCCCTCTCCCTGCAATGGTTACAAAAGCAGAAGGAAATAATTGTTGTTTTTTATACTGATCAAGGGGTAAGAAGTAGTAGGTTTACACTGAAGCCAAAACTATCCATATTAAACATGGGGAAACAGATTTTACCACAAGGGCAGTGAAAACTTTGCTGAGGAGGTTGAAGGGTCTCGACCATAGGAGAATTTTAAGAAAAAGTTATGACAGCATCTTTCAGGAATAGGTTAGGCATAGTTGCAACTTTCTTAAAGCAGAGAGATCGACCAGATAATTCAAAAAGTTTTTTCCCAGTAATTTTTTTTCCCCCTTTTTTATGGGCTGAATGTTCTGTTTTAAATTATAGAGCTTTGAAGTAATAGCATGGTTGTAGTCCTTTATTCAGTGTAGTTAAGCATATAATATCACCATTCAGTCTCCGTTATGGTAAACAAGATTTTCTGTTGAAAACATATCTGTATATTTTATAGGTGTGAAAATATATATATATATATATATATATAAAATTCAACTGCAATGTTTTCTGGTGAGAATTCAATTAGTTTCTCCTGGATAGTAGCATGGTGTAGTCCTTCCACAATTCTTGTATGTAATTATTGACAATTATTTCTGTATTTGCACCCTCACCAATTACAAAGTCATCCATAGGTAATACTGCATCTTCACTAGATTCCGAATTAAAATCTCTCTGATGTCAGAATCTGATCTCTGCTTTCCCTCTGTCATTATTAACTGTCAACAATTTTAATCCTGAAATAAAATCTAACCTGTTAACTTTTCTGGGGATAATACCAGAGGTAGGAACTTATTTGTAGAAGGTATGCAGTAGCAGATGTACCTAAATTGCACTGCAGAACCAGCACCAAGGTGGGCTTGTGACTGATTCAACAGCTGCAGCACTCTTTGATCTACTGTGTTATACAGTGGTATCTTATCATTACTGCTGAGAGGGAAATGGCTTGTCCCTCATGTGACCATTCTCAGTGTGAAAAAGAGGTTTTGTCCCAGATCACAAACTGATTTTTTCTCAGTCTGAAAATCCACACAAACATACAAAAATGCAAGTCAGCTCAACTGAAGAATTTGGTTTCATTCTTTGCAAAAAGATTTTGCTTCATTTATTAGTATAGTTAGTTTGAGTTAGAAGGGACTTCAGGTCTCTAGTCCACATTCTCCTCAAAGCAGGGTCATCTGTGCAGTCAAACCAGGCATCTCAGGACTTTATCCAGTCAGGTCTTGGAAACCCCCAAGGATGAAGACAGACTGCACAGCCTCTCTGGGCAACCTGTTGAATTTGACTGTATTCAGAGGGAAAAATGGGTTTCCTTTTATCCAGTCTGAATGACTTTTGCCCATGTTTTCCCGCTCTCCTACCACACACCACTGTGAAGACCCTGGCTCCATTTCAGTGACCTTGATGTAGGCACTGGGGGCTACTGTTCAGTCTGTCCAAAGCTGTCCCTGCTCCAGGCTGAGCAAGGCAAGTTCCACCTCTTCACAGGGCAGGTGCTCCAGTCACCAACCATCATGGTGGCCTTGTGCTGAACTTTCTCTACTTTATTAATATGTGTCTTGTACTGGGAGGCTGGTATCCCAGATCTGGACTAATGATAGCTAGGTAAAGAGGCATAATCCCTTCCCTCAATCTATCTGCTAGCCCTGTTTGTGACCATGGCACTGTTAGCTCATGCTCAGTTTGTTGTCTGCCAGGACTCCATGGCCTTTTCCACAGAGCTGCTCCCAAGCCAGTCAGTCTCCAGCCTCCAATACCATTTCAAGGGCTCTGCCTTTCCAGTTGCCAAATTTTGCGCACGTCCTTGTTGAATTTTATGAGGTTCCCATTGGCCCATTCCTCCCTCTTGTTTAAGTTCCTCTAGATGACAGCCCTTTCCTCACGCATATCAATTAGCCCTCAATTTGGTACCATCTATGAACTTTAAGAGAGTGCATGTAATTGTTTTTTACTGATCATTGGTAACGATGTTAAACAGGACGTGTCCCAGAACAGACCCCTTGTTACTGGCCTCCAGGTAGAGCATGACCTATAACCACGACTCTCTGAGCCCCATCATCCAAATGACTCTCAACTATTTGGTTGTACACCTACCCAGACTATAACATCCTAACTTGGGTACCAAAATATTGCAGGGGACAGCACCAAAAACCTTGCTAAAATCAAGGTAAATGACATCCCCAGCTGTCCCCTCATTCACAAACCAAGATGTCCCATCATGGAAGACAATGAGGTTGACCAGGCACGTTGACTGTTCCCAGTAACCTTCCTCTCCTTTATGTGCCCAGAAATATGTTCCAAGGGGGCTTGCTCCATGATTTTCCCAGGGACCAAAGTGAGACAGACCTGCCTGCATATATAACAATGTTTTTCAGCTTTTAAAATTGAGTACTACGAAGTTACTTACAGGAAAATGGGGGAAGAAAAGGTGTCACCACAAACCATATAATAGTAGTAGTGATAAATAGGAGGTGTTACATCACAAGTTCTATAATAGTAGTAGTAATAATTAAGAAGTGTTGCTGAATTATCTCTAATAAAAATTAAGAAGTGTTACTGAACTATCTAATGATTTTTTTTTTTTTCTTTTTTTGTCTGTGGTATACTCTTGACATCTTGACATTCCTTGTTCTGTCTTCTTGAACTAAATAAAGAATACTGAGACAGAGACCATGTTTTAACTCGCTTAAATGTGCTCCAATTTGCACATTATGGATATTTAAATAACCTAAATAATAATGATATCAATAACAAATTAGTATTCAAAGTGAAATGATAAAATATGGTGAAACCTGTGTAAAGTACATGGGATTCAGGTCAGCTCAATTAATAGTCTGTATTTTCTATGGTATATTTTACTTGACTATACAAATTAGGGGGTTCTATTCCTCAAGGCATTTTATAAGTGTTAATTATTAATATAAAGTCTCTCCTTCAATACTATTTTTCCAGTGCTCAAAGCCAACCCAGAGTTCAACAGATTGCATATTTTTAAGATGTTGCCAATGTTTTAAACAGAAAATCCCTTTGGTTTACATTCCCATATATTCAGACTGTTGTTGCACATCTGCTGTAATGATTAAATAGGACATTCCATCTCTGGAGGAAAACCAACTCAATTAAGTGAAAGATCTAAAAGGTAGTTTTACTTGCCCTTCTTAAAAATAAATTTTAAAAAAAGACACTTCTGTTTTTTCTACTTTTCAACTGTAATTAATACCAGTAATAGTATAACAAAATGACAGAGAGCAGTTGCATGCCAAAAGAAACATGACCACACAATTACTAGTTACTATATACTGATTTTCTGTCATTAAAAAAAATTAAGGACCCTCACTAAATTTGTTAGTTATGGTTTCAATGCATCTAAATAAAGGGACCAACAGTCCTTGTTCTTTTAAACTAATGAGATAATCTATTTGCTTACCTTTCAGTGAACATGATTCAATGTCCTGGAATACAATCTGCAGCCTGCAAAATGGTGGCCAGACAAAAAAGCCAGCTTCGTTGGTTCCCTTAACTGCTTTCTTGGTCTATTCCAAATTAAATGCTCTGCCTTGCCAGATCACCCAGTTTTTCAATGCAAAATTTAATGCTTGTCTAAACTAAAAAGCCTCTGCCACTAGCCAATCTGCTGGGGCCATGCTGTCAAAGCCCCTTGATGTATGCCAAGAAGAGATGCTCTCCTGCCAGCACAGTTACATCACCTCACTCAATGACAGGTGCAAACTAACATTAGCTTTCCTCTATTGGCATAATCACACATTGGGGTTTTGCCAGTGTAACTATGTTAGTCAGCTTCAGTATGCAACTGTGAGGGGTTTTTTATTTAGTTTCTAATCTCACAGCTTTGTTGGGAAGTCCTTCTAGACATGGCCTAAGAATGTTACCATTAACGATCAAAATGGCAGATGAGAATGACTTCCACCTATAAGGAATATTTAACTTCCATCTATAACTTACCAAAATGTACCTGAAGATTTAAAAACTACCCTTGAGGACCATAGACTTCTGTTTGATTTGATTAGAAATGAACAGCTCATTTGTAACGTTTCTTCTAGCTGTTTGACCAGAGACTCCAATAATAACAGTCTATATCCGAAGTTTATCCTTTCTTGGAACATTCACAGATTCATTCTGCAATGTAAGGTTTATAGCTTTGTCCTGGTTTCAGCTGGGATTGAGTTATTTTTCTTCCTAGTATTTGGCATAGTGCTGTGTTTTGGATTTAGTATGAGAAGAATATTGATAACACACTGATGGTTTAGTTGTTGCTGAGCAGTGCTTACACCAGTCAAGGGCAGTTTTCAGCTTCCCCTGCTCTGCCAGCTGCACAAGAAGCTGGGAGGGGGCACAGCCAGGACAGCTGACCCCAACTGGCCAAAGGGCTATTCCAGACCATATGGCATCATGCTCAGTATAGAAACTGGGGGGAGTTGGCTGGGGGGGCAGCGATTGCTGCTCAGGGATGGGATGGGCATCGGTCAGTGGGTGGTGGGCAATTGCATTGTGCATCACTTATTTTTATATTCTCTTATCATTATCATTATCTTTATCATTATTATCACTATTATTCTTTTCCTCTGCTGTTTTATTAAACTGTCTTTATCTCAACCCATACGTTTTACTTTTTTCCGATTCTCTCCCCACCCCACTGGGGAGGGGGAAATGAGCGAGCAGCTGTGTGGTGCTTAGTTGCTGGCTGGGGTTAAACAACAACAATCTTATAATATTTTATAAGGTGTAACTCACACTACAGCTTGTTCCTCTCTTCTCTAGCTGTCCATGTAGGATGCCCACTTTTACATAAAATTTGGCTGAAACTGGATGCCAAACTATTATTTTTCTTTTAAATTCATGGTGGAATTAAGATGAGTAAGGTTGGTCATAAGTAGAATCTAAGTATTTTTGATATACAACTACACATACTTTCCGTACTTTATTCTGTCTGACAAAACCTCAGCAATTCCTGTATTAATCTGACAGATGTTACTGTATTTCCTTCTATCATTCCTATAAACCTGAAGAACTAAGTTGTTGCAGGCATCTACAATATTCATGTTTTGAAAGGAAAGGGATGTTTGTTTCATGCTTTACAAATCAGCATGAATAACAAACATAGAATAAACATGGTGCAATAAGATGTGTGTTGTTATTTTATTCATTATTTAGCTTTATAACTGAATAAATAATCTGGCCTGGAGTAGAAAGAGTCCAGCCAAATTTAGCACACTATTGTTCTTATGCAGCAATGGTTTGTGTAAATTCTGTTTGTGACATGTTATAATACTACGACAAAATATTTTGGATGGAAGTAACAGATGACCCATGACAACTCTAACTAAAATATATTATTGGTGTAACACAGCTAATAAACCCATCACGTTCTATCTATTGAGTTTCACTAAGAGGCAAAATAATATATAGTGCGTGATAAAAAAAAAATATGAAAAGGCAAGCCCTATTATTTACCAGGTACACAAATCCTCTAATAGCCAAAAGTTACCCTAACCACTGCCTCCCTGCTGAGCCTTTTAGAATAAACCCTTAGCTCAGGTCACTTCCTTTGTTTCCCTGTGTGCTACCTTGTAACCTCTTTTGCCTTTACCTCTGAAAGCATTTTTAGATTTTTATTATCTGACAGGTCGCCTACATCACTGACATAGTATCCTGCCTTCACTGCCTCACCTGACTGGATGACCTAATTTTTGCCAACAGGAGCACTGAATGAAATAGTTATTGATGACCTGAGATGATTCAGGTGAAGGCTAAGATTACTTTAGAATGTGGGATATAATAGGAGACTGTAAGTATAGGAGCATTTAGGACAGTAGAAATAATTTCCTGTCCTTCCCCATAGCTTCTCTCCCCTCCCTTCCCCCAACATTTTTTTGCTTTTCTGCATGAGATTTATTTTTGGCTGTAAACTCTAGTGTTTATATTAGTTGTGTTCCTCCCTTCCAAAGGCAAAAAGGAGAGTGAAATCTATATCAGATACCATGTTTAGCAAATTGCAGACCTTTTTCATTTACCATTTTCTTACCAATTAGTTGCTATTTCTGCCACCATTCTCAACCTTCCTTTACCAGTGCTGCTCACCCTGATGACTGGCAGCCCCTGGATTTCACTCCTGGATATGTCCAAGGCATGTTTGAGGCCTATAAAAAGTTTTCATAGGGAATTTGCCATCAAATGGTAAGCTCTTGTACCATACTGCTGAGGAAAGAGGTGGTACACAATCTTTCTCTTCACAAGTGGTTTTTCTGTTGCTCATACACACGACCCTTGCTTTTCCTCATTTGAAGTAGTGTTGCATATATTTTGCTTGACAAATACAAATACTTTGCAATGATCTCCTTTTCTTATCCATATTATTGATAGCCTTCCTCCACTTCCATGAAAACGCAAAATCTACAACAGCAGGTATGCCAAAAAGGAGTTGAAAGCCCATTTAGTGTCCATGGATATGTTCCAAGCCCAAGCCAAACTACAGTTTTTGTAGAAGTATGTAAGAGCAATGTAAGAAAACAGGGACAAGCACTCACTGAATCACAAGTCAAATCACATAAACAGAATCATAAATATATTATTCCACTGTTTACTCAGCTCTAAACCTGACACTTAACAAGAAACGTTTAGCCACATGAGACAGGAAATTGCATCTTCTCACTTATCCACATTCACGCTCTGTCTCTTGCATTTGATTTGTGCCAGATTAGCAGAAGAGAGTGAGGGATGAAGCTAAATTGTTCCTCCCTGTGCAGAGGGAATGCAGAGGTCTCCCAACAGCAAGTGGTTTTCCTCACCATATGTGCTTCTTCATCTTGGCCCAGCAGGGCGGGAAAATGAATTTGAGGATTTCCAACACAACACATGTTATGTAAGCATTAGCTGCAGTGCTTTGCTCCATTTTTGCCCTCAGTGGTTTATTCACGTGTGTTTCACAGAGAGTGGCTAAACCCAGAAGTTAGAAAAGACTCAGTATGTGTGGTAAGATCTATGGAATTCAAGTTAAAATTGTTACATGATGGTGAAATTCAGGTTAGTACTTTACATATCATGGTGATGTAGCTCAGCAAGCAGGGCTGTGTTTTTGTGCACATGCAGCATCCTTAGTCATCAGTTCCCAGGGTAGTCCAAAATCAGCCTTGCTATTCTCAGTGCTGATAAAACAATGGAGTAATTTGAGACAATAGAGTCACTTGAGACAAAGTGACTGACTGAATAACAATGAATTTAGCTAATTGTTACAGAAGTTCTCTAGGCAGGGATTTCAGAAAACACAAGAGATTCTCTGAGCAGGTCCTGCTACCATCGGGCAATTGATAGGCACCGTTTGTATGTTGTTCCTATAGAAGCAGAAAGGATAATGCAGAACAGTCTTTTGTAAATAGATAAAAATGGTTAGGGGATACTTTGTACATAGTTCAAGATAACACTGGGAAACGTTCATGGATTTGCTGGAGAGGTGAATTCAGCAAAAAAACCCAACAGTTCAGGGAGTCTCATCCAAATCAGTTGAAAATGCTCAGTTCTTCACATGAGCATTACTCTGCACAACATACTTCAGCAAATTAGGGTATTTTTAACAAGCATTCTGTCTGTGAATGTCTGCAATACATGAATCATACAGCCCTGAAGGACATTTTCTTTAATGATAGACTACCATGTTGTAATCTCACTTGCTAACGTATGACGTCCCCTTCAAGAAATAGCATTTCAGATGCAGCATTTAAAGTTGTTTTTTTAAATGGTGGATGTTCATGTCTATACTGTTTTCACCAGGTTGCATGATGGCCAGCTTCCAATTAGGTACAGGTGAAGTCATGACCATTGTTCTTTCCTGCCTTCATCGTATTGATTAGTGTTCCCCATTACAAGGGTATATATAGTATTGCTACCAAAAGGGATGAGATGAGAAAATCCCTGTAGTCTTGCTACAAGTTATGAAGTCAGCACAACTCAAACAATGCCCTTAAAATGAGGTGATGTGCACTGCCTTTTAGAAAAAAAAATGGGTTTCTGGTCATACAGTGTGATTCATTTTACCCTTGTATCCTGATCCAAGCAAAATCAAGCTGCACCACTAAGAGATACCGAAGCCCATAAATCTTACCTCTGCAAACATGAGCAAACAATATACTCCTTGGTATTGTCTTTATGAGTGTGGAAACAGAGAGTTTCTTAGAACAGAAAAGGTTGAAGGGTATCCATATTTCAAAATGTTGTCCATAGGTATTTCTATGCTAATATATCTCTTTCACTACATTCTTAAAAAAATATATATTTTGTAAGTGGACAAAAAGACCTTTCTTTCATATTTTATTGACAAAATTTATATAGCAAACAAATGTTTGGAAAAGTCTTTGTTCCTAAGCTATTGACAGAGTTGACTCAGACATCTTACACCATCATGGTTTAACCCCAGCCAGTAACCAAACACTACCCAGCCTCTCGCTCGCCCTCCCCTCTCTGGTGGGATGAGGGAGAGAATCACAAGACTAAAAGTAAGAAAACTTGTGGATTGAGATAAGAACAGTTTAATAATGGAAATATAATAATAATAATAATAATAATAGTAATAAAAAGGAAAACAACAAGAGAGGGAGAGAGAAACAAAACCCAAGAAAAAAGCAACTGATACAACGGCTCACCACCTGCCAACAGACACCTTGCCAGTCCCCAAGTAGTGATGGCTGGCCCCGGCCAACTCCCCCCGCCCCCGTTTATATACTGAGCATGACATCATATGGTATGGAATATCCTTTTGGCCAGCTGGGGTCAGCTGTCCTGGTTGTGCCCCCTCCCAGCTTCTTGTGCACCTGGCAGAGCAGGGGAAGCTGAAAAGTCCCTGACTTAGTGTAAGCACTACCCAGCAACAGCTAAAACATTGGTGAGTTATCAACATTCTTCTCATACTAAAGCCAAACAACAGCACTATGCCAGCTACTAGGAAGAAAATTAACTCTGTCCCAGCTGAAACTGGGACACATATCAACATAACAGATTTAAGGTCTTCTTCCAAAATTTAAGACTCTAATTTATACCATATTATATATGATCTTTATCACTTGCAAACAGGTCTATAAAACAGAAACAAAAGTATTCATTTGTGTCCAGAGTAAAGGAACGCACTCATTATTTTTGTAGTTTTATGTTTTAAGCTGTTAATGCTTTATAACTGGTCCCACAAACAATGCCCTCACCCCAAAATAATTACTCTATCTGCATCCACTCTTATCTTCATTGCTATTTAAAAAAAAAGAAAACTAAAAATCACACAAATAAAAGTACAAAATAAGGCTAAACTAACTACATATGCCTACATAACTACTAAGCTAAATACATATGCCCCTTTATTTAAGGATTACAAAGTTACATATGAACATCCTGAAATTTATCATTTGTGATCTTGGAAAACAGCAAAGATTTTGGTGACACTGTTTACCTGACTGAAGGAAGGGTGAACAATTTGGAACAAGTAACTGAACGTTGAAATCAATTTAAACAAAACATTAAAGACAAAGAATATCTCAGGAACATTTTGAGTCTCAAAGTTACAACAGAAGAGTGATGCTATGTTATCATAAAACTCTTTAAAGACTCAGTCTTGGATTTAAAATTACAGCTGTCTCCTTTCTTCTCAGTGAAAACCTTTCAAGTTAGTCAAGAAGTTTCTCTTTTCCTATGAGTATCATCCTGTGAGGGTTTTCTACCAGTGCCTTTTGGGGGGTGAAAAGTATCCTAATTTTCATTCTTTAAATACCCCATGTGTCTGCAGCAGTCAGGCTTTTCTGAATGCATGGGTAACGAAACTGGGAATTTACCTCCATGCACCCCCTCTGCCAGCAAAGTATCCTGCCAACATTCTCCCAAAGTTTACTCATATTTCTGCCACTACAGTTCTTCCACCATTTTTATGCATTTTTCAGTAGTAAAAAGTCAAAGATAACTCACAGCTACAGACTATCAGAAGTTAGAGGTTGTTAAAGGATCTGCTTATAAAACCTGGATTTTAAAGGGACAGATTATATGTGTGAAAATATGATTGACTGAAACTGTGTGTGGGATAAACTAACAAAAATTTATCTTACCATTGCAAAGTAATATAAAATATCAGAGACATGCAAAGACATTATCACGTCTTCTGGAAATCATATCGAATCATATGCCTTCTGATAATCAAAAAGAGGAAAAAATTGAAATACACTTTAATGCTAATTCTTTCATGTAAAATGCATTTCATGTCCTCTGAGAAAAAAATTATCAACCATAGCAATGTTCTCTATAAAAAGTAGAAGCTAAAGGGTTGATGCTTATGGCTAGCAAAAGTTGAAAATTTGACACAGCTTACATATTTATTAAAATTATTGTATGCTAAAGTGTTTGCTTGCTTCAAAATCCCCATTTCAGACCAATGAAATTCTATGAGTGTAAAAGCTCCATTTATTTTATATTTCAAAATTCCTTGGTAATTACTATGCATTAACCATTTAGCACATCCAAAAGACTAGCTTCTGTGCTACAGAAACATTTATATTTTTATATTTGAATGCTTTGATGTATTTCGTGTTCAGAGAGACAACATTTGGTAAATACTGTGCTTGTAAATGTGAAAAGATGACAGACACATCATTGACGGGTGGGCACTGACATTTCTATGTTTTTTCTAAATGCAGTTTCTAGTAAGACCATGGGTTTGGGATTCAGCATACTGACCAGAAGCCTTGGGTGACTAGGTTCACATATACTACATGTCTGCATACTGTCAAATAAATCCCACCTTATCTGTATGGAGAACAAATATTGGCATAAGGAAACTGAATTGTCTAGCTCCCTTATGTTAAGATCGCTAAGACAGTGTGTTCCTTTATTCATTGAGCTCTATCCACCAACTCTGTACCAATGCCCATGTGACCAGTATGCCGGTATTTTTTTATCTTATTCATTTTTTGTTGAAATATACTGCAAACTTGTTTTGTTACAGTAAGTATAAATTTTTAATTATTTTTTTTTAAAGGGCTTGTCAGCTGACTAGAATTTAAGTGGAAATGTTCTACAAAGTCCATTTAAAAGTGCTTCAGTCATGAGAGAACTCCCATCCTCTGAAACACAACCATGTAAAAGTGTAAAACATGTAACTGCAAAGAGTTTTAACTGATAAGTCAACATGACAATGCAATCTATTCCTACTCCATTGGACTGCTCATAAATTACACTACAAAATAAGCCCTATTTTGCTCCAAAACATTATGCCATCCAGTTAGTTGCTGATGCACGTAATACGTTCTGCTTGTGGGCTGACTATGGGTTCTCCACACGCTGAGCACTCAGGCCATCCTGATGCAGTGTCAGGATGCAGTCAGACCCAGAAGAAAGGCAAAGTGAGGGGGGCCACCTGTCCCCATTTTACTTCCAAAGCAGTATACTAAGAAGTCTGTCTACAAGGGACACAACAGAACAGGCACCCTGTAGATTAGGGGCCTCCTTTAAAAGAAGAGGTACTTTTTAAACTGTTGGTGCCACAACAATTATGTCAGATTAGGAAATTTCACCAACTGCATAAAACCTAAAAGCTTCCACTAGGATGAAAAGTCATACATTATGTATTTGAAAGGTATTAAACACTGTAGTTTGCATTATCAGATGAAAGCATCTTGGAGTAATCACAAATAATTGAGTGACACAAGCATTTGGTGTCTCCACTTAAAAAGTATACTGTTGCTGTGCAAGTGGAAAATCACAGCATGCACATTTTCTTAGCTGCAGAGAATACAAATTTCAAACTCTCCAGGATGAAGAAACGAAGACATGATTCTAAATGAAGGGATGTTCTTATTTTTCATAACCACAGCTACCTAAAGATGGGGGGAGTTGTTTGGTTTTATTATCTTATTTTCTGCATAGAATAACTGACCAGATCTCTCTAATAAAGCAGAGCTGCAAAAACCAGATGAGGAACAAAATTTAGAAGCCTAAACATCATAAAAGGTTTACAGGAGCTCAGAAATGTTAACAGAAGTGCCTTATAAAGGTAAACTGATAAGAAGGAAATGCTGGTGATAAAAAAACCCCAAACATATAGTCTTATACATTTCTACCACAAACAGCTACTTTATTTTAAAAATAAATAATACAAAATGAAAAATATTTTGTTTTCTGAGTGTTTAAGTATATAGAAGTTACCCAATTAGATTAGAAGTGTGAACCATGTGGTCAAATATCCTGTCTTAGAGCATGGCCAAAGCATGGGGAAGACATAAGAGACCTAGTGACAGGAAAATCTACTCTTATGAAGTTCTTATTTTCATAATTAATCATTAGATACTGTATTAAACCCTTAAGTATGATATTTTATCCTCTGATGAAATTGTTTTAAGCATTAGCAAATGCTATCCTTATCATCTAATTCCTTTTGAATATTGTTAGATTCTTTGCCTCTGACAGATCTGTGTGCAGATTTATCTGTGTATCTGCAAAATTAATAGTTGCTTTGGGACCTACCTCAACACTTCTGTGGGTGTATAAAAGACAGTGCTGATGGCTATTGGCAGTCAGAGTTTAGCCTCTCACTCCTCTGCTTTCAGGTGCTATGTATATTATAAAAGCAAAATGCCTACCTCTTGGATAGCCAAAGATTCCTACCACAGCAGAAAAATCTACAAAGTTCACTGCAGCTGAGGACCTATGCTGTATTTTTATATTCAGGTACACCTGGACTTTTGATCATGAAGCTATATCTAACTGTTTGGGAATGTAGGCACATAACTACGTGCAACCATCAGGCAGAGTTGTGGGCCAAGGCATAGCTGCCTTGGCTGTCAGTGTATTTGGGGATGACTGTACTAAATTCTGCACAGAATCACCAAGGAAAAAAGACCAGTGTCATTTTTTTTAATGTCACTAACAGGTGCAAGGACAACAATAATTTCAGTGGACATACCCTGAGATATCCTTTGTCTCCTGGGAAAGGAGCTGTGCATTTTTCCTATGTTAGTCATCAGTTTCCATTTATAAGTGATTGTAGCCGAAGGCTGTGTTTCCCCTAAGGCTACTGTAGAATATTGTGTACAGCACTGCCATGAAGGAAGGGTGTAAGATAGAGAACTTAAATCAACAATATTTTTTTTTCCTCTGGTTTGGCAAATAAGCCATCACTTTAAAATTGGTTGTGATTGAACCAAATGTATTTATTTTGGGTTTGTTCATGGAAAAAACAAAGTCAATAGTGTACACAATTTTTTATTAATAAATATTTTATTTATCATTGAATCATATATTTTCTTTTTGGGCCTTTGAAAGAAAAGCAAATTAAATCAAATAGAGGTATCAGAGACAAAACAGTTGATAATATACTTTTACCTCATAACTATTGTTAGATACTGCTGTTTTACCTCATAACTGTTCTTGAGAATGGAGAGCCTTTGGCTCATATTTCCCAGAACAGTAGCTTCATAACTAGCTACCAAGCACCCTGGAACGATATTTTGCCTCCAAATGGAACCATTCCATATGAATGAACAACTAAAGATTCACTGAAACTAGAACCCCAGCTTTCTCTTCCTAATCAGTCTCTTGCTAGCAGGTCCCTTGGTACAATTAACTCCTTTACAGAGTATCCTTCTCAGAGGCAATGCTCAGGAGTAGTTCAGGGATAAAACCAACAATCATTTCCAAGGCACTATGGACAAAGCTTTGACAAATATGC
>NW_009259596.1:3663035-3665073 GCF_000687185.1 Egretta garzetta
AGGGTAAGATTTCTGTTACAGAAAGCTGTCTCATATGCTGTATGCCCTCAAATTATTTCAGTCACTCTGAACTGAAAAAAAAATGCACAAAAAAGTAAAAATTATGCCTGAGGTCCACAGATTCAGGTCCACAGATGTACCACATGGGACCTGGAAAAGATGTTTTTAAGTGCCCTGTTGTATGGATGTAGTCATTTTGGTTGTATTGCGTTTGAGTGGCAAGGTTTTGGTAGTGGGGGGTGCTACGGGGGTGGCTTCTATGAGAAGCTGCTAGAAGCTTCCACTATATCTGACAGAGCCAATATCAGTCAGCTCCAAGAGGGACGTGCTTCTGGCCAAGGCCAAGCCCATCAGTTACAGCAGTAGTGACTCTGGGATAACACATTTAAGAAGGTGGGAAAGGTGGGGGGAGGAAACCACGCAACTGCAGACAGAGAGAGGAGTGAGAATATGTGACAGGAACAACCCTGCAGACACCCAGGTCAGTGAAGAAGGAGGGGGAGAAGGTGCTTCAGGCACTGGAGCAGAGACCACGGTGAGGCAGGCTGTCCCCCTGCAGCCCGTGGAGGCCCACGAGGCAGCAGATCTCCACCCGCAGCCTATGGAGGACCCCACGCCGGGGCACGTGAATACACCCAAAGGAGGCTGTGACCCTGTGGGAAGCGCATGCTGGAGCAGGTTTGCTGGTAGGCATTGTGACCCCATGGGGGACCCATGCTGGAGCAGTTTGTGAAGAACTGCAACCTGTGGGAAGGACTCACACTGGAGAAGTTCATGGAGGACTGTCTGCTGTGAGAGGGACCCCACGCTGGAGCAGGGGAAGAGTGTGAGGAGGAAGAACGGCAGAGATAACACGTGATGAACTGACCTCAACACCCATTCCCTGTCTCCCTGTGCCACTTGGGGGGGGGATGTAAAGAGATCAGGAGTGAAGCTGAGCTTGAGAAGAAGGGAGGGATGGGGGAAAGGTTTTTAAAGATTTCGTTTTTATTCCTCATTACCCTACTCTGATTTGATTGTTAATAAATTAACTGAATTTCCCTGAGTCGTGTCTCTTTTGCCCATGATGGTAGTTGGTGAGTGATCTTGCCCTGTCCTTTTCTCAACCCACAAGCCTTTCACTATATTTTCTCCTTGTCCAGCTGAGGAGCTGGCATCCAGCTTTGTTCAGCATTCAAGACATAGCCAGCCTTGTATATCAGAGATCTTCCTTGATTTTCTTTTTGTTGATTTTTTTCCCATTTTTTATAATGAATATTTCCTTTCTCTACAAAGATTTCACACTAATAATTGGACAATGTCTTATACAAAGTTGAGCTAACCCAAGTGATCAACACATTTCAGAGTACTCTGCATCCCAGAGGACACAACATTCCCCAGAAAGGTTGTTCACCACCTTCAAGGCCTACTGCGGACCCATTTATACTGATCTTAAAAAAGGGATGGCAGGACTTAGGCCTGCCATGCTTGCTAATTTAGATTTGCTCTTTCACATTACCAGTGGTCGGAGATCTGTAGTTCATCTTCAGATACCTATATTTCTGTAAAAGGTAGCCCAAGCTCAGAAAATTAAATTCCACCTGACTTTGCTGTAAGAGCCACACAGAAGTCCACGCTCAGAAGTGACATCTCCTGGTCTTTTCCTGGAGTGCTCCTCTTAAAAGTACTTCAAGCTGCTCAAAGCACTGTGTAGAAGTAACTCCTCTGATCAGCTTAAGAGTCATATATTCTATCTTGTTTGGAAAGTAGCCATACATGTCGTATGAGTTCACTGGAACATGGCATATGACTATCTTTTCTCTTAGGAAAAAGGATCATCCGAAGCCATAATAAGCTTTTTCAGATGTTTCTGTCACCAGTGTGTCATAAGAGATCATGCATGCATTACCCACTCCCTTCGGAATTTACAGTATATGATCTAGTCAATCCTTCCTCTTCTCCTATTGTGCTCTGGTTTTGGGGTTTTCATATCCAAAATGTTAGCTTGAATAGCGTGTATACTCAAGAAAGGACACAAACTGATGTTCTCTGCTCTTTC
>NW_009259596.1:3665086-3667040 GCF_000687185.1 Egretta garzetta
CGCGCGCGTTTTGGCACAACTGAAAAGAAGAGGAAGCCTCTTTGGGAGCTACAGGATCTATGTATCCCGGAGTGCCAGAATTAAACTTGCACAAAAGCTTCAGTTGTGAAAACACCACATTTACAGAGGGTTTCATATTGTATCTTTGTCAGCTTGCATAAATTTTATTTTGGGGAAAATGGAAATTAATTTACTATACAAATTAAATGAAAGCATAAATAGGAAAATCAGACAAAGTATCTGATACTTCATAAAATAATCCAGTACAGCAGATGTGGCTCTTTGGCTCCCATCCTGTGTTATATAAAAAAGTACATAACCAAAAGGAACTCCATTCTTCTTACTAATGAATTGAATCTTTTTTTAGTTCATGTGCTGACCTGTTCCATTGGACTTCATGGTACCAAAACAATTACAGTATCTTGCTGAATCTCCAGAAGTGTACATTTTAATTTTGCCTCGAAAGGATTGGGCAGTTGGACTGTGGTCGGTCCCTTCCAATTAAAATTATTCTATTCCATTCTATTGCACTCCATTCTATCCTGGCTTTTGATGTACAGCACTCGTGATGACCATGTAGTAATGGTTAGTCGGACCATGGAATCAAATGTAGCTGTAAGCAATGTTTGCTATATAACTCCCCTGCATGCCTTGGGTATGCAAGTAAGTTTTCAAACACATGGATTAACCCACTCTTGAACTCAAAGAAGTGGCTTAATACACCTTAAATCCACACAGACACTTTTAATTAAACTGAAATGTGAAAGTAGGTCTTCAGCACTGGACTTGCAGGAATACTGGGAACAGAGCTGAAGACCACTGGCCTGGCACTCTCTCATGCTGTGAAAAAAAATCAGGATCTATGTACAAAGCAGCAATGTTTTCTGTACAGTAATCATGTGAAAGTCTGTCCGAATGGTAAAATTTCAGCACAATGATTCCACCAAATGTCCTATCTACCTTAATCAACATTATGCATGACTAAAACATCATTTGCTGAGATTTTATTCAATAATCCCACACATAATTTTCCATCTACTGACAGTTAGTTTCTCCTCATCTGCATATTGAAAGCAGAGCATAGAAATAAAAAGTTAAACCATTACTAAAACTTTCTCCCTGTGCACAGTCCTAGAAGACCTCTCATGACAACCTTTAGCTAGTCATTCATTCTTATTACACAGAAAAAAAAAACCAGGAAGGTTGTTCAATGAAAACAGAAACTTGCTGCCTTCATAAACTTTCCAGAACAGCTACTGGATGTTTTGTTTCTTCTCAAAGCTGTTCAGTAATCTTAGAGGACAATTAAATATAATTAACAAAGACCAGAAGGATGACTTTTGTGCATATTGAGTCAAAAGATAAACAACAGCATTAAGGGGCTGGACTTTGCATGAACTGTGTATATCTACTAGATACAAAACTGTCAGGATTAGGAAATCAAGTGCTACATGGTCAGATTTACAGCAGAACATCTTGGGCATATTCAAATTTTAGACTTCTAGGGTTTCCAGACCTCCAATTCCTTCTCTGAAACTTCTCTCCAGCCTGCTCTCCAGAACTGCTCCCTAAACACAATCAACCCAATGTTTGTTAAAACATTTCCTCATCATTTGGTCTGTACTTCTGAAATACCTACATCTCCTAGTAGATAGCTGTTTATTCATCTGAAATAAGTAGATGTGATCTCTGAAACTGCAAACAGGTGGAGTTTTTAATAGACTGCAACAGGGGGTGACTTGTATAAGTGAAAAAAACAGGACAAGACCTGTCTTTGAAAATTACATGTATTCTAGTTCCCTTAATGTTCTTTGACAAATCTAGGTACTTTAAGCTTTTAGGAAGTAACAGAGGCTTTTATTTTCTTTTTTTCTCCCTCTCTCTTTTTTTTTTTTTTTAAACACAGATATCACTCACATGCTTTAATTAGATTGTGAGAAAAATACAGTCATCA
>NW_009259596.1:3667074-3702173 GCF_000687185.1 Egretta garzetta
GAAAAAGTTAATTCAACGAACAGTCAATAAGGCATAGAGTATGGGGCCTCTGTGAAATATCCTTCACCCAAGTGGATGGCTTTGTAGGAGGAAGAGTATTGTTTACCAGAGCTGAAAAGCTAGAATAAAAAAAAAAAAAATAAAAAAATCACAGAGAAAATAAGCACACTGGTGCTCTGAAACACATCACTGCTGGCTAACCTGACAGGTTAGATCTAAGTTACTTGCTTATACTCTGTCATTTTAAACAGCATGGTAGTGCTAACTGCAGTAAAAATAGGTCTTGGCATTGACTCTGAGGCATTACATGTGTTGGAGAGGTGCCCACGTTTTTATTTTGCAACCATAGGAGTCTAGTCTTTTGCCAATGTGTGTGCACAACTTCTTTAAGAGGAATATGTGTGTTCATCCATGGGCGAAGAGCCCCAAAGAGCTTGTGTTAGTATTCAGATGGCACAATTAAAATCCGGCTTAATCCTTCTCATTCTGTAGATAAAAAGTCTAGCATAATTTTACAAAAGATTTTATTTCAGTCATGTATAGGAGACAGAAATTGTTAATTAGGCTTACAGTGTTCTGCAAGGTACTAGCACGTTCTGTAGCTTGAAACCGACAGCACTTAAAAATCTGGTTTTTGAAAATAAATAAAAAAAATCTATCCAGGGTAGGTCTTCAGCCTACTGTCAGTGTTTTGAAATACAAAGAATTTTTTCCAGAAGACAGGTATAGAAACCACATTAACTTATGTCATACAGAAGAAGCCTGTACAACTTCAGTTTTGCCATTTCCTTGTATATTCTGGTGACCTTGAGAGAAAACGGATATAGTCAAATGCTAAAACACTTGGCTGTGATACTAAAATGCCTGGCTCTGAACCATCTTCTCAAAGCAAGTGCAGCTGGAGCAGTGCCAGCTGACAGTGCTTCCCTCTAGCCCACAGACCAGCATGAAACTTGCCCAAGTACCATACAGAGCTAGAGGGGTACACAGAGAAAGGCCAATAAAGGAAACAGTCCGTCAACGAGGTCTCCTTCTTACATCCCTGCCTAGAAGATGGGAGGAAGCATACCACATATTTCTCTTTCCTACATCTATGCCTCCTTCATGCTTACAAACTTCTATTATAGCAGTGAAGCAATGTATGACACTGTTTAAGAACATAGTGGATTTAGCATTTTTCCTGGTTTGGATGTTTGGAAAACCAGATCTGCCTGCAGTGTATTTTTATACCATTCTCCTGGTGTGCAGGAGAATTCAAACACACATAGGGCTGTTTATTGAAACTATACAAAAGTACAGGATAGTCAGCTCAAGATAAAGCCAAGTCATATATGACTTTTAGATAAACAATGAAAAACACAAACGCAAATTCCCCAATTATATTCTTGTGTAACACAGATATGCAAAATTCGAACTTACACAGATCTCTTCAGAAAAGCTTCTATCAGCTTGGAAAATAGCTGGGACTGCATACACAGGAAGGATTAAAGCAAGAGTTAACAGCAGTTGGGGCAGTAACATCAAAGGTTCCTTGACATCACTGGCAAAATTCCCACTCATTTGAGTTGAATTGTGGCTCTACCCAAATCTTTCAGAAATGGAGCGCTAAACAAAGGAACTAAAACTTGGATAGATTTGAGAATGCTGGATGTAGTCAGATGGAAAGAAAGAAAGAAAGCATTCTGTATACAGTAGTCAGAATAAGATCTTGCTGCATTTAAGAGTGAAAGTAACAAACACCAATAACAAAAGGCCAACATCAGTGTCAGTGAGGGAGAGACACAGGGATAAGTTCAGGGTCTAAGTACTAAGTTACTCAAAAAACCCCTAGGATTTTGAATGCCATGGAAGAAAAGTGGCACTGGTTGGAATGACTGTTCTATCTTGGATAAATTATAAAGTAAGCAAACAAGGAAACAAGAGAAGAGGAAATAAACAGTAGTAAAAAATGAAGGTTGATAAGGACAAAGGTTATGGCTTCCATGGTGGTTGGAAACAAAGAAATTACAAGCCTCATTGGCAAGGCAAATAGTGCGGAGGGAATAGAGAAATTTCCAACTTGGAAATCTGGCAGCCTTGATGGAGATATGTGATCTTTGTAGGTCAATAAAATTTTATGCAGTGTGATGGCTCAAAGGGATAGAAGGTGATATGTTCTGGAGGAAGCTGCTTCAGACTGTACCATAATTTGCATCGTGTGTGTAGGACTTCTCCTTCTAAAGCACCATTTCAGTAGATCAGCTCTTAAGGAAAGCATATGGTGCAAACAATTCCCTTACAGAGACTGTTTGAAAAGCAGTTTTGGGCTTTGGGACCAATTTCTGTATCATGCCACATTGGTTTGCCTGTGTCTTTTTGATGACTAGATTAGGAGATAGATGCTTTGCCTGCTGCGAGCTCTTCTGCTATACCTCACTCAATTACAAGTGCTAGCTTACTAGAAAAGACATTTGCAAAATGTCATGTCTTCCTCAGCATCAGAGCTAAAAATCTTTTCCTATATTTGCTATTGAATGCTGTCTTTTAAGTAGTTTCCTGCTTCTCTTCTAATCTCCTTCTGACCTTGCTGTTTTGTAATTGGGAAATGTTGTGCAGTACCTGTTTGAATGACATTCACAATACCTGTGAATACCTGCTGTTATTCTGTTTCAGTTCAGTGGCATTAAAAAAAGGGCAATCGAGTCCTGTGCCTTTCTTCCCTTCATTGTTCAGCTATTCCTATTGTACTATGGTAGAGAGGAGGACGTTTTCTGTAAAAAAAAGATTTATGCAGGTGCGGTGTCATCAGTTCTATCAATGAGCCTGGTAACATCACTTTAATCCCATCCATATATTTCAAAATATCAAGTAAACCTGACCTTGATAATCATCATGAAAACAATGTTTTGGCCATTCTACTAGGGTCATGTTTCTGGTAAACTGATTATGAACTCATTCTCAAGTCTGGAAAGCACCATTTTAGGAAGAGAAAAATTCCAACTGCGTGTACATACTGAAAATTTATGTCTAAAGTTAAGAGGATATTTCATAATTAATCCATTTTTAGCTGGATTACTAGAAAAAAGATAACCTTCTGCTACTGTTAAATACTGCCCCTCTTGGCTTAGCTCATATGGATCTCTCTATTGTGATTTTACCCCTTATTATGAAGCTGCACTGTAAACTGAAAGAAAAATAAGCTTTCAAAAACAGATGTATATGACCAATTAAAGCCTTTGTTTTGTAGAAGGTGGTCATTTGTGTATTGAAATTATTGCTTATGCTGGACATTTTAAACAAATTATTCTGGTTTCATGCAAGAAAGAGCTTAGAGTTTTCTAAAATAAAATATTTGTACACACACACTTACATGCATATTCAGTGTTAACAATCTAATTAAAGACTTATTCCCATAACAGATTTAGTTTTGCTGTTTAAGCATAAAACTCACTAGTGTGCATGAAATCAGACTTCCATCATTCTCTGGTTCCTGGTATCTCCGTCTTTATGAGATACGAATTTAACATTCACTGCCCCCTACATGAAATTTTAGACTTTTATTGTATTTATCATATCTGACACAAATTTTACTGGGCTTCTATCTAATTAAATTTCTGCTCTAGATCTTGTATTTTTGCTGGATGTTCAAGTCATCGGCATATTCTCAGCTACACAAACTATGAAAAATCTTAAACATCAGAATGATCACAAGGGGCTGAAACACACATCAACTTACTGTATTTATATAACTAACACTTTAGTTGAGTCACCATAATTGTCCTTGAAAATGTTATTAGTCTAAAGAAAATATAGGGTAATGTGGCTTTGATTAGGTGCTGATCATGAGTCAAGTTCCAGATGTGGTGGTGACCTTGTACATGCATTGTTATTAAGACTCAGCCTATGCATGGCAATTTACCGGTCCACAGCATTTTATTATATTTGTAAGATCAGATTCTTGGTAATGTTATGAAACCTATGGAAAATGAGAATTATTGTAGTAGGAGATAAGAAAGATGAGAAGCTGAATATCTACACAAAGCTAAGCTAAAAGCCTTTTTAATTTGTTGTTTCTGTCTTTCATACATATGTTTACTTGTTTTCAGTAAGGTAAATGCACTGTTTAAGCTACAGCAAAGGCTATTTTTGTACTGTTTCCAACCTGGCAGGAGCTAGTAACTACAAGAAGTCTCACAAGACCATCCCAGAAAGAGTTCCAACCCAATTTCTAAACAGTGTTCTATTTAAAGATTTTTTGTTTTTCTTAACAAGAGTAAAAGCGTAAAAGGTAGTTGCAATTAACTTTCTATTACCCATAGATATATTTTTTCCCCGGTATGTGGGTTTAATATATCATTCTTAACTGAAAAAAAAAATCCCTCTTCCTGTATATTTACAAACATATTCAATTCCATTCTTCAGTAAGTGATAAATTTGCTTAAAGATGTTTTCTACACAGTTTGTGTTACCACTAGTTTTGCTTTATCCATATTAAACCAGCCCTTCCAATGCCCTAGGAACCTAAGTATTTATAAAGTGCAAGCCACTTCATTGTTTTGAAGCAATGGCTGAGAGGAATGGGGTCCTGTCAGGCCACAGGGCAGCCCTGGAGGTGCTCAGTGAAAGATTCATTGGGCAGGAACACATCGGCCTGCTCTGGTCTCGGTCTGAGGCCAGATTGCACTCTGAAATGAGCTTGTAGGCACATATACTTCTGTGAGGATGGGCTTTTTATTAGGCCTCTGAGTGCAAAAATGACTACATATCCCTTCATTTTGAATGCAGAATAATGGACTGTATTGAATACAAAACAAGATGCAGGAGCTGCATTTGTCTCGATCCATTTTTTTATGAGGTCCCATGATGCAACATTTTATGTGCATCCCTTGAATCCCTAAAACCGTTCTTGTTGCATACAGAGAGTCTTGCAATTGATCAAAAGAAATATGCTTGCTTTTAATGAACTGTTAAACTGTCTGTGGTTCTCTTCAGATCCAACGTGGCTGGGCACCAGTTGTCAGTGCTTGACCATCAGGGCATGAAGCAGTCAAGAGCATGATTAACCTGTAAGATGCATTATCTGCTTTTCCTTTTTATGCAAAGCCACCAGTGACTTGGATGCTGTCCTATGCATAATAATGACATAGAGGACCCTATCTCACAGTTATGCTTGTAGATGAAACACAATTGTGACAGTTTATAGTATCTTAATAGCAAGGAATGATCTCTTTCTTACTGTGCAAAGATCATCTAATACAATTGGAAGGGTTTCTCTTTAACTGCACTTGTTGAAGATGACCACATTTTTGGCACTGAACAAAATCAGAGTCAAAAGTTCAACACTTATGAGGTGAGTCTGATTTCTAGAAGTACAGTAGATAAGACATACATTTTTTCCAGGTTATCTGTGTGACACATTTGTGATCTTTCACAAATTGCCCTCTGTGATTACTTATTATTCTTTTCTAAATTAGATGAAAATGACAGAGGTATTTAGCTATCTGTGCTTCACAAAATTGATTCTACTTCTCAGTTAGAATTAAGTACTCATCAGAGAAGCCAGCAAGTAGTCAAAAAGGTCTATTTAAAGTTCTCTGGCAAGCATTCCTTCTTCATATACCTGTTACCAACTCTCTGACATTCCCCAGGATAGGCCAGGATGCAAGTTACAGGTGAATTTAATTTTTCTGGCAGCTCTTTCCTGTCTTTGGGAAAGAAGCTATCATTCATCATGGGGCCAGAAGCAAACATGTCAGACAAGCAAAACGCTGCTGTTTTCCATTACGTGACAGGTGCACATCTCTTCAACATACACAACCAGGTACGCCAACTCAATGCTCGTACTGGAACAGATATGCAACCATGCAGAAAAGAACAGGGTATACAACCTTCAGGTGAACACGAGTGTCTCACTGAACTGAAAAATATTGCTTTATATTTTATTAAATAATCCACTTCTTTCTTAGAGAAGCTGGCATTTTCTCTCTTCCTGATACCTTCTAATAACCTTGTAATTAAAATCTGTGCTCAGTGTACATACTTCAAATGCTAGTGGATTAATTAATAATAAGGTAAACAGAGAGCTGAAATTACAACCTAAAGACTGTAGGTGTATCTTAAAACAATAAAGTTGAGTCTTTAAAATTACATATGCATTAGCTTTGCACAAAGTCCTTCATTCATCAAGAACACTTGCTGAAGCTTGGGTACACACTATGCTGAATAACAAGAAATCAAAACAGGGGCTAGAATTTTAAAAAGTACCTGCATTCAGCCCTCCACAAAATGTTGCATGGGTAGCACAGTCTGAAAGATACCTTCCCCCTAGCTTTTGGGCACTTTAAGCAGGCAGGTCACACCTACATGTTATGAGCTGGCAGAGGCAGAGGCACCTTTTTTCTTTCAGTCCAAGAGGGTTTCAGCAAACCTTTGCAGATGTATTTCACCTCAAAACAACTTGAAAGAACTTGGGAGCTTTGCCTCTTTTTCCTCTAATCATTCACTTCTGGAGCAAAGCAGCTAACAAGGGAGCAGATGACTGCCCACAAAGAATGCTATGGTCTTAAAGTATCAAAATGAGCCTGAACAGCATCTAAGTGAACAGAGCTCAAGATATTTTTTGGCACAAAAGATTGATTTGGCTGACTATAGTAATCCCTTCTGATTTCTTAGTTAATCTAATGCAGTTTAGATTATTACACTATAGTATAGTTTAATTTCTAAGAAAGTCAGTATTTGTCCTAAAAGTGGTCAGATATGTTTTGATAAAGGTTTCTTTGAATGCAAGTCTGGCCTTAAAGTTAACAGTCAGTTCAGACATGTTTTCCTTTAAGAAGGTGGGAACAATTTAAATGTTGTAAAATTACCCTGTTTCAATTTCAAAACTTCTCTGATTCCAAAATTCATTTTAAACTCAAAAAGATAGAAAAGGTTGAAATTGAAAAAAAGCTTTACAAATGCCCAAAATATTTTAAATCACCCAATCCATCATTTTTATCTCTGTTATTAGCTAATATACTTTTTCCATAATTTTCACTTATGATTCTGGTGGGAACAGGGCAGCTTTTCCTAAGAAACAACTTGTGGAATGGGTTCCCACAAAGCGACTTTTAAAAGAAAAGAGGATCACTATATTGAATTGATTTCTCATTAGGAGTACCTTTTAAGAAGCAGTTTACATGGCCATCCCAGAGAAGTATGACTGCTCCTCTGTCCTCTTGCACCAGCTCATGGAAGGCCGGGGAGAGAAAAGAAGATTTGCAGGGCTGCTGCAATCTTTATATTTGTTTGGCTGATGGGTGGACCCAGCAATGTCCATGACCTGCACTGCACTGAATATCTTCACCAGATGGAGGAAAACATGCTGTCTCAGGGATAAGCAAGGAGCAACGCGCTTCCCTCACAGAGGGAAAGGGAGAAGAGGAAGATGGAAGGATAAATTGTAACTCAGTCATACTCTTATTCACGTCTTTTTTCCCCACTCTGCTTCTACAGAAGAACAACGAAGTCCTAATTTCTGCTGAGGATTAGGTCACAAATCCTAGGAAATTATCAAATTTCAAAATAATTTAGCTCATTAAATGTTTACATCTGGAAGAACATGAAATGATAAAACATTACAAAACTGATCCCCTTTCTTAACATACACTTTCCAGTGAGAGGGAGGGATATTTCTATCAGACAATATGGTAAATTTTATCTGATTTTCCATTCCAAAACATGCACAAATTCAATTACTTATAGTTTTGTTTAAATCCTGCAGGTCCTCTCATATTCTAAAGATTCTTAAAAAATCAGCAATAGCACAGAAATTGAGTTTTGAACAATGATGAACTGTGGAAAGTATCACTTCAGCAGTCTTCTAACTTTGGATCCCATATTAATGAATATTAGAAACTGTTCCAAATATTCCTCAGATTAATCCTCATGCTATGCACGGTGTTGGAACTAAAGATTCTGGTTTAAGCAAACCAAACATTATTCATAAAATGGAAGAAATACTAACACTATCAGTTGTCTTTCTTTACTTTTTCCTCTGATGTGTACTGCATGGACTACCTGCAGAGCTAAATCTCTGAACATGGTCAGAATTAGAAGTGAATGCTTTGAGGTGAAGAAAAGGCTTGGTGCAGTCTGCTTCATTAACACAGTCTGGGGCATCATTAAGATGCTTTGTTTTCTTACAGTCACAGGAATATATTTAGCACAAAACAAAGATGATTTGTCTAAATTTTGTGGAATGTAGGGGAAGTAAGGGGTCTCTACCTGAATTGTCACTAGTAAGTTTGTTGGGTTTTTTAAGCTAAAGAACATATCTTACTAGACTGATGGAACTACCTACCTCTCCCACTGTGAACTGAGTAGGTTCCTCTTGACAACTACAACAGTAGCTTACAAGTAAAATTAATACTGAAATACTTTGGAGTTGTTTCTAGCTTCTTTTACTATTACTAACAGCTGGATATAAGCATGAGGTCTACATGATCAGCAAATCCAGGATGAAAATGGCTGGAATAGTAAGATCATAAGGATAATAATTTATGGGAAGATTTCTACCATCTTTCACAAATTGTTTTGCCTTTACTGCAGTTATGAAAAGAGAGATCAAACTTGTCCGAATAATTGGAAAATACATTAAAATGTATCTGCCTTGTTAGATTACACATTGCAATTGCTTCCGATGGGAGGAGAAGGAAGAAAGCATTGAGTGTTTTCTATGGTCCTCTTTCTTTAGCAGAAAGTGCAACCTCCGTTTTTTCACAGTATGGGAAACAAGTATTCATCTTTAACATCAAAACAGAGTATTTCCAGGTTAGTATAATAAATGATGTCTTTATTATCTGTGAATGAACATGATTCATCCACCTGTCAAAACCAGTAAAAGGAAAGAAAATTTAAAAGTTCAGTTTGTCAAATAGGGATGTACTTTAGACAGCCATCTATCCTCAGCTGGTTTTTGTGCAGTCTGCTGTTGTAAATTAATTTTACCCAGAGGTTCATCAAACATCTGTTTTAATCACTAAGATAATTTCAATATTTTTTTCTGAGGCATTCCAGCCATTGTGACATTTTAGACATCTCTATTCCAGATGATCGCAGTACTTCCAGTGTTTCACCACGTACATGTGCATGACATAGGTGAAGGCTATATTCACGGAATGGTTTTTCACAGAATTTCATTCCTTTTCCTCTAAAGCACCTCACTCACCTCACAAGTGTTAGAATTGTATTAGATTGGTTAGATAGTTAGAATTGTTAGATTGGTATTTTATGTCTTAGGGTTACATTTTTTCATTCGGTTCAATGACACACTGGAATAATTTAATTATTTGTAGTGGGTTCCTTTTGTAAAGCAGCAGCTGTCAAAACAGGCTTGATCACAAATGGACAAAACCATGAATTAGACAAAAAAAAAATCACACAGGACTTAAAATCAGTGCTCTTATTGTTCTCTTCAGATCATATGTAGAAATGGCAATCTAAAAATTATGTGTTTAATAGCACAGGGGTTTAATATTCTACTGCTTGAGATTAAGGACAAACAATAAACATGGAGTTCCATAAAAGCCACCAAGCTTGAGCTATGCAAGGTTATTTTTGATTGGTATTTTAGCCTTTTGCTAATTGCCTATAGATATATATTATTTTTAAATTTTTTAATATGAGGTAATAGTTTTCTCAATTTTGTATTTGTTTTAAATTTATACATAAACTGAATTAACATATATATGAGTAGAAACAGCGTCTTATTATAAAAGGCTGTTAAAAATGTTACAAATGTCAAGACTATAAATCAACATATTCCCACTGATTCTTGTCAAGTTACTTTAACTTTTACCATGTTTTCTCTTATGGATGTGTCAGACCATGCAAATTCAGGCATTTAACTTAGCCGTATTAACTAGCTAGAGACCCAAGGTTCCTCATATGCACAGTGGAGAGACATGAGTTTCCCATCCTGTGCTTCACAGCAAGAACATACCAGCAAGATTCACAGTCTGTCTGCAGAAATGTACTTATGCTTATTTACATGGCCTTCATCACACATATTTGAAGTTTGATGGACACCAACACTCAACTTATGGACTTGTGTCCATACTCGTCTATACTAGAGGTTTATACTCCTCTAGTTTCTATCCAGAACCTCTTAGCAAATTTACACTTTTGGGAATTGATCCCAAGATGACTAAATCTAAATGTAGCCTTCCCATGATGATCTATGAGTCTTGGATCTAAACACCTGTTTTTAGCATTAATGTTCCTGGTTTTTTGTTTATCAGTCGAAATATTTTGACAGTGAAGTAAAAATAAAAACTTCTCAATATGCTTTCTACTTAATCTGTGTTCATGGAATAGTTAATTAAGTAAATAAAAACCGTCTTTCAAAAAATGCATAATTACTTCTTCTATTGTTGTAAACACTATTAATGTTTAGGAAAACAAAAGTTCCCCAAAACATTTTGGAGAGGTTTTAACTACTCTTTATTTAAACAGAAGTGGGTCTAAAGCTAGTAGTTCAATGAATTGCTAGTTGGAAGTACCTCTGGCTTGTAATGAATGCTGTGTTAAACTTTATTACTGTCAACATTTAAAAAAAGGTACCATTGCTTTTAAATGGTACTATAAGTTCCCCAGCTTATTGCTCCATTCTCTTTGAACAAACTCAATCCATAAAAAAAATAATTTCAGGATTCTAAAATCAACTGCAAAGTGAGTAAGCACCTAACAAAAGTCTCTTTAAGTTTATTTTCTCTTTCATGTATTTTGTCCTCAAAAAGACAATAATACTGAGTTTCAGATAACATATTCTATAATGTATTATTTGTTTTTAAAATGCTTCTTTTTGTGTTATGCATTAACTGAGAAACCTACAAGAACTTTGAGTTTATTCAGACAATGTATATATGTGTACACTAAGATATTACATTTTCGTCCTATTCAGACAAGCAATTTAATCGTATGAATGCACAAACTATTATGATGATGTCCATAAGACTCTGTGTGGAAACATGTTTTTATTTGCAGCAAAAAGTAGCACTGTGAAAAGAATTATTTGAATTACAGAGCTACTGTATTAGCATATTAATCTGGTTTTTTTCCTCCTGAAAGTAGTTATCTGAAGAATAACAAATCATTTAGAAAAACAGGCAGCTAACAAGTGAAATTTAGTGTTAGAAGCTGTGCTATTTAGTATAATTTGTGTGCTCAGTCTTGTGTTTCATAAAAGAAATGCAAAAGAGGTGTTCATTAAACTTGTCTTTAGAGGTCAAAAACAAATCATCCTTTACTACAAGGTAAGATGGATGAATGGTGTAAATCAAAACTCATTGTATAGTTGACAGCCAAGTAATGCTTTCTGCGTTTCAATACTGAGAAATACATTTCTTTTGTTATAGGTACTTGCCATAAAACTGACTGGCCCAAGCTGTTAAAACAAAAAAGTACCACACATTTACAAAACAAAGTATTTCTCTGACTTAAGCCTACACATGCAACAAAGTCAGAATGTAAATACAATTCACTCAAACATGTTTGTCTATATCAAACAGGACTTTTTATCTTTGGTATGCCATTACCTTGGTACTTACTTCCCCTGACTTAACCCAAAAGGCTGTGGAAATCAAGCCTGATCCAATCCAGCAATCCTGCTTACTTCAGTTTTTAGTGAGGAAAATGCTTTTCTGCCACACTCTCTCCCCCATATAATTCCTCTGCTTGCATTAGCAGGTTTTTTATTAAGATTTTCTTTAAAAAGACTGTCCTCTAAACCAGAGATATGTCAAACCTTTCCACAATTATAAGTGGATGCATTTTGACTTTTCCAATTTAATTAATTAATTACTTAAAATGTATATTTTAAAATACTATAAAATCACCTGCTAAAAGAAAATGGGAAAGATCTTATGTAAAAAACCTGATTACTTTAATGTCTTATTTTTAAGATTTTCCAAATCTCACAGATTTGCAGTTTTGAAGGTTGATGCTGGTATTATTGCTCTTTCCTACCTAACTTGTCATTTTTGCTTCTATCAGCTGGATAAAAACTCACACAGTTGACGTTTACCTCTGCCTTCTCATTAGAGCCGAGAGAAGGAGAGTTAAATGTCTTTCATGTTTTCTACTGCTCACCATGACTGGTATCAGGAAAGATCCATGCCAACTGAACAAGGAATAACAGATATCCAAGTATGTAACATCTAATTTCTCATTAAAAGAACAGGAAAATGTTTCTTTTTGCTCCGAGATAATAATTAGTGAATTATGCTTTATATGATTTTACACACATTTAATTCACTTTTTTTTTTTTTTTAAGTTTTATGTGTCAACCAGATAAAAAAGTAATTCTTTTCATCCTGCCCAGGCATTCTTCTTCATTATTTTTGACAAATGTAAGTTGATCTTCTTAGGCTTTTGAAATGCAACCATTTCTATCATATCTGTGGGTGATAACAACGATTTATAGTGCTTCATGTAACAGGCTAGAGCATCACTGAAGGGAAATAATAAACGTTAGAAGAAATAGTCTTTTAAGGACATATTGAGAAAGTGTCAACATTATTATGCCAGCCACACCACAGTCACAGTCAGTCTCTTGCGTGAAAATATAGGAAAACTACCTTTTTAATCATATAATTTAATATCTGTGAATTCTGAGAGTTTGCTTGCAATTAGCATTCAGAATTAACCATTTGTAAGAGTGAAAATATTGTAGTGTTACAAGTATCGCAAGAGGAAAATAAAGAGAGGATATCATTTGATTTGTAAACTTATCACCACTTACCTTTTCTGCTGATTGGGCCGTACCAAAAAAGATTGGAATAAAAGCTAACCAAATTATGCAGGTTGTGTACATAGTAAATCCAATGGGTTTTGCTTCGTTGAAGGTCTCTGGAACCCCTCTTGTTTTAATAGCATAAACAGTGCATGTGACCATCAAGAGAATACTGTATCCAAGGGAACAAATGAGAGAAAGATCTGAAATGTCACATTTGAGAACTCCCCTGGCATTTTCTGGTTCAAGTGTCCTCTGCTCTCCATAGTCTACGATGATATGTGGTGGATCGATAGCAAACCAGATGAAGACTCCAATAAGCTGCATGGATATGAGGCTGAAAGTGATCACCAGCTGGGAAGCTGGACTAATAAATTTGGGAGCTGTGACAGATTTTTTACCTTGTTCAAATATTCTGTGAATCCTGTTTGTTTTGGTAAGCAAGGCAGCATAGCTGAAACACATGCCAAGTCCTAAAAAGATCCTCCGAAACGAGCAGACCACTGTATCAGGAGTCGCAATCATTAAAAAAGTAATGGAGTAACAGAGAAAAATCCCAGTCAACAGCACGTAACTGAGCTCCCGCCCAGAGGCCCTGACGATCGGTGTGTCATTGTACCGGACAAACGTCACAATCACAAAGGTGGTGGCAATTATACCGAGGATTGCTATGAAGACGGGCACGATGGCCCAAGGAGAATGCCACTCCAGTTTGATTATAGGGATAAGCTGGCAATCCGTGCGGTTGGCGTTTGGTCTCTTGTTAATGGGGCACAGCTCGCAGTTGAATTCATCCACCTGGTAATGATACCCCTCACAGCGCTCGCAGTGCCAGCAGCAGGGCACTCCCTTCACAGTTTTCTTTCTTTCCCCGGCTTTACAGGGCAGGCTGCAGACAGATGCTGGGTGAGTGTGTTCTCTATTAGCCCACTGCATTTCTTCTACCTGTGGGTATAAAAAATTAATGAGTCTTCTATTTTCCCCCATTTATAATATCCTAATCCTGGCCACAGGTTTGTCATAAATCACTGCATGCTGACAGTACATATACAGTTTACCATAATAAGAAACCTGTTTCTTTCCCTTGTATTGACTTTATGAAAGTGTTAAATGATTGTGTCCAATAAATCATTCATGCCACAGGCTTGATGAGTGTCATTAGTTTCTATTTACCTCTTTACTGCTGACCAAATTGACATCTGTAAAGATATTTATTGACTCCAGGCTAGTTCAAAAGCAAAAAGCCCTGTACACAGTGCTTTAGAAGTTAATCACATGCAAATATAAATACCAGTAGTTCTCAAACATTTAATTACAAAATAAGGCTATGTGAGTTTCAGATAAGTTTCTGGTACAGTAGAGAAATAGATTAAAATCTCCTTGCATCAGCTCTGGCAGAACAAAGAGTGCCAGAAAAAAGATCCGTGATTCCACCTCTTCCATGAATGCGGATACTTTTCCACTAAGTCTTCAAATGTACAAGAGCATTTTGTTTACATTTCTAGAAGATAAAAATGAGTATATACTGCTTTCTGAATAATAATAGAAAAAGATGTCATGGCTACTACTTTAGTCTTCCTGATTTAAAAAGTCCAAGGATCTTTTTGTAGTACAGAACAAATGCACACAATGCAGTCGTGTTATGGAAATCCCAGATTTCTCCACAGCAGCGCATTAACAAAGTGTACTTTTTCCATCCATTTATCTCCTCTTCCTGTATGCCCCCCCAGATCAAATCTGAATAGGAAATTCATGGATTTAAAACATCTCCTGCTTAAAATTATCACTCGGCTCCATCTCAGCTCTCCTTAGCCTGCCCTTAGTGTTCTGCAAGAGGTCACGCGGAGTGAACCAGAGCAGTGCTTGGGGCAAAGAGCTGCTTGTAGGCACCAGAATCACTCTGTGTTGTTCCCATACTCCACCTTTCATTCCTTTGTGAAATGGCAAGCACTCAAGGACAAAGGACTTGCCTTGTTCTTGCCTATTAAGTACTTTGCACTTTTGTTTAATTTGGAGGCTTTATTTATAAGTGAAACAGCAGTAACAAAAATTCACGTGTCAGGAATGTTTTCAGTTCCTTCTGGAGGAGGACAGAATGAGGACAGTTTATCAAGAGGGATAATTTTGGCCTTAAAGGTTTATTTTTCTAGCATTTTTTCAACAGATTTGAGAGAAAAATCACAATGTAATGTTGCCGGCCTCATTTGCCTTCCTTGGAGAGCTGGAGCACTGCTTACAGCACCACGTGGGACGAATAAAGCAGCAACAAGCAGCCAGGTGCTTTGTCTCCTCTGTACACTCTTCCTCACAGTGTAGGACTTGGCTGTTATTTGCCACTCAAAGGGGCAAATGGGACCACAAAATAACAAGGAGACAAGAAACTCACTCATACAACCAGCTCTGAGAATCCCCTGAGTCACTCAAGGACTTCAGTGGGGTTTGGATTGATCCTGAACCTGCAGAAGTTAAGCATATTTTGTATCAATGACTGTGCTAATTAGAAAAATTCTGCATCTGACAGCTATCTAAAAGGAGATCATTTAAGTAATTAGCTTCCTAAAAACCATAAGAATAATCCAGTTGTATGAGACAGCTTTGACAGAGCCCTAACAGAGCACTTGACACTCTAAGGAAATATTCACCTCTGTTACAATATCCTGGTTTTAATCACTGGAATTCTCAAAGCCTGCATAACCCCTACTGTTTAATCTACTAGACAGGAGCGAAAACATGTTATGATGAAATCAGTGTGATAGCAAAGACATATTCTCCTTCACAGTGTTGTTAGGAGAATAAATACATCAAAGTTTGTGATTTAGTCAGATACTCTGATAATGGGGGCAACAGGAGGCCATAGTCATTAATCCAGATCTGTGGATAAGTTTGGGACGACTGAAAAAAGAACAGTACTGCATATTTGCCATGTTATAGCACACAATACAGAATCACCAGGAGAGTACACAATGCCTGATCCAGCATAAACTTATAACGGCATGGACAGGCAATATCTAATCTGGCAGAAAGCCTGACAGGATAAAGCTAAGGTGTCCAATTTTTTTTAACACATTTGAACTATCAAAGTGAGTTTATACCAGATCACCATTTAATACCATGAGGCTACAGTGTTTCTTATCTGGCATTAAGCATCCTAAAGCCACATTTACTGTATTGTGATTCCACGGCTTAGGTAGGTACACAGAATTCCTTTGTGTCTTTCAGAGTTTCTACCTCAATAAAAGAAAAAAAATATATTTTTATTGTACGGCTACTTATGTTGTCACATACTTTTGTCTTGGCACTGCTTTAACTGACTAAAAACATGCTTAAAAACTCTTCCTGGTTGGCAATACATTAGAGTGCCTCAGGTTATGCATCCTAATGGAAAGAATGGATAATAAGTTCTTATTTGTGAAGGTCACTGGTAAAGGTTCATATTACTTTTTTCATTCTTGTACATCTGACACATAAATTACACAAGATACGAATTCCAGCATAAAAATACAGGGTTACAAATGTTGGAAAACTCACTGGCTAAGCAAACTTCAGTCTTTTTTTTTTTTAATTAATTATGAATATAAGCAATATAAACTGTTAATGATGGAACTATTCAAACAAGAATGAAGTCTTAAAGCATAAAAAAGTTCAAAATCAGTGTAGAGAATAACCAGAATGAATGGCTGGTGCAGGTGATTTTTCAAGGTATATAAGTTATGTCTTACAATCTGTCTTGTCTGGATTACTTTTTTAGGCAAAACTTAGTTACATTTAGGTTCATCTACATTTCTGAAAAAGGTCTTAACAAAAATGTTATGAGTTCTTGTTCATGATTTTTTAAAATTTCATTTTCTATCTAACAAGAGAAGATATATTCCTAAAAACATTGGCCAGTGTTTGAAATTAGAGATCTGAGATTCTGATATAGTAGGATCTTAATTCTGGAAGTGGGTGTAGAGATGGGATTCTCCCATGAACCCAACCATCCTGGCAACTCAGTTTATAGCTTCATTAACAAGCGACATGGCATAGTGAGCACCGATCTGTGGAGCAAAGGTGTTGGCTCTGAAGACGTGTTGTTCATATTGGTCAGTATTTGACATTAGAGTCTGGGAAGGAAGGTTATATTGAACTCAGGTTGACATAGTTCAGTGGACTGAATACCCGGTAATGATTAAAGAAAGTTAGATGTCCTTCTGCACAGCATCTTCTCTTTTCATTTCAGCCAAAAGCAATCCAGTTCACATAGGCTGAGACCCACTCCACAATGAGCAAGAGTGATAAGAGGGAATAATTAGCAGATTCATTTCAAAAGCAGACACTTGGTTGAAATCAAAATGTTAATATGTGTACACCCTCAGACTGCTACTTTGACACTACTGTAATAGAAAGGGAAACTATACCTCAGAGTGAGCAGTGCTTGCTTCTATTAAATCCGAACAAGTTTGCTAAGGGTTTTATGTATATACAGCAATTAAAGACTGAAAAGCCATGCTACTTCTTGTCATCTGGTTCATTCCCATCTATCCATAATCTGCATCACTTTTTGCCTGTAATGTTTTTTTTAGCTATTATTTTGCGTAATATGAATATAATAAGGAAATCCAGTACAAAACATAATTACAACAATGGTCTTAAAGCTCTATCATTTTTTTCAGTCATTCAATGTATATACCAAAGGATGTGGCTTCTCAAACCCATGCAGAAGATTCACCTGTGGCATTATTTTTCTATCCTTATGTTATAGTACTATTAATCCCACTTCTTCTCTGAGATTAACTTTACACAATAAATGATGGTAGAACTGTTAAGAAACAAGCAAGCTGATCGCCCTCTACAACTGCCTGAAGGGAGGCTGTAGTGAGGTGGGGGTCGGCCTCTTCTCCCTGGTAACAGGTGATAGGACGAGGGGGAATGGTTTGAAGCTGCGCCAGGGCAGGTTTAGGCTAGACATTAGGAAAAACTTCTTCACTGAAAGGGTTGTCAGGCTCTGGAATGGGCTGCCCAGGGAGGTGGTAGAGTCCTCATCCCTGGAGGTATTTAAAAATATAGATGAGGTGCTTAGGGACATGGTTTAGTGGTGGGATGTCAGGGCTAGGTTAAAGGTTGGACTCGATGATCTCAAAGGTCTTTTCCAACCAAAGTGATTCTATGATTCTAAGTGAAGGAGGATCATAGAGCCAGGGACATTGTATCATTTCAGAACTGCTGAAAACCTGTAATAGTCATAAACTTTAAAGGGAGTTGCTGGATGCTCAGCCTCTTTTGAAAATCATATTATTTTTTTTTTTTTATGTAGACATAAATACTTAGCAGCAGAACTTTCAAAAGTGCCAAAGGGAACTTGTTCAACCCAACTAATTAATTTAAATGGGAGCTAAGTGCCTTATCTCTTTAAGTGCTTTTGAAAATCCCACTATGCTTCCATCTTCAATTTTCACAATCTAAATACTTTGGAAAGCCTGCCCCAAAGTGATCTAGAAGTTCAAATGTTAGAAAACTAACTTCAGGGGAGTTTAACTTTGGGCACACATTTTTAGACAAAATTCTCACAGGATAAAGAAACTGAGAAAGAAGCCGAAGCCAGACAAAAGACAGACAGAAAAGAAGGGGCTTTTTGACATTGAAAAAGAATGAAAAAGTTCTGCAACTCTTCAGCCCTTTTTGATCAAAATCTCTGGGTCTGCACCACTCTTTATACTGCTCAGACCCTGCTAAAGCTGGGTGAGTCTCAGATTATTAAGTACCCTTAGGTAAACTTAGTTTCTAGAAGACATATTTTGTCACCTCCATTTTCATGTGACATTTTCTAGCTGCTGTTCACAACAGCGTGATACATGACAAGGCAAAGTTCATTGTTAAATATATCTGAATTCATCATCTCGGTCAGCTGGACTGGAATAGCCTTGCTCTCTATTATTAATAATAGTTTAAACATTATTATTAATTTTATTTGAGTAGCTTCTCTGAATTTGGAAAGTGTCTGACAGATTGATGTGCTATCATGAAGCACCTCACATTCCCCTAAGATGAGGTTCCATTTTCTACATTCTATTCCAATACTTACTGGAGTGAAAACGTCAGAAAGAGTATGACAGCATGCCTGTAAGACACGTACTCATTTTCTATGAAATGCATCATGATACAAAAGAGAATGGCTTCATTGCTATTTAAATAGACATAAAAATCATCTCTTTATGAGATATCTGCCTGATGGAGCTGCAATTTGCTTTAATTTGCGGCACCAAGATTCACAGTTCACTAAACCATTAAAATACAGACAAAATGCCATTTCATATCAAAATCGAGTAAACACCTCTATCCTTCATGAACATTACAAATACAATTTGCTCTAATATCTAATAATAAAGCTAAAAATTAATGATGTGAGAACTGGGCTAAAACAAGATGAGATTTACATGACACAGTACAAGTAGCACATTCACATTCCTGGCACCTGTGTTCTTCTAATAATCAAGCAACACATTCATTTAGCAATGCCCTCAGCAACCAGAGGAGTCTGATCAAAAATGCTGTTAATAGGTCACATATCATTTCTGAACCATTTATGTGTACAAAACCACTCTGTTTTCCATTCTTAATGATCATGGAAAAATTTATCACTTTCATAATTCAGCAACTGGTGACAATATAAAGGCACTTAGCCTTCAGAGAGTTTATATCAAGGACATTGGTGGATAATATTTTAATGTTTCTGATTATATTATCACTTGCCAGAATTTTCATTTTTGAAATCTTATCTCAGAGCTAGATATTTATTTAAAATAATAAAAAATATGTGTTTAAGGATATTATTGTAGTGAATGGGATTATACAAGGTCTGGACAAAAGAATGCAAGAAGTGCATTCTACCAGAGTTATGGTGCAGGCAAACATCTTATTTTGTAGTCAGTTAGCCAAGTCTTTCAGAAACATCAAGGCTCTTACATACAACTTCATATGGCTTTTAATAGATATTCAAATTCTTAGTTATAAAAATTACAAAGAACTGAAATACCACCTCCAACTGTCAGTAAGAGTTGCTTTCATTTTTGTCTCGAGCTCCTGGAAGTATTTCACTTCTGACAAAAAGGTTCATCAGAGAAGCATAGCAAGTGAGTGAATTCAAGCAATTTAGTCTAATATTTAGCTTTTTAAATTGTCTAATGCATCTGTTCTCACAGTAAAAGTTCAAGCCTGTAATGTACCTTGTCCAATCAAGTCATCTGAACCATCAAAAACCAAAATTAAACTGAAACTGGTTCAACAAAAGTGAATTCATTATGAGCCTAAATATAATGATCATTGCATTCAGTCTGTCAGATTTTATCCCTCTAGAGAAAAGCTGTGTATACTTACAGACTAAACTTGCAAATATTTAAGAGGCACGTGCAGAAGGGAAATAAGTCAAGGACAAAAAATAGAGTTTTAAATTTAAAAACAAAACAAAAACCAAACCAAACAAAAAAATGCCCAGCCCCCCCCCCCCCCAAAAAAAAACCAACCAGAATTAATCCAGATTGTCAATAGCAGCCTAAAATCACTATCGTTACCACATTTGCTATAATTGCTGTAAATTATTTACCTCATTCACCCGATACAGATATTTTCCTAACAACTGAGATGCTATTTTCTAGAATTTCAGGCATAGACATTCCTAGAGGTTTGCAAAGACTATGGGATCATATCTTTGGGTTTACCACATAGTGGTTGAAAATTAATGCAGTCGAATATCAGTTCAGAGAGGAGTCTGAGAAGCTTGATTAGATGCACTGACCATTAAAGGACCAGTCTGAAATACTACAAGGAAAAATCATTCTTTCCTTTTGTCTTTAGTAACAGAAGCACCAGTTGTTGTTACAACCCAGATGGAAGCTGATTTCTCCTAACTGTGAATCGACCTGCTTAAAGTTCTTCCTAGGCACACCACTTACCATCTCTCTAACAGCTTCCCTCAAGGAAAAATGAAGAAAATTAAATTTACTGTCATTTAAATTTGAATACCTATTTACACACGTATGTATAATTACTTATATTTTTGTATGGTTTAAAATGTCCTGGTCTACAGGAAGAAAGGTGATATTTATGTTACTGGAAAGCAGTGCTACAGAACTGTTTAACAGCTTTAGTCTCTAAACTTAGAGTTGGCCTATATGTCTCTGACTTTCTCAGTGACCTTGGGCAAATTATTTAACCTGCTTGAGTCTCAACTTTGCAATTGGCTGGAAGGAAGCTGTCATGCAGACAGGAGTGGTGAAGACACTTAAGGAAGTTTTAAATATGGTAAAGAAGTTTAAATAGGCATATAACTGATCTCCATCTCTCGGGTCTGGAAGGTCTTTTGCCCAGCAAGTACTTATATTTTAGAAAGCTTGATTAAAACAACATTTACTTTTAAAACTGAGCATTTTTTCCCAAATAATTAATACCAGAAACACCATAACAATTCTCTGTTTCCTCAGCATGTTAGAATCTTTCTTGTCATCTCCAGTTTCCTGGAATTACAATATCAACAATCTCTGGGATTATTAAAGCTAAAAGAATGTGGTTTTAATGTTCTGGCCATATTAACAAGTCATTCTCAGCTAGGGAAAAATTCCTAAAGGGAAGGATGCTCTGAGGTAGCACATATGAACAGAAAAGAATGGTATAAACAAATATAAAGTTTCTTATGCTCATAAAGAGAAAAGGTTAAATACTAGCCTTGCTTTATCAATGGAAGCATGTTATTTAGTGTGCTGAGACAGTAATTTTACCGCAAAGAAAAGAACCTTACCAGTCAAGTCATATAATTCATTCTGAAGGCTGCCCAATATTTACGTAGAGGAGCATACTGTGGAAACCTTAAACAGAGAATAATCATACCACTGCATCATAATCTACAGAGTGTGTTTATCAGTGTTATACAGACTTTAAACCCCAGTATTAAAATGGTAGCCTTTGAATGGTTTGGGATCTGTTTATTTTACTTTTGCTTTACTTTTACTTTTTTCTACCTGTCTTTTGTTGGTACTGATGGGCTACAGAAGTGCTGACCCTAACAGACTCTTGGTACAAGGGTAGCAGGAGCTGCAATATATTCTCTTCTTCAATTCACCAAACAAAAAACTTACTAATGTGCGTGGAATACCCAGAAAACAACATTTTATTCTCAGATACCATGGGGAGTAGACTAACACAAAGTGCAGTGATTAGCAAGTCATCAAGCAAACAGCTACCATCACTGCACTGGGTAACTATCAGATGGAATTTTGCAGCAATCTATCAGTCACTTCTATTCAATGTAAGCAAGATTTTTTTTTTTTTTTTGTTGGAAGCATGAATCACAATTAATTTTTAAGCACCTGTGTCTGGAGATGGTCTCTATTTACAAATGAGACCAAATAACCTAAACAAAACAAAAAATGCAAAGAAAACCCTCCCTACCACAATTATTTCTTTAATAATTCTATGACAGAAATATCCTATTCAAGATGACATCAGCAGACTTCAGATTTTTTTGGAAGCGCTTTGCACGGTCTATTGTCTATATTTTGAAAATATACAATTACTATCAATGAATCAGACTGCAAATCAGGTTTCCAAAGTTATTCTTTACGCAGACCATTTTCACATAGACAATCTCTATCACACACCCTTACCTAGAGGTCCTCACTGCCCTTACATGTACCTGGTGTGCACTTGGAGAGATTTTAATGAGCATTTAAATATAAAACTAGTGTTGTACACACAGGGATTGAAGTCATTATATGCTACCAAAAGCAGACTGTGCCATAACTTTGCTTATAATTAAGCATGTTCAAAAAACCTCAAATTAAAAAAAAATAATCTTGTCAGATTTAGATTTTTTCTTTAAGAAAATGCTGCTTTGAGAGTAAACCTTCCACCACCACCCTTTTTTTGTCAAGCGATAATTTTTGACCAGCTCTAGTACTAAGGCCATTTGAACCATAAGGCCTGGAAGTATTGTTTTCTTCCTGCAGTCAATCATGCAGAAATAGCCTGCAAGCACACTTAAAAAAATTTAGTGTTTAGAGAAAAGGAGCCTAGTTCTGGCATAGAGTTTTTTAACGTCACTTTCCTTGTGCCTGGGGAATCTATTCAGTTCTGTCCAAGGCCCACGCCATCACTGGTTTAATGGACTAGCTGCATTTCTTGATGAAGCTTTTAATACCCATAACAAACATGCTCCCTCCCAAAGCTGTTGCTTTTATTTACAGTTACCTAAATTAAAGTTTGAGTCAGGCCGGTCCCAAGTCCAGTGCTCCATAGCTACCACGTTTCCCTCCAATCTCTGTCAGATACCTTTCGTTCCCAGTGGTGCTCAGACTCTCCCCTACTTCACAGCTCAGAGTAAACAGAAGGAACACAAGGGGTTAAGCACAGCTGCCATTTGACTTTAAAGGAATTTTATATAGATTTTTTCTTTAATTTTAAGATTACTTCATTTAATAAATCCCATTGTTTGATGAAAAAATAGTCACTGTTACATGTTTTTAATCATTCTAGTGGTTTAAAGGTGAGTTTCTTTATCAAAACAAGAAGCTGCTGTTCCCAAACACCTTCATGATGGCCTGCAAAAGAATGTACTGGGCTAGACCTTCAGCAGATCTAGATCAGTCCAGTAACTTCAGTAGAGTTGTGCTAACAAGGGCATGACCCATACACATATTTAATATCACTTAAGGAGACAACCTGTCACACTTTTTGTTATCTTTAATATTTCATTATTTTAAAACTAGAAATTAGTCAATCATAAAAAGCCTTAGTTCAGTATGAAAAAAGGTATTGATGGGTTTGCTTTAGTTTTAATCTTATCCCATTATTTTTAAATGGTTTAAACCATTTCCTATTCCTTGATCAGTGCAACAGATGCTGTGCATATGAAACTGAAGAATGAATACCTTTAAATTCCAACCTGCACAACCTTTCCTACAAAACAATACCAACACAGAAATAATATATCCTTTTTCTTCCCACACTGCTCACAGACCAAGACCTCAATTGCACTAAGGGCTATACGAATCTGCAAGAAAAAAAAATTATGGTCTCAATACTGAAGAATTCACAGTCAAACCATAAGATAAAGGAGAGCAGAGTATCAGCAGAATACAGAAAAGGACATCCTAAAACCAATAAGGCAACGCTGACCAGCATGAAAGTCAGCAGCCACAGCATTCCTCCAAACAGATGCTTTTTGAGGAAATTGTAGCAAAAAGATTTTTAATGAGGGAACTGAAAGGAGAGAGCAGGACAATTTTGCATCTATTTCCTGCAAAGGCAATAATTTCAACAGTAACCTCTCAAACAATAACAGAAAACAGAGCTGGAATATCCTGTGATCCTGTGCTCTCAGTTTCTATACAGTGTTTCAGCAAAGCAAAGCACTTGAGATTTTGAGCAAAGTTGCCCTCACCTCAGGAACCTTGTACCTTAACTGACTGTGACAGAGGAACAGACAAGCTTGGTTGAAATGGAGGGATCAAGATTATTTCCCCGTCTCAAGAAAAGAGGCACTATACCTAAACCATCCCTGACATATTTGTCCAACCTGTTCTTAGGAAAAAAAGCCATTAATATGTGTAGTACGTTCTACTCTGAAGCACTGCAAAATCCTAAACACTGAGATGTACATTTTGACATTACTTTGAGGTGGTTTTCCACTATAATAGCACAAACCTTCTTTGCCAGCTCCTCTCAGTGAACAGTCAGATCTTTCCACAATAATAATTTTGAGTTTTTAGCACTACATAAATAAAAGAAAATCATGCAGGCCCTTTAAACACAGTTCCAGCCAGGTAAAAAAATCACATCTAAAAAGTCTGAAAGTCTGAACTAGTTCAGAACTGGCAGAAAACAGACTGGTTTATACTGAGATTTTCAGCAGCAGGGGAAGAGCTCTCTCTGCCAAGTCTATGCTGCTGCTTAGAATGAAGAGTCAATAATTAAATTGAAAATTCTGTGGAGACACTTAGTGATCTGGCAAGCACAAAACAAGCATGTGGAAGAACTTTAAGCTAGAGAAAATACCACACAGCACATTTAGTCAGAAAAAAAAAAAGGGAAAAAAAAGTCATCCTTGTTACCAAGGAAAGAAAGATGAACATGTTCAAAATGAGCGTACTTCAGGAAGTCAGGGAGTTTTATATGGACTGAACATATTGAATTCTATTCTACAATACTTAAAGAACTGACTGAGGAGATAGAAAGCTCTTGAGAGTTTATGGGGAAACATGGAGGTCTTGCAAACCGGAAACTTAGTGCTTATGCTCAGAAAAGGGGGAGAAAAGAAGCAGCCAGGGAATTATCAATCATTCAGTTTAACTTGAATTCCCAGAAAAATCCTGAAACAAACAAATACATTTCAAAAACCCAGAGAAAACAAACACGACAAATAACAGCCAAAAGGGATCTGTCAACAATGAGCTGTCACATTTCCTTCAGTGAGAGGGTAACAGGCATTGTGGAGGAGAGGCAAGCAGCTAGGTGTCATTTATCTTAACATTAGAAAGATTTTTGACACCATTTCAAATTACACTCTCAGTCATAAGCAACCTGTTGAAACAGATCTAGCCCCTAAGGGTTAGGTGCAAATTATATCAGAAAGCTGTAGGAAGATAAAATTTGTCATTGATTCACTGTCAGAATGAAAGGGATGGTACAGGGTGGGGTCTGGAAAGATCTATTCTTAGTCTGCTATTATTCAGTACTTGTAATAACCACTCAATGCAGTTTGGATGATAAAATAGAGTAGGAGATGATCTAATCTGGGCAATAACACTGGAAAGGGTTGAAGCTATGCTAAAGGTTAGGGCATTTATTCCAAATTATATTGCAGAGAGTTTGAAAAAAAGGAGCATGCAGGTTAACAGGGCCAACTAACAGGTACACACATTGTGGGTCAGGAAGGACAGAGAGATAGTAGCTCTTCAGGAAAAAAAAGAGATCTCAGGGCTCTAGTGGGTTATAATATGTTGAACCAGTGTCATACTGTTGCAAAGGGGGCAAATACCACCCTGAGAAATGCAGATAGATAAAATAATCTTTCCCCTCTATGCTGCACTCATGAATACATGAAATTATGTTTTTCCTCTGCTCTGCACTACTGAGACTTCAGCCAGAGCACTTTGTGAAGGCTGGATCATTGTGTTTTAGTTTGAAGGAGAATCAGATGGGGAGTCCAGAGGAAATCAGCAAAGAAAGATCAGAAGTATGCCTAGGAAACATGATCTGTGTGACTAAATTGAACGAATTCAGGTTGTACAGCTTGAAGACATAACAGAGCCTAGGGGGTAAAACAACAGTCTTTGAATACATGACAGGGATGAGAAAGTGCTCGATGTATACTAAGACAAGAAGTAACAGGCTTAAATTAGAGCAATGAAGAGTAAAGTCAGGTATTTATAAGACACGTTAGAGTGATAAGGGTAGTTAAAAATGGAAGAGAATGCCTTCAGAGGCTGTAAAGTCTTCATCCTTCGAGTAACGTAAGTATAGAGGATGCTAACTTTATGCAAGGGCTTGATAGTCTCTTGAGATCCCTTTATCTGTCTTCCATAGGGCTAGGGCAGATTTCAGGTGCTAAACATTTTGAGCACAAATAAAAAACTAAGATCATAACTAGGCCAAATAAATAGAAAAATTCCAATGTATTCTCATGATAGCTAAATTCTTTAGCCATTTTACAGAATACCTATTTAAGAAAACAATTTTTTGTATTTATAAGAACAAAGTAAATAAAAAATGCTGATGATGATACTTTCCTACTTCTTGGCTAATTAATGATGCATTTCAAATATTGTTATGGGTAGAGCTGCTGTAATGCTTTTGGTTACAGGGAAAATGCTTCTCTGAGAAATGGAAGGAGAAGAAGGCCTAAGTAAAGGAAATCACCACTGTCACAATATTGAACTATTTTCCACATAGACATAAAGGAACGCAAATCAGTTTGGGAAGTATAAGGGAGCTCTCACATAAAAAAAGAAGTCCAATCTGGAGTCTTATATGTGAATGGAAAGCTCTCCAAGGATTCATAGAAAAGCTGTCCCTACCTACTAATGTGATGCACAATCCAAAACAAAATAAGATCCTAAATAAGTAACCAAGTAACTAATAAGTCCATAATGGCATTCTTCTAGAGATCTTGCTAAAGACATACACAGTCTTCCATTCACTCAAGACACTTAGTGTAGGAGTCCAGTTGCTTGTGTCTCTCCCAGCATTTGCTCAAGGCATACAGGAACTCTACCTTTGGGGGGATCACTAGCAAATCAAACAAAAGCCAGAAAACTTAAGACATGATGGCTGAAGGATATCCCAGGAGTACTCCTCTGGCCCCACCTCTGAACCAACTATGCAAAATCAGTCTGTACTGCTCACCTGCTCAAACCAGCCCATAACGCTGGAGATTGCCCAGCCTCCCAGGCAATACAGCTCAGTGCTTAATTATCCTCATCATTAGAATCTTCCATCATGTCTGCATTAAATCTCTCTTACTGTAATTCAAATCCACTACTTCTCCTAATAGCCAAATTAACTATGACTAACAGTTTGTTCTTTTCCTGAATAAACATTTCTGTATTGAAAGAGATTAACAGAACTCCCCTCAGTTCAGTCTTCTCCAGACCAAACAAAAAAACAGGCATACTTTTAGATGGCTGATCATTATCATTGCTTGCAGCTGGACTCTCTCCAGCTACTCCACTTTTCCAAGTGAAGTCACAGTTCTGCTAACGAGGTCATAGCACTGGGGAAAGGAACAGATGGATTACATCACAAGTCCAGGAGTTCCTTGCTTCAGTGGCCTCTGGCAACGCAAATCTTAGTTAACCATTCCAAAGCCATTGCCTCGCTTTATGCCTATGCTTTCCATAAAGGAGGTTTTGCTTCAGTTCATGATGTTACTGGAAACATTACTGCAGTCCTCCCTATTTGATCCAGTCATTCCCAGCACATCCTATTCTTCCGCTCAATACTAAATATGTTTACTATGAGCAGAAGTTAAAATGAGACTAGCTACGCATCCTTCATTCCCTGCCTCAAGCTGTACTATCACAATAACACCACTAAAACCAGTGATTTTGGAAATGTGGAAAATAATTCACTCCTTGTCCTTAAATAATTTTTTTTTTTAAAAAAATTGTTTGGAGATTTATCAGGATGAAGAGTTCTGGATAAATATTAGATGACTATCCTGAAGAAATGAAATTACTATTACTTCAAGGTTAAGAGAAATTGCAGCAAAGCAAACAGAAAAAATAATCATATAGTAATATTGTGCTAACTGCTGGTTATTCTCTTTCATCATATCATAACCACTGAATGTCTTTCATTTTCCATTTAATGATTTTTAATTTAGTAGTAGACTTCCATTATGTAACACAAATGAACAATAATTAAAGTCATTTAATCTACCATTTTTGCTTTTAAGCATGAACATTTTGCTTCTAGGTTTAAAGGGCAGCTCAACTGCCAAATTATAATACGTATATAAATTTCTCTGGGGGAGAGGAGAAAGACGGAAGAGGCTGGGGAAGAAATGTGCTGATACTCCGTGTTCCACACTGGTACCTCATCAGGCAATTCACTGCAGGCTTGCTGCCAGCCATGCATAATCCAAACTACCTGCTATGCCCAGTAGCTGTTTGTCCATGCTAAAAGTCACAACATTAGCTGGTACCAGGGGAGCAGCTAACCCTGCTCTGAAGTCCCATATATGAATGCAGAACTCTCTGGAATACATATAAATCTCCTGATTTTTCATTGTTCTATCACTGCACACTTGTTTTTATCGTGAAAGCGAAAACAATATTTTAAAACACAAGTGATTTATTTTATTTGTCATGCACGGCAAGGCCTCCTTTCTGGATTTTTGAAAAAGCAAGAATACTCGGTGGTCCTGTTGGCTATGGCTATTTAAAGAACAGGTCATTCTAATCATAACACTTCTTATAAAGGATGATCACAAAAAACTATAAAATTTCTACCATCCACTCAAGAATCCTGTGACAAATACACAGCCAAGCATGCAACTGCAACCCCATGCTTCATTTGAGAAACCTGACTTTCACTCACCCTGACAAGGTGGGAAAAATTCCCTATTCATTCTAACTCTCAAGCAGAGGCTCTTTCATTGGCAATCTGGTATCATTCCAATGAAGAACAAATGGTTAGCCAGGTTCAGGATATTTTCTTAACAGCTCTCTTTTTTTCAATTTTCATTTTTTTCTCTAGAGAATCAGTCAAGATGTCTGTTTCATTGAGGGGAAAAAAAAAAGAAAATAAGAAAAGAGGCTATTAGGACCAACAAAGTAAAAAGTTTCAGGAGGAAGACAAGTTGTCATTCTTCTTGGATTTTCTAAGGTCACTGGCTCTTGAATCCAAGTTCTGTTTTGATTTTCAGTCATGTCTGAACTAGCATCTGTTCTACTACAGGCACATCTCAAAATCACTAAATGTTTTTTCAACATGTGTATTCAATTTATTGCCCCCAATCCCAAAGTAATTTTTTTATGAATAATACAATCCGTAAACTCTCAAAATCATAAAATCCCAATTTTATTCCACTTTTCATGTATTTTGTTGGCTTGTCTACAATTTGCATCCATTGTAGCCTACTGTTGAGATATCTCTTCAGTCTAACATTGGTCCTTAGTGACTATATGTCTCATATTGACCTCAGACTCTGACAGTAAAGAAGAATAAATCCTGAGTCATACTTTGACCAGCGCTAGGATCAGAACTAGCTTTGCAAAACCTAAGTAGTCTTCTAAAACCCTAATGGTCTCTTTCTACTTTCAGCCCTGTGTAGAATAGAGGAAGACAGCAGTATAATTTTGAGAAGAATAGAAGAACCTAAAACATTTTCATTTGTCTCACTGAGATTTATTTTTAAACCAGCATCAACAATTTTCAGGCAGATCGCATGGATGGAGTATAAATTTGAACTCTACTGCCCTATGACATATGGACATAAGAACACCCTGCAGGCAGTATGATTGTCATGTGTTGTTTATAGATATAATCATATACGGCACTAAGTGCTCCTGTTGTGTATTTCACTGTAGTGTGTTCTTTTGTTAAACACGGGGCTTAGGTTCAGCAATTTGAAAACATCTACCAATTATATAATAGCTACCACAGGAAAAAAGAGGCTTTATGTCTTCTTTAATGAAATATAGTGGCCTACAGCAAAGCTTGAAACTTATTTGCTGCAGTTAGAGAAAACATCAGAAGCTTCTTGAATCATTTTCTTTTACCATGTCACAAGAAAGGGAACTAATGCATTTTGAATCTGTTACTTCCAAAAAGAACTGACTAATGTCAAGGTTGATAGTTTCCTTCAGGATTAGATACATAATTTACATGAGTCCTAGAAAAGAAGAGAAATTAAGTACTGATTCAAATCTTTTTGCGATATGGCTGCCTGAAGGGAAGCTCATTGTCAATGTGGGGTTCCCAATTTTTACTAGTTCACCAAATACTGTGCTTAAGGCTGATGATGATTATGGCTGTCTCTCAGATAGCTCATCACATCAGTGTAATTTTAATTTATGGTATTCTTAGTCATAAATCAAGACCATTATGGAAAAATGGATGTCCCCGAGTCATTTATATCTTCAGTGCATACAATCCATAAATCTGAAACCTTATGCATCCTATTATTTCTAAGAGAATGTTAAAATTGGTTATTGTAAAATTTCTCTTGCCTTTCAACAGAACTCTTGTGCTCTGGTAAAGAAAAAACCAAAACAAACACAAGTTAATTCTGTGTTTAAAATTTCACTATTTTCACTTGAAACATACTGTGTTTTGATATGCTTTGGGTTTGGTTGTAGGGGTTTTTTTGTAACTGCATCAGCTAAATGCCTGATTCTGAAAGCACCAATAACTGTGTCTGCCTGAAGCCCCATCAATCAAAATTACTACCTTGGAAATATATGGATTTGGATCTACATATTTTTTCAGATAAGGATCTTCAAACAGATTTTGGTAGACCAAAACAATGTATAAGCTTGAAACGAAATCTGAAAATGCTTTAAGTTATATTAAAAAGGATTTTATTTTTAGAAGTCAAAATGCTAGATTTTAAAATTCTTAAACATTTCAAATTTTCTTTTTCTAACTGGCATTTATGTTTCAAGATAGAACATTTTTAAGGAGGGAAAAAAAGGTCCCTCAGAAATGATCCAGAACAAACTGAATGGGTTCCTAAGGAAAGGAAACTGAGAAACTTGTTATTAAAACTTTAAGACTGGGACTGTTTCCATTTACTGCCACTGAAAAACACCATCAGTCAACATCTCGATCTAGCCCTTGTAACAACACATGCAATACAGAACACAGTTTCTAAGAGGGAATTCTTTATTAATCATAAAAGGAAGCTGATTTCAAATCATAAGTGCCAGGAAAAGCAAGCTTGTTTTTAACAACTTTCCTCCTACAGAGATTACATGGTTGAGAGCTCAAATTTGCTAAACCCACACATTTGTAGGGAACTTTTACGTGTGACCTGGTATGCAAAATACTTTTGCAATATGAATAAAACATAACTTTTGCAGAAACAGCTACCTTTTCCTGGATTTTTATTCATTATGAAAACCAGAAGATTTTTTGGAAGAAAGGAATTTAACTATCAGTTTCCTGAAAAATAAGTTATCTTCTACTGATAAAGAAAAGAAAATTAGGAAAACAAACAAAAGAAAACCCTGACAGTTAATGTGTAGTCAATGATCAGAAGTTCTAAGGCAATTATTTTTTTCCTTCAAAGTGATACTAAAAATTATTAGGGTCTGGTTATTTTCAGTACATTAAGATCATTTAAAGTCAGGCAAGCTTAGAGAGTAAAAGGACTTTAAAAGGGGTGTAAACGTACGTTGCCAGAATCATGTAAAGTGATAACTGTATAATAGACAGGGGTTTTGAGATTAAAGTTTGATGTTTCTAAATATCTGCTTTCAGAGTTTCCTTGCATCTATCAAAGATTAAGACAACTTACTCAAATTCAAGAATCACACACAAATTCAAAATTTTAAGATCATTATTCTTTTTTAATTTAACTTCTGTACTGTATCTCTAAGTACTGTCACACATGAGTTTGTTCTGTAAGAATTGCAAGAGTAGTACTGATCAGTAATCATGAAGTTCCTATATCTGGAAGCTATAGCTGCTTCAGAGGAAATCTGAAAGGTCAGTCTTCCTGAAGGAGAGCATGAATGTTACTGAGGACTACAGGGAGAAATCAGCAATGCAGCTAGAAGGCCTCTGCAGCTGGCGAAGCCTACTGACAAAGATCCCCTTAGGAAGCACGATGCAGAGTATTTATCTAGCAAGAGAGCCCTTTCTGCTCAAAGGGAAAGCCAGCACTGCACCAGGAAAGGAACAAGGCTGAAGCCTGACCACAAGGACCCTGCAAACTCAGCAAAAACTGTGAGGAGCCAGACATCCCAGCAGAGGAATCCTGCATCCTGAGGGTTGGGGTCAAGGACAGGACCAGGGCTGGCCACTGGATGAGGAGCCATAACCCCCACAACAGAGATCCAGTGCCAAAACCCAACAGAGAAAATATCAAAGAGCATCCTAAGGAAAAGGAAAACAAAAAGGAAGGGGGGGGGGGGGGGGGGGGGGGAAGAAAGAATAAAGGAAACCCTTTGATTCAATTATTAAGATGCAAGACGTGTTCTAATCTTAGTTACATTAATTGTTCCAAAGGTTGACCTGTACTGCAAACCTGGTACTTTCACGATTTATTTTTCTGGCATAGAAAATAAATAAATGAATAAAAGCCATACATTTTCTGAAGCACAATACCAGCTGTATAGATGAACAAAATCATAAACACAGTCACAGCTACAACGTTACCACATTATAGAAGTATCTGTAAAAACAGGAGTAGAATTATCTATAAGGATATTTAGCTGACAGAGATTCATTAAAAATCATAGTTGTATGTGTCTTCATTAAGAGGAAACTGCAAAACTGCAGGGGAATGAAAGATACAGTGGGAAAAGTATTTCTTTTAAAACCATCTCCTTTATAGAAGAGCAGGGTAAAAAGTGCTCTGCCATCTTAATAGTGCTTTGCCTTCAGTAAATATAAGTGTTTTCACTGAAACCAATGAAAACATCCACTGTGTTCCCTCTGACTCATTGGCAATCAAAGGCACTCCCTAATTTGCAATATGATTTGGAGTATTGACAATCATTCACAAAAATTACTTGGTTTTAGTACATTTTGTTGAGTGAGAGGAGGCAACAGCTTTGCCACAGCAGATCATCATGTGGTATAAACTACCTTCAACATGTGCTAAGTTTAGTGAATATAGAAACGGATGGAAACAAACTGTACACGCCTATTTACGCCTTCCTTCTTCATTGTTACTGTACCAGTGCCTACAGACACCAATGGAGATTTGCACCCAGCATCTCAAGCCCTGACAAACTTTAAGAAATAAAGCCCAGTCATCCCTTTAGAAATCTTCCAGGGTTTAGGTAAAGATGAGTAAGTTGAGAAAGCGGAGTGAAAAGTAGAGAAAGAAACATCTCCTTGCCGAATCAATCCAGTTGTACCATGCATGGGGGGACGGAGCCCTGGGTGCCTGCCTGCACCTTGGGCTGTGTGAGCAGGGGGTGGTGGGACGAGAGCAGGGCCATGGCATCAGGCTGGGAGCAGAAACACCCGCTGCAGAGCAGTGTGCCAGCCTGTTCGCATCCCCACAACTCCACACACTAGGCAGAGCTCTCCCATGAATTCAGACAACCAGTTGTGTCCAGCGCATGAGCTCATGGAGGTGAAAAAAAGAGATGAAAAAAGAGAGGCAAAGAACATCCTAATACATCCATTCTTAATGAGCATTAACAAGGGGTGTCCTTATATAAATCCTTTCCTGTTAACTTTGTGGTCAATGTGGTTAGCATGGTGTGGTTTCAGTAGTCTGAGTAGCAGCCAATCTAATAATAATTCAGAGAACTCCCTGGAGTACACCCACATCAGGCAGAAATAATGGGACTGAAAAACTACAGGCGTAATGAAAAATTTAGCAGTCTAGGGAGGGATAGAAAAAGGCAGATTGGAATGGAATTAAAATTGAAGCAAATTCTAAGGTAGCTTTTAGCTACTATTATGTAACTCCTATCTCAGTACTAACATTTGTGCAAAATGTGTGTATCGGTTTTTCAGCTCACTTAATAAACACTAACTTTCCAGAAAACTGTAGCAATTGTAAAGATCTGGAATGTATCCCATAGTAGTTATGATAAGGGTCTAACTCTAGTGTTTTCCCAAAATTACTATTTAGTATTACTCTTTAAACTTCTTTAACCATTTTTTTTTCCTTTCATGCCTTTCAACAGACAGATACCAGGTTAGTGGAGGGAGATAACGCTGCCACACAATCTGCCACACACAGTTTCTGTTGGCAGGTTTTTTCTATTTGGGCAGAATAATTAAGTAAATGAGTCCTTGACAAGTAGTTATAGATATTAAATGGTAGATATGGTAAAGGGGTTTAACAGATGTGGCTGAAAATGGGGAGCTGTCATAAGTGTTACTGTGGGTAACACACAGATAATTACAGCAAAGTAGTTTCAACAGGACAATCATTTGTAAATAATTACTACACTGTCTTTGTTACTCTTCTTCAGGAACCTCTCACATGGAAAACCAGAGATGTTTGAAACCTGGGGTGTTTTTGTGATTTGATTAAAGTCACTGAATAAACTCCCTTTAGTGGGACCATTGCACCTGGCTGGGAGCAGAAACACCCACTGCTGAGCAATGTGCTGGCCCATTTGCATCCCCACAATTCCACACGCTAGACAGAGCTCACCCGTTAATCTAGTCCTCAATTCTACAACATGGATCTAGTCCTCAATTCACGTTTGCCCTTCTGATCAGGCCTTAGCAAAGCAACACTTGGTATTTAACATTTGCAGAGCTACCCAAATGGCTACCATACCTCAAGTAAACCCCGTAAATATAGTGTGGCTAAAAAGGAAATAGCTTAACTTAATTTTGCTTTTCTTATGACTGTAAGTCTCCAGGCATGGAGCCACCTTCTGACAGAAACAAGTGCCTTGGATCCAACAACTTCTTAAGTTACAGAATCACAGAATCACAGAATCACAGAATCGTAAGGGTTGGAAGGGACCTCAGGAGATCATCTAGTCCAACCCCCCTGCTAAAGCAGGCTCACCTAGAGCATGCTACACAGGACTTCATCCAGGCGGGCTTTGAATATCTCCAGAGAAGGAGACTCCACAACCTCCCTGGGCAGCCTGTTCCAGTGCTCTGCCACCCTCAGAGTGAAGAAGTTCTTCCTCATATTCAACTGAAACCTCTCGTGTTTCAGTTTGCA
>NW_009259596.1:3702188-3708832 GCF_000687185.1 Egretta garzetta
CTTTATCATCCTAGTAGCTCTCCTCTGGACTCTTTCTAGGAGTTCCTCGTCTTTCTTGAACTGGGGAGCCCAGAACTGGACACAGTACTCCAGGTGGGGTCTCCACCAGGGCAAGTAGAGGGGGAGGATAACCTCCCTCGATCTGCTGGCCACACTCCTCTTAATACACCCCAGGATACCATTGGCCTTCTTGGCAACAAGGGCACATTGCTGGCTTGATGCTTACACATGTGGCTTGATGCTTAGCTGTCATATAAATAGTGCATATTATATTCTCTGAATCTTATTGAGATGGCAATTTTCAAAAGAAACATTATTCCATGCACAGGTGGGGCTTAACTGCCACAAAACTTGCAGAACATACTAAGGCAGCAATTAGAAACACCTCCTAAGAATAAGTTGTGTCTTTTGTTTCTTCTGCTATTAAGTGATAAGAGACTATACTAATCCTAGTTAACTATATAGAAAAATTTTAAATTCTCCCTTTATATTTAAGAAATATTTTTATTGCAGTAGTTTGTCATCCCAGTGTTTAAACTAACACAGAAGTGGTTAGAGTCCAAAGTTGTCTTTTACTAAATACATTTCCATCCCCTTATATTATTTTAAATACCTAGGCAATATATATGTACGCATCATTTTGTCTGGCACCTTCTTTTGAAGGATGAGTTACTATTTCTCTGCCTGGCTTCATAATCAGTCTGAGGAGTATGAGATATATAAAGATTCTAAAATACTATTTAATGACCAGGTAAATAAACAATCCAACCTACCTTGAAATGTAAAGAATTTGGTTCAGGTTATTGTGCTACCTTTTACAATTTTGTCAAGAAGAGAATGGAAGAGCTTTCTTCTGTCAACTGACAGAGAATAAATCATCCACTTTTTTAAGTGTTTTGAAATAATGTAATACTCAAATGAGTATTTTCCAGTGTCAGCATCAGAATCAAACTAGTACTTACATTTAGATGAAGTTGGTTAGTCCACTGACCAATCACTTTGTATTCTGTACTCTTGTTGGTGATTTGATACTGAAAAATATCATAGCGTCCAGGAGCATCTCCATTTTCATTGAAGATAACAGGTGTTCCAGCACTCCCTGAAAAAAAATTAAAAAGCAATTAGGATAAATACCTTTAAAGCAATTTTCCAGAAAATATATTTTGGAGGAAAAATACTAATTAGAGATGGTGCAGGTTCTTTGTAATGCAAGGCTAGTATGGTAATAAATCCAAAAGCCTCACAAAGAGAAAATGTGTATTATTATCATCATCACAAAATCTACTCTATTTATGGTTAATTAAAACCATTTTAAAAGATAATCTTCTGCAATCTTTTTTGGTTGGTTGGTTGGTTGGTTTTGTGTGTGCATGTATTACAGAACATTAGGGAATTCTGTGATAGAAGTGGAGAAACACTTTTTGACTTGCAGAAGGGCACAATTTCACTTTAGGGTGTAGCGTGCATTAGACACAAAATAGTAATCTTGTAATGAACTTCATAAAGAATGCCGCTGTTAAGTATGAAAATAAAATGAATATCATCAACTTAGGAGCCAATGTTCATAAAAGACCTTGAGATGCAAGACTCTAAATCTGGTCACAGTTAACGTGATCAGTTTCTAGCACTGACCACCTGTGTAAGTGTTTTATCAAAATAAATTAAGGATAGCAGCTGTGCTTGTTGCTCTCTCCTCTATACATGACACTGCCTGACAGAAAGGGCCATTGCTGAAGCTGTCAAAAGTTATAAATCAACACTCTGTTCTTACTTCGATCAACAAAATTTTCAAAGATTGAAAACTACATGTCTACCTTGGCAACCAGGCCGGCCAAATTAGAACACATTTTGATGAATTCCCTCAAGGTGACATCAAGGATCTGCACTCCTACAGAGACTTCAAAAACTACACAAAGAATGTAATTTTCACCGAACCCTCAAATTCATATGTATAGGTGAATCATATTTTCAGTTGAGATCCACTGAAGACAAATTCAAGTACGTTAAAGTTCTGTTTCAGTGACTGGAGAATGAAATCTATCTTTACTGGGGAAAAAAAAACCAAACCACCTCCCAGTGTTTTCATGTTTCTCCATACGTACAACCAAGAAAAGGAGAATATCCAGTTCATAGTAAATTCCTACAGTATGACTTGTAAATGTAGCAGCTAGAATCACTAAGTCCACTGTGAGTGGTTTCCAGAGAATGCCAAAAAAACCCCTTGAAATTCTGGGTACATATCAAACAGCAGCTAGCCAGTAGAAGTGGGGACAACAACCTACAGAACTTCAGCATAAACACTTCTTCTCATATGTCTGTCTCCCACAAAGTATTTTGTCCTCATTTTGTATAGCAGCTTTCACAGAAAACTGAAATCCAGTGAAATAAACAGTGCTTTAAGAGTGACAAGTGGCGCATTAACTACTGTGCCAATTTCGCAGTTCTGCCAACAAAACTCTGGCTGCAAAAATTAGTTGTGAGCAACCATGGAAGAGAAGTATCAAAAAATTATGTGTGATAAAGACTTAAGACCCCATGAAGATACAAGAGACTCAACATAAAATTTTGGAAAGCTTTTTGCGCTTTGCTCCCAATTCCTTTGACAGAATGGAGGGCAAGAAAAATGCCAGTTCTCCAAGCACTGAAATTATTCTTCACTGCTCAAATACCAGGTTGATCCAATAAATTTCTTCCACACAATAAACACTTCCTCAACTGTTGTTGGTATGGAGGTAACCTTCAAAATGTTACTCTCAAGTAATGATGGAATTTATCTTTCCACTCAGCAGCATTTAAAAAGCTCATGGAAAGAACAGGTATATTTTACCAACAGATACAAAATGTCCTTTGTATCCCATAAGACCAAGTGGATCTTCAAACATTCTTATGCTCAGCAATAACAGTGTGAGTTTATAATCTATTGCTGGTTTTAGAAATATCATGTACAACGAGACAGACTATAGTACAGGTCAGAACCTATATCTCTTTGATATAGTAGTGTTCTCAGCTAGAGCATAACGGTATCTCATGCTGTGCACCTCAGTTGACAGGGATGGTCAAAACAACCTTTGCCAAGTTAATAAAGTTAAGCTTGTTAAAACCTGGAATAAGCCACGGAAGATTCAGACCCCCAAACACTGGGAAGAACGTACTACCCCCCTCTTGAATAACTGAGTTTTCGAAAGTACAATAACAGCCACAGTGCCTGCTGTAAAGTAAATTTGACAATGTACTAGCAATGCTGCCATAACTAGTAGATGCTGTGAGCAAGCAGTACCAGACCATTATTTTCATCTGTGTCTTATGATTTATATATGTCTTTTAGTTCACTGTTGCTTTGTGGAATGAAACATTTAGTGGACCTAAAACAAGGAGGTATGCATGGCTGGACTGTGCTAATAAACCATTAACTACATAACCAGGAAAGCAAAGCTTAAAGGCATTTAAAGAAAAACTGGAGATTTTAGCAAGGCTTCCCAAAATTATGAATGTAAGATGGTAGCAGGAGCCCTGAAAAGGTAGGGACAGAATGAAACTAGAGGCTATAGGATACAAACAAATCACCAATGGTTAATTAGTGTTCTTAAAAGAATGTTAATCTCATCTGAAGAAAAGTATACCCTGATGGATGATCCAGATGAACAGTTCACCTGAGAATGGATAGTCCAGAAAATGAGAAGATTTTCTAATAAAATACACATTGTTTGATAGTCCATCAAATTAAAGCGAATGTTTCTGTGGAAAAAAAATTATTAACACTGTGTAGAGATCAGATAATTAAACCATGTGGAGAAACAACGTAGCTGACCATAAGTAACAGCATAGGCGGTGGCACATCTAGATTTGGCATATAACACTGTAACAAATGCCACTGAGTAGTACAAATGCCTCTTTTTTTGACAACCAGATATGCAGAATTGAGTACTCTCGATATCCTGTACTGTATTTCCATGTATTCTTATCCTGTACCATTACGTTTACAGGGAATTGCATCTTAGTACTAGTTTCAGACACGGAATGTTTAATTGCTCCACTTAACGGTCATTGAGGACTGGCTGCTAAATCTAAATGCAAATCTAAATGCAACTCTGTGGAGAGAAAGTAATACAGAATATACCACTGACCCGAGGTAGTGAGCCCAGGTTATATAAATTCCAACTTATATAAAAAGATGTTGGGAAACCACATTGAACAGTTCTTGGATAGGATATTTGTCCTGAATGACTGTGGATATCCTCACCCAGGAGCCACATTTATTGGGCACCATCATAGCAAATGTTACTTTTGCATAGGAAAAATGCTAGTGTAGACCACCTCAGAGAATACAAAGTAGCCCACACTTTTTTAAAATTAATTCACTAATTTCATAATATTTTTTTTTCATAATTTGTCAGCAGTCATTTAACAAGGTAGTTAAAGAGCAGTGAGAAAACTGTGCCTTTGGGCCTTTTCACATTTTATTCTCTGTGTGGTTATGTTGCCATGCGTAATTTTAACCCATGATTGACAACCTGCCACCATCTTAACTCAATTTTTAATATATACTGGATACCTGAAACAGAAGTACATGGTAGAATTTCAAGAATACATAATAAGCTTGGCTAACTATGGAAAATTATGTGTGAACCTTCACCTTCATTTTTGCTTTGTGCGAAACCTTTTTTTTTTTTTTTAAATATATAAATTAACTTATTTTGAGATTTGTTTCTGAAGTGTCTCTTTGTTGAGCAATTCCAGAATACTTTTAGAAAGTTGGGTTTGTTTTGTTTTTTTTTTTCTCTGATGCGTAACTGTAGACTGGTAATTGGAAGGAAATTATCAAATTTCACAATGAAGGATTGTTCAAAAGGTTTACAGACTTGTTTTGAAATCACACTCTTGCAGTTAAAAAGGTAAAACAAAAGAGGAAAATGTAGCTCATTCAATGTCCTCAGTCTGTAAAGGCAAGACTAGCAGTGCAGTCTCGTGATTAGCACAGGGTGAAAGTGTTCATTTCCCTTTACAGGAAGTGCTCAACCAAAAGGGACAAAAGGGATGCGATACAGTGGGAAACATGTGGAGACAGAGCTCCATCCATTCTTACACTCCTTCGAAGACATCACAGGACAAAGCCATTACACTGTCCCGATAGCAGAGCTGTGGCTATGTCCAGTGATGTGATTCTAAATACAGACAGAGAAATATGGCATTGTGCAATGGAACTGGTGTCCTGAGCTTTTCAAGTCATAAACTTAAGCATTTGTCTACTGCTGGACATCCTTTTAACAGCCTTATATACTGTAAGTATGATGTGATCAACTAAAAGCTTCGGAGTCTTTGCTGTATTGCATACCAAATCCCTTAGATTTTTTGAAACACTGAATATCTCATAAATAGGTCCTGCTTCAAAATCACTCTAAAATCAGATTAAATAAATAATCTTCTATAAACCCTACAGAAGGATGCTTTGTAGAATAGTTCTGTTACCATTCAGTCGAAGACAATCAATATCCATGGCATAAAGGAATAATTTATATTTTATTAAGCCTAAAGACACATTTACTTATTGTAGATATAAAGTAATAATCTGGTACTGAAAGAAATTCTCCCTCCTCCTTCCCAGTTTACAGCCAGCAGCATTAAACAACACTGGGTGTTAAACTACCACTTTAGCTAAATGTTATTGAAGCAATGTGTCTGTGACCTCAGCTGTTTCTGGGTCTTTCAAAATGTAACTTAAACTAGCCAGAAATGTTATTTAGAGGAGAAAAAAAAATGGATTAAGTTTTTAATTCTGAATCAAGGATTCAGTGGATACTTCTCATTGCGATTACAGAGACATGGTGGGACAACACGCATGACTGGAATGCTGCCATTGATGGCTATGTGCTTTTCAGGAAAGACAGGCCTACGAGGCGAGGCGGTGGAGTCGCTCTTTATGTAAAAGAGCAACTGGAATGTATAGAACTCTACCTGGGAGCGGATGAAGAACAAGTTGAAAGCTTGTGGGTGAAAATTAAGGGGCAGGCCAGCATGGGTGACACTGTGGTGGGTGTTTACTATAGGCCACCCAATCAGGACGAGGAAGTGGATGAGGCCTTCTATAGACAGCTAAATGTAGCCTCACAATCGCAGGCCCTGGTTCTCACGGGAGACTTCAACTACCCTGATATCAAATGGAAGGACCACACGGCAAGGTGCGCACAGTCCAGGAGGTTCCTGAAGAACATCGATGATAACTTTCTGACCCAGGTGGTGGAGGAGCCAACAAGAAATGGAGCGCTACTGGATCTTGTGCTGGCAAATAAAGAAGAATTGGTTGAGGATGTGAAGGTAGGGGGCAGGCTTGGCTGCAGTGACCATGAGATGGTTGAGTTCCGGATTCTGAGAGGGGGATGCAGAACAACAAGCAGGACTACCACATTGGACTTCAGGAGAGCTAACTTTGGCCTCTTCAGGGACCTGCTTGGAAGAATTCCGTGGGCTATGGCTCTTGAAGGTAGGGGAGTCCAGGAGAGCTGGCTGCTGTTTAAGCAGCTCTTCCTCCGTGCTCAGGATCAGTGCATCCCTGTGAGCAGGAAATCAAGTAAACGAGGTAAGAGGCCTGCATGGATGAACAAGGAGCTCCTAGTGAAACTCAAAGAAAAGAGTAAGCTCCATGGAAT
>NW_009259596.1:3709970-3713491 GCF_000687185.1 Egretta garzetta
CTCCTCTGCCCTGGTGAGACCCCACCTGGAGTACTGTGTCCAGTTCTGGGCTCCCCAGTTCAAGAAAGATGAGGAACTCCTAGAAAGAGTCCAGAGGAGGGCAACTAGGATGATAAAGGGACTGGAGCACCTCCCCTACGAGGAAAGGCTGGGAGAGTTGGGCTTGTTCAGCCTGAAGAAGAGAAGACTGAGAGGGGACCTTATCAACATGTACAAATATCTTAAGGGCAGAAGTCATAAGGATGGAAGCAGTCTGTTTGCAGTGGTGCCCAGCGACAGGACTAGGGGCAATGGGTGCAAACTGAAACATAAGAGGTTTCAGTTGAATATGAGGAAAAACTTCTTTACTCTAAGGGTGACAGAGCACTGGAACAGGCTGCCCAGGGAGGTTGTGGAGTCTCCTTCTCTGGAGATATTCAAAGCCCGCCTGGATGAAGTCCTGTGTAGCAAGCTCTAGGAGAGCCTGCTTTAGCAGGGGGGTTGGACTAGATGATCTCCCGAGGTCCCTTCCAACCCTTGCAATTCTGTGATTCTAAATTTTTAATGCCTTACACTGATGTCAGGAAGGACTCTTTCTGATAAACAACTGTTTTATGAAAGGTCTTCTGTGCACTGAACTTGAAAATTCACATTTTTCTAAAGAAATCCTTAAAAATTTACCTTTATATTAAGATGCTGCTCAGCAACTACCTTATCCTGTGTGTTCCTGAATTATCAAGTTACATTTCACATTAATCTAAAATATCCCCGCTCCTAATGCAAATTGTAATCTTAGTTCCCTGTGAGCTTATGGAGTACACTTGCCCAAATGTCTTCCAGTGAAGTTGTTCTCTTTACATCTCAGGTAGTGGAAAAGAAATTTAATGACTGCAAAACCACAAGTCCACGTGCAGTAGTGGCCAACTGCATATTAAGGTGATTAATCTGTCATGGATCCTAAATTAAGAATAGTGGTGAGCCTTATTTAAAAGAAAAAAATCAGTTAAATTAAATCAGCAGCCTTGGAATTTTCTTATATGAAAAACTTTAATAAAAATTTACTTATTACGAAGCACTGCTCCTTCAGTGCCATGGCAAAAGCATAGAAAAGTGGTTGTGCTGGTAAGTCTCACAACTGCCTCTTACAGAATATTCCAACTTTAGTGGAGCTGATTCCATTACAAAGCTTGATACCAGATACAAATCTGGTATTTCAACAGATTTCAGTGGCTTGATATTAATTTCATTTTTTAAACTGAAATGAAAGTTACTTAAGCTAAGTTTTCATCCTTTGAGCGGCTCCCCATAGGCTGTTTTTTCTGTTATGAATCCTTATGCAGTCAGCATGGATTCAAGGGTATGGTTAAGTAAACGGCAGTCAGGCAGTTTATTGTACACTGTAATACAGTTAACTGTTGTGTATCAAAAACCTCAGAATGCACCATCTGTCAAACTTTGGCTTTACTGGAAGATTGCTCAGATTTATATTATCAACCCTTATTTCATTAATTTATACAATTATTTTCAAGTGCTAGAGTTGGGGGTTCAGATATTTTTTAAATTAACATTCATTTTAATTGGCTGTTAAAAGGAAAAAGTACTACAGAGGTGTACATGAATTAAATTGTTCTCAGTAAAGCAGAAAGAGGGAGAGTAACCATTTGAATTTTCAGTACTGAGAGTTCCCAGAGAAGGATGCATCTGTAAAATTAAACAAGAAATTTGTCACTGATAAGTATTTCAATGAGACGAATTAAATAGAAGGTTGAAATGGAATCAACGGAAAGAGTAAATACAAGCTGTTAAAACATTTAATACTTGAAAAAAAAATACCAGAAAAGTATAAACAACTACTCAGAACTAACAAAAGTTAATTTGTGAACGTTAGGCTGGCAGACAGAGGAGGAATACACACTGTAACAAACTATGCAATTTTGTGATAAATAAGACATTACCAACTCATTCTCCATACAGCAGACATTTTCAAACAATGAGCAACGTGGTTACTAAAATAAAAAAATGTTGATTGTCTTACACCTATTCAAAGTCTGAAAAGACTTGTCTTTCTGCTTACCCTAAATGTCTCAGTTTAAGACTGAGACAATAAAACAGGATCTCATCGAGTTGCTGTAAACATAGGTGCTTCCTGAGTTTTAAATATCCTAAAATACTGGAGACATCCACACAGAGATGCAGTATACACATATGACAGAGAACCTGTGCCTTTCCCAGGCAGCAGCTGGAGGCCAGATGGATACCCTGGGGTATGTGAAATGGCATTCAATGCCCATGTTTAGGCAATTTATCTTACTTACCACAGGGCAGATTCTGGCTGTTCATGTATGAATGCACATTATATGGAGATTTAGGGCACATGTGATATAAATGATGGTGGTACCCACTATAAGGCTCATAAAATAAAGAATTTGGTATTAAAATAAACTGATATAAATCAATTTGAGGTCAGGCAATACAACTTTAGATTATTGAAGCTGATGGATAAGAACTTTAGTTGTGATTCTGCAGAGATGAGTATAATTTATTTGGTGTCTCGGTCCTCAGCACAGTGAATAATTAGAAAGGTGTACTTCTGTGAAAGGAACAACTCATTCCACCTCTGTGTGAGAACATCAGACAGGGCGTGTATCATGAGCACATGGTATTTAAAATAACAGGTAACAAGTACTACTTTTTTCCCTCCATAATATATTAGAACTTCTTGCCACAGCAAGCACAGAGACATGATGTCTCATAAAACTTACACTAAAAGGAATAAAATCTGAAGATGAGACTGAGCTGTTGCAGCCAACAGTATAGCTATATTAAAAAAACAATTTGCCCCATCATTCACTAGTATGCCTACCAGTGCTTATTAAAATAAGTGATCTAGATGCAACTCTGGTTGGTTCATGCAGTCCTTCAGCTACTAACTGCAAGAAGAATATACTGGAGAAAAATTCTTCTTTTCTTTGTTCCCTACATTCTCTCCCCAAGCATCTGCTATTGGCCACTCTCAGAAAACATACTACACTGGTGAATTTTTTGTTCATATCCTCTAACAAGTAATACTGACTCCAGTCAGAACTCCAGCTCCTTTACTGTGAGGGTGACAGAGCACTGGAACAGGCTTCCCAGGGGGATTGTGGAGTCTCCTTCTCTGGAGATATTCAACACCTGCCTAGAAGATGTCCTGTGCAACCTGCTCTGGGTGACCCTGCTCTGCAGGGGGGTTGGACTAGATGATCTCCTGAGGTCCCTTCCAACCCCTGCCATTCAGTGATTCTGTGCTTCTGTGATTCCTCTTCTTACAGCATCCTGAGTCTATTAACAGATGATAGGTATATCTATAATACAACTGTATCATGGATTAAAATTCATATTTTGCCAGATAAAGAATTAAAATTGCTAGACAGCAGTAGTGCTATGGTGACACAGTATTACGAAGACAGTTTTGTATTTCCCAGCCTGGGCTGATCCCCTTCCCTGCACAGTGAGGTTATGCCTCTGCTTTTACCTCTCCTCCCAGAGCTGGGGCAATCCTA
>NW_009259596.1:3713515-3796699 GCF_000687185.1 Egretta garzetta
TTTTCACCCATAGGTGCTAAAGCAAGGCAGGCATTAGCACTGTGGCATTGGCAATAACACCCATCGATCCTAGGAAAGAGATGTGAAGAAGGAGGTTCTGATAGGGTAGGAATGAGTGAGGAACAGAAAACAAGCCCCTTTGGACCCCACTGTCATCTTAGCTTTGTTCTTTCCACCTCTGGAAAAGGGACGCCCTGTCCACACAACATCACAGTAGATAGGGAGGGAGATTCAGAGGGGAAAGAGAGGAGACAGAGAGTGAAAGAGCTTGCCATTCCCTACATGTAGCCAAAAAGCTCAGTGCTACCAGCATACTAGCAAGAATCCAGACTATTTTTATTCTGTATTCAGAAAATCCATAGAGACAGGTTTCATCTTAAAATCTATAGCACACGTTGTGTGCCAGAGCCAATTGGTTCAGTTCTGCAGCTGAAGAAGCCAGTAAGTCAAAGAAAGCCAACAGGCTCTGCGAATGGATATTGTACACAATGGGGACACATTAACTCAATCCCTTAAAAATCAACACATCACATAAAATCCAGCTGCAAGACAAATATTACTCCAGTAACACACTAGAATAGCAGCAATGTGGTAGGACATTATCTGGTAAGTGCTAACAGCTTGTACAGGAAGAGGAAGTTATAAGAGGATGGTTAGGTTTTGGGGGTAACAAATGTGTAAATATGCATAAAGTTTTGTTTGTATGCTATTATAGACCAGATAGTATCAAATGTTCTTGGGTGGAAAATGTTCATTTTAATGTTACCAAATAGATGTTTATACTTTTAAAAAGTTTGGGGTTGGGGTATTTTTTCTTTTAAAATGTATTTTTCAGCACCAGTTATAGCAAGCACATTTCTTGTAAGCCTTCTGAGAAGAGTTCATGGTTATGATTTTCCAGAAGAAAAAAAAAAAAAGAAAATAGGGTAGCTCTGTATCTTGCACATACACTGGGAAGTAAGTGGGAGTGGAAGTGTGAGAAATGTCTACCACAAATATAACTGCAACTTGTGTTTTTCAGTATTGCCAAAATGAATACATTTCAAGTAAATGTGCATTTCTCTGCAGGATCACAATCACCTCCAGTCCCCAGCAACACAACCAGACAATAGACGCCCAGTTTAAAAGTGTCTTCATATCCTTTATTTCCATTTTCATTATTTTATAGGCAAAAATCTCTTGCAAGAAGCTGTAGCTATATAGTATTATTGGAAGTGACAAGAAGAGACTGAGGACATCAGGAGTGTCCAAGAACTTCTGCATTAATAGTTTTTTGTTACTCAAAACTCGTATTAATATGTTCCTAGGAAGCACAGAACAATTCCCTCCTGACCATAAATCTGTCCATCAGCTTCTCTCAGGGTATACAAGAAGGACACAGCAAGGCATATGTGAGAACTACCTGTCATGAGCTTGCGTGCACCCTGCCTGAACCCCGTCTTCAGCAGTAGCCAGTCTCCAATGCTTCATGAGATACTGAGGATCCTCCTTATTTTACTGCTTTGTGACGTTATCTGGAGAAGGTGGCATGGTTCTTCACACACATATCCTGTTTTGTTTGGTTAGTTTTGCTTTACTAGTCCCAGAAAGATGTACTTATTTCAGTACTACTGACCTCTGTCACTAAATACACGGTACTTTTATTGGGGTCATCTGCCATTTTCAACAGGTCCTATCTAGATGGTATGTCCTACCCAGGACATTGTGCATTATACGTGAAAAAAACGCCATGTTCCCTTCCTGGATTAATGTTCATACATCACTCTACAGCAGTGGTCCTATTACAATAGATACAAGTCTAAATATTAATTTCTCCCTTTCTTTATTTTTTTAATCTTTCAAAGAATTCTGGCTAAGATTTTGCATTAAATTCTGGTTTTATAAGGCTCCTACTTTTTTGTTTCGGTAATTAGCTTATTTCCTCTGGAATAAGCACCTCTGCTGAGTTCTACTAAAAGGTATCCTTGCAGCATAGTTCCTACCCTACATCTTACTTTTGGCACTCTGAAACTTTTCAGGTAAGAACCTATCAAGCTGACAATTGACGGTGTCTTTCAGATTATATCAACTTTTCTCATCAGCTTGCATTTACTGAATATGGCAAGGCAGAGAGGAGTTACAGCTCTCCCACTTCAGACCAGGATGAAAACTTGCCAAGCAGACACATACACACCTCTGTGGACTTCAGAAGTCAAAAGACACTAAGATAAAGTGTTTCAGATCTAGAAAGAACTTTAATGAATATCAGTAACTTGCAAGTGCCTGCACAGTCTCAGAAAGATTTCTTCCCTTCCCACTCCAGAACAATACCTCTGGTACTGAACCATGTGACGGAAAGGAGATGTAGTGCTAAGTGAAAGCCTTGCCCAAGTGGAGGTGGGGCTCATGTAAGGAAGTGGATCAAGGAGAGTAACACATAACTACAAGGAATCAACAGAGAGACGGTGATGTTCAGGAACTAACTAAAGTGCAAGGGATGTCTGCAGAAAAAGGGAGCATCTGAAGAGCCATCTATACTTCCAGCTGCTGCTGCACAGTTTAGGGAGTTTGTTCAGCTTCTCAAGCAGCTCCTCTGTACTCAAAGATTCCTGAGACTGATGGGAAGCAAATAAAAATGCTTTGCCACAGCTGATAGATGCCTGGGGAGCAAGGCAGCATCCTAGTGAGGAAAGGTAACTAGCATCTTCACTGTGGCATCAAAAATGGGACAGGGGGTAAATGGCCCCGCTAACAAGCAGCATCCCCAGTACAGGGACTGTAGTCCCAACTCCAGCAGAGCTTCTATTTGTGATTCTGCTCCTCTGTCTCCAGGCTCTTCTCTTGAGATCTCCACCTGATGAGCTCTCTGTTCAGCAAAGTAGGGCTTTACACAGAGTTACTCTGCACTAAGGACACTAACTGTACTGTACCTGGTGGCTCAGCTTTGACACAGCTTCTGTCATCAGCTTCTTTTTCACTGTGATGTTTTTAAATATCAAGTTTGGAAAGAGAAAGGATAATAGTCACTCCTTTAGCCAACCTAGACCATGGTCACAGTTCTCAGATACCAAAATGTGATTCATCGTGTTACTACTGACATGTAATAATTGTGGTATTCCATGTCTAAACCTTCATTGTTTTTTTCCAGAAATTACATATGGCTAGAATAAAAATGAACAAGAAAACAAAAAGAAAGAAAAACATTGTCACATAATTGTAGTTGAAAAAAAGGATTACAAAGAAAATTAAGGAATGAAACAATTTCACACCTAAGATTTATACAAAATGTAGTTGATTTACCAAAAAAAAAAACCCAAAACAAACCCAACATACAAACCCACAGCCAAACACCATGAACTATGAGGATGTTCTGAAAGCACACAGATAATGTGAGATTTCTCAAATTAGGCACATCTGCATCCTTAACTCTGTCCCCTTGGGACTGTCATTATGTCACAGACATTAGTCCATTAACATTTAGTTAACAGACACCTGAAACATAAAAGTCATTTTCTTTGTCTAACCCAAGCCCACTTAACATTTTCCTTCGCATGCATCTTAGTGTGACCGATGTACTATCAGTCATCCATAAGGCCAGTTCATCATGCTGAACAAGATCCTATTTGACATTAAGCTATTTCCTGTTGTTTTCTGAGTGCAATAAGCTGTGTGATAGTTAAGATAATTAAGCAGGTTAAAAGTATATCAGGGAATTTCCTAATATTGATTTCTATTGGTTGACAGGGATCACAAAGGGCATTCCTTCCAATTCTTCAGCTGGGGCTTAAAACTCTGATGTTTAGTGAGGACACCGCTCCAAAGAGGAACTGTTAAATATCCTTAACCCGTTTTGTAGCTAGATTTCTTTTGTAGAGTCTACACTGAAAACAAACTAACTCATAGAACCATGCACACATACACATGCACAGAGCTTCAGGTCATGCTTCAATTATCACAAAAAATTTGAAGAGAGGCATCAAGCAGAGACATCCCTGTCTGAATCACAGCTTTAGATTTTCCAAAGCATCCAAAGTAATATTATTTCAGCCTTATGACCTTGTCATGTCTTATTGTTTGATGTTTCCAGAATACAAAACAGTCTAATACAACTCACAACAAATACTACGTTATTCATTAAAGCATTACCTTGTGCTGAAAAGAGGGGACAGACTACAGAGCAGTTACTGAGAAGTCTGATGTGCTGCAGTAAGGAAAAAATGCTTGAAATTCCTGAGTCCTTCAACGCTACATGGCAATAATTAAGGTATTGAAGTCAAACGATAACAAATAATTTCTAGGGTTTTTTTATCTTGTTTCTTTGTAATTAGAGCAACCATTAGTGAGTAACTGATGCCCAGTGAAAATTCACTCTGTTGCCATGGTTATTTTGGGTAATTGTAGAGCTATTAGTCTACAAAACCATAAAACAATATTAATGCTATATCTATAAAACATTTAAGAAGTAATTTTAATTTACAGTGTTTTGCAAGGTCACAGCCTTACTGAAGAACTGACTTAAATTTGGAAGTGAAGTCATTTAATACACCTATAATTGATATACTCATTCCCACGCTTCCTACTTTTTAAAGACCCTCTCTAGAGATCCCACTGACCTTCCAGGAGGTCAATCCATGGAATCATTCAGCACTAACTTTTCAGAAACTTATACAGCAATGTCATAATAACTTTATTCTGTTGTGGTTGTTGTGAAAGAGTATAAATGGTTTTTTTTTTTCACTGACTCTTTTACCTAGGATAAAAGATTATTCACCTGTTTACATGGAGCATATTAGAAGCTGTTGATATATGGGGAAGTAATTTATTTTTATTGAAGACAAATGAGCATAATTTTTTTTTAACAGCATAACAAATCTGCATGAGATGAACAATGTATTCTCTGAATGGCTAATCTCTCTATTCAAGGAGACTGATGATGAGTGTACTTCATTAACACATTTTTACAGGTACAGTTCTGTATTACTGTTCGTGAATAACACAGGCCATATTGCTAATGCAGTAAAGCTTGAGACTGTACACCTCAACCTTATCTACTGCTATGATAAATTCACATTCCAAAAAATACAAGTCAAAATACTAATCACTAACATTTTTAGTATTACTGAAATTTTATGTCTAATCTTACAAAACTTCTTTTTGGATCCCAGGTACCAGGTTCATGTAAACATGGGAGAATCTTTTTAGTTTTCTTTAAAAAGTTCTGAATCCTCAGGGACACAGAGAAAAGCTTTCATATGCAGCCAAACTGCTATTCAAAAAACAGATGGTGCAAAAGAATTGCTCTAAGAGTATTTTTAATCTTAGAATTTAAAGGCTTCTTTGGAAGCCTGACTCAAAACATCTGAGCTCATGGTATCGGAATATTTAGTTATAGTAAGTGATACAATGAAAAATGCTAACATTAGACATCCTTCAAATCTTGGCATTATCTTTCCTACATAAATAAAACACGTAATGACTAAAAGACATTCATAAAACAGTGCTGACTTCTTCCTTCAGTATTATGAGGAAGACATCAACATTGTTTAACTAGTTACTTAAATCAGGTTTGCAACTGATTTGCATTGTGGAAACAAGATAAAAGTGGGTTGTTGTTTTTTTTTTTTAAATCACAAATACAACAGAGATTTTATAAATGTGTTTGGCTCAAAATTTCTAAAATAAATCTTTCTAGTTTGTCACTGTACAATAAGAGTCACATGAAAACATAAATCCATATTTTTTTTTCTTTTGCCATAGTTATCAGGGCTTTTAATATGCTGCTTTGGGTTTAAATCCTAAAAAAAGATATTATTTTCTCAGTTGAGCAACCAAGCCAGATATCATTCTTCTCTCGACTCATATTCAACCATAGTAATGACACTGTCATTACTTATCACAAAGGGTATGTTTTACTTTATTTAAATGTCAGTAGGCTTATCAGAAGCTCATGAAGTACAGGGACCTGTTGAACATCTTGAGTTGGCAAAAGGCATACCTGGCAAGAGGGCTGAACCCAACAATGCTGGGTTGAAAAAAAGACACATACACACACACACACAAAAAAAAAAAAAAAAAGACAAAAATAACACACCATCTTGCTCCTGGTGCTATTCACCACGTGCGAAAATAACCTTTTAGGACTGACTTGGAGAAAGTGTTGATTGTGTTAGCAAACTTATCTGATTATGCCCAGGTGTCCAAAGTCTAAGATAACTGTACAACATTTAAAAATAATTCATAATAGAAGTTTAGTACCTAGATTCAATACATTTTTGGGAAATCATATAGGCATTGGTTATCTCAGGTATTTAATGTAAGCAGTCTTCCCAGCTCTTTGAACCTTTGTGAAGTCTGTAATAATAGCCACAGATTACAGCATTGTGTGCTTACTTGTCATCATGCGCAAGACTGCTATTTTATCAGTAAATCTCATGCTTTCACTGATAACTATGATGCAATATGAAGATTTAACTGCTACCATGAAATATTTCAAAGACCACATAAAAACCCAAATTTGCTAATTGTAGTTCAACCTACTTAAAACAATTTGATCATTCTTGCAGGTGGTTAGAGGAAATGCTGTACTATTTTGTTATTGCACTAGGTATGCGCAACAGATACCTGGCAGAAAAAAACTGGAAGAGAGTTTGTATAGATTCTCATTTCCTTTTGCTATTTCCCTGTGAGAAAGTTGGGCTTCTGTACACTTTAAGGGTAAAAATCAATATTTGCCTCTGCAGACTTCAGAGCAGACCAAATCCCCTTACAAAAAAGAAGAGAAATTTTTTTTTCCTCCAAATTTTAGTGTGATTTAAAAGGCAATAAAACCAAAGCATGATAGTGGGCATCTCTGCTTACCATAACCTGAACAATATAACCTGTGCTAATTATTACAACTTGCACAAGTTTCTGTCACAGTTGCATCCATATAGCTATAGGTAGTGTTAAGTCCAAAGAGCTGAATATTTAGGATTTGTTGGTCCCATTGTGAGAACTTCAGCTAACACTATACATGACCACTATTTGAAGCTTTTAATCACATCGACTGATTTCATAAAAAGGTGATTTACAGACTAATTCCCTCCCAAATCGTTACAAAGGGAAGATTCTAGATGCTGATCTTGCAGAAACTGTCAGTTACAAAAAAATGCTTCAAGGAAGAATCCTACCTCAGAGAAAGAATACTGTGTTGTTACCACAGGCGGTCAGATTTTAGCTGCTTTCTCTTACTGTAAAACACTCCATTAGTTCTGTCCACTCAAATATTGTTGGTTTCCATGCCAATATCATCCACCTTTACAACAATCACTTTATCACTCATCAAAATCACAGTAAATTAAGAGACACAAAAGGTGATTTCCCATTCAGGAAAATATTACAAAGCCTTTTTAGTTTCTTAAACTAATATTAGCACTGCAGTTATCTGGAGCCCTTTCAGATTTGTTCCTTTTAAGGAAAAACTTGATTATCTGAGGCATGTAGTTGTAATCCTAGTAAGATAAATAAATAATACACACAAAATCCTGTTTTCTTGAAACACATCTGGCATTTTTGCTATTTCTACAGCCCATGGAAGTCTTACATCATATTTGTAGTTGATCCTCCCAACACATCTAGACAGGAAAGACTGCAGGAGGGTATCCCCTGAGCTACTTCAGAGAAGTCAGCGCGCCCTCATAGTATAGTGCATTGTACAGTAACAGCACAGCCTCCACAACCAGCACAGCTTTGTTAGTACCATGCTGGGTCAAGTTCAGCAAGCCCCATCTTACAACACTGGTGTAGTTTCGGTGCTCAAAGCAGTCATAGTGAATTAAAACATCCCCTCATCACGGCTTTCCTCTGTTCAGCCTGTGATACATGTTTACTGCCCTTTTAGTCTTTCCTTTCTTTACCAACCACCTACACAACTTCCCTTTCCACCTTGTGAAGCCTCAGAGTGCAAGCCAGGACCTTCACCATCCACTGTGTATCATCTGATCTGATCTCCTATAGCTGTATAGTTCATTACTTGAAACTGCGTCTCTCAGTATTTAAAGAAATTTCACTATTTAAAGGGGTGTTGCTGACACTTGCATTTGTTTAAAAAGAAAAAGGTCTAGCAAAACAGTTTTAATCAATTCTTGACTGGCTGGTATGATTGAAAAAATCACATAAATATAAACCATGCTGTTATAAAAGCTGCTGACTTCTTTTCTGCTCTCACATCCCTGGCTGAAAATATACTACCAAAGACCATCATTATCTCTCATTAAAGGAATTAACTGTAGAAAAGCAGAGGCCAAATGAAATATTGCATGTCCAAAGAAGGGCAACAAAGCTGGTGAAAGGTCTAGAGCACAAGGCTTATGAGGAGTGGCTGAGGGAACTGGGATTGTTTAGCCTGGAGAAGAGGAGGCTGAGGGGAGACCTGATCACCCTCTACAACTGCCTGAAAGGAGGTTATAGCAAGGTGGGTGTTGGTCTCGTCTCCCAAATAACAAGCAACAGGACAAGAGAAGATGGCCTCAAGTTGCACCAGGGGAGGTTTAGGTTAGACATCAGGAAAAATTTCTTCACAGAAAGGGTTGTCAAGCATTGGAACATGCTGCCCAGGGAAGTGATTGATTCCCCATCCCTGGGGGTATTTAAGACGGGTAGACGAGGTGCTTAGGAACATGTTTTAGTGGTGGGATGGCAGGGTTAGGTTAACATTTGGACTTGATGATCTTAAAAGCTTTTTCCAACCTTAATGATTCTATGTTTCTATGAAAAGAGTGTATATATATATTAATTTTTATTTTTTCCCCAAAACCCAGATACACAGTCTTCACTATCTTTCCAACTCCTCAAATAAAGTACCCAAACCTAGGTGGGAAAGGAAGGCAGATTTGACTCCTAAAAATGATACCTTTGAAAAATTGTCTATACAGGGTTCTTTTAGACAAGGATGTCCAGAAGTCCTAACAGGCATCTCCAGCACAGAAGTTAACCTCAGCAGAGCAGCACACAAGCCCTTGCTAGTTGTTCATGACTGCCTTTTCACTCGCATGTTAAAGATGTTACTTACAGTTGCAAATTGTATATCTAGCCTTAGCAAGGATTAAACTTTTCAAGGCAAATATTGTCTGATTGGCCATAGGTCTGCACTGTCCTCCTTTGATATTCAACAAACAGTGCAGAATGTACAGTGTAGCAGAATGGTAGAGGCTGTTCACTTTCCTTCTCATGGCTTGCTCTGTGTGTGTGGCTTGTTCCCAGCACTGTTACTATCACAGTATTTTTACCACTCCTGGCCCTAGGCCTGCCAAAATTTCTCTATGGTTACCTGAAAGACTTTAAAGTAGTTGGGCCCCTGCCAGCTCTGTCAAATTCTTACAATACAGCTCTAAGGCAAAGATGTAATCAGCCAGTGAGACCTTTGGCTATGGTACCATGATCATAGTTGCTTCCAGTATGTAAACAAAAACTGATGCCTGGTGCCACTAGGGAAGGGTATTCTGTGCATGACACACAAATTAACCAGGTAGTTAGTCTTTCTGCTTCTGTAACTGATAATACCACAGGTGTTGCTACTTACCTCCAACTATCTGCCAGTTTGTATTCAGCAAATACATTGGTGCATTCTCACCTGCACTCTGATATCTGAAAGCACTATATGCAGTTGTGCAGGGCTTACAGGTTTTCTTGCAATCAGTGTGAATTCTCCAGGTGTACAGGTGCCAGACTGAGAATTTTCACCTCACTTCTTGCAATCAGAGTATATGCATTCACATGCCAAGGTTCAGCTGGAGTGGTCTCACCTGATGGTTATACAAGATTGTCCCTCATACCTGTTGGATATTTCACATTTTGCCTTCTGTTGCTCTTTTTCCACTCCTTTCTCACTGTGACATTTTGTATCATAAGATTATAAAATCCTGTTCTGATTATTGCATTCCTTTTATGCTCTACTTTAATTTCTTGTTGCTGTTTTCTTTAGGATGGCTCTCTATCAGAAGAACAAAATCATGTCACAGGGTAGAGTTCAGATTTATAAACACTTCTTGAATAAAAACAAGTATAAACACAGGTAATCATCAAAATTATGAGTTGGTTTCTCGAGAAATATTCTCCTGAAATTCATGTAGCTAAACTGATTTGCACTAGCTGATAATCTGATGGACTCATTTAAATGAATGAGGAAGGGTGTTTCATTGAGCGAGTCAAAGCCAATAATTTCTGATAGATCACTCGTGACCTTTTCAAAAATCTATCCAGGAAACAGTTTATTCACAGTATCATATTTAGAATTTGTATCCAGATGTTAAACTATTAAAGCAAAGTTAAAACCAAAACCAAACCCCTTCTTCTTGTGTTTTGCAAAAAGGCACTTATATTTGCCAGTTCATTGAAAAGATTTTCTTTACAGATACAAGCCAACTTTTTTAGACGGGCTCTCTACAGCTACAATAAGGTCTATAAAAGAAGATCCTAATTTGCTAAGTCAAGCTATGCATGGGAGCTAAAATCCACCTGTACACCATCTGTTCACAGACTGAGAATGTGAAGTAATGAACAACATTTAGAAGAGCAGGATAATGATTCAAACCACTGCAAAGAGAGCATCACACTATCCATCTAAGTCTATAATGATCATTTCCTAATACACTGACCTAAATCTAATCAGTGATGCATAGTAATATATGAAAACACAGTCTTTACGACCTACAGCAATACATCTCACCTGTGATGTGTTGCAGGCATTAGACTCCAAGTCCTGTGTAATTAGTCACATTCTGCTTATGTAAGTATTAATATTCCTCCAGTGTTCATACAGACTGTTTCTTTCTCCTAGGTCAAAAACTTCACTGACAACGAAAGAATTTTTGTCATTTACTTCTGCTGAATAAATTTCACCTTTTGTCTTTGTCATGGAATGTACATGTTAATGTACAAAATTAAATGCTCTTCTTCAGAATTGCTTGTTATGGTGAGAAAATAATACTCTTTAGCAACATATTTTAACTGTAAATCTTTATGAGTCTCATAGCATGGTATAAATAATGTTACTAGATTTGAACTTAGGATACATTATTGTTAAATTAATATTTTCTAATATTTCTTATATTTTTTTAAAACCTCCCTTAGTAAATATTTTTAAAGATACTAAAAGGCCTGTCAAATGACTCTTACTCCCAGAAATTAAAAATAGAGTTAAATAAAAATATCTTTATTATGAAAGCTATCAACCAAAAATCTTTATCAATGAAAATATTTTTGTGGATTTTCACTGAAAATTTTCATAGATTTTTTTTAAGTGAAGATCTAAAAGACTTCTGAATTTTTTAAAAAAGTGTTACATTAAGTTAATGTCAAGTAATATAAAACTGCATATATTTGAAGACAAAGAAATCAAGTTCAGTTAAGGCTGGATGCGCTGCATCAAAAAAAAAAGGGAAAAAAAAAATAAAAAGCGCTAACTATTCCATCCTACCAGAGCAAGAGATTTCATTGCAAGGCTTTGTTCACAATAAAGCAGAATTGTTGAAAACCTCAGAAAACAAACAAACAAACCACATCCTTCCATACTTTCTAGATGTCTAGACCAAACCCCAGTGTAAAAGGTTGAGCTAACCTTGGGGGAAGCAGAATAACCTTTGGAACCTTTCTTGAACTGCACACAGCATCTAAACCTTCAGCTATCTACTTATTACCAATTTTAGCCCCATTAGGCACTTTGTGTGGAATTTTATCAAAACATTAATATACACCTTTGGTGTTTAAAGGCACGAAACTCCATTTATCTGGCCTCCTAACTGCCCCCAAGGAATGTATTAATGAATCATTAAAGCTGCATGTTATGACCTATTACATTAACCCACTTAACATTAATAACTATGTCACATGTACCATATTTCTGCAAGAAGTAAAAAGAAATGGAACAGTTTTTACTCTCCTGGTGTTGTGCAAGATATTAGAAATGAATCAAACAAATCCTACTCAGCTTAAGAAAACCAAACATTCATTATTTTATCCGTAACTGAGAAAGCAAAGGGTCTGGTTTTCCAAGTGCAGGTGTCTGGTTATTTTAGTGTCTGGTTTATATACAGAGAAATATCAAATGCAGAAAATATATAATCAACAAAATAGACAAAGACAAAACATCTTTATAAAATTTCAGACATAATTTTTCAAATACAAACAAAAAAAGATTTTCTGATATTTTCTTTCAATGTCAGCATCTTCACACTAAATTGCAGAAATAGGCACATAAAAATCTGCGTAATACTCACACAAAGGCCAGTCAAATAAATCCTAGTTAGATAGGCTTCAAAATTCTTTGCAAAGGGATTCTGCGGGTGTAGCAGTACAAAGACATCCTTTTGGTTATTGAGGACAGTTTCAAAGACATCATGTGGACTTTATCAGTGGGTGTAATAAGGACCACACTGACATTCCTTAGACTGTGCTTTCCAGGGCTTACCAAATAAGCTAATGATTTTTTCTTTGTGATGTCAATAGGTGAGGGAAGAACAAACACACTTGTCTGGAACTTTAAGACAAAGAGCTTTATACGGAGGCTAGGACGCACTTAATTTTCAATGCAAAGAGGAAAGTGAATCCATACAGCTCCATACAGATCCACACCTGGAAATGACTAAGACTTATGTGCAGTCTATACCATGCTGACTAACATCCCTGTTCATTGATCTGCACATATTTTGACAGATAAAAGATTGCTCTAGACCACAGCTGAACCAAATGCATTGAAAACTATAACACAAGGACTAGACAAGCTATCAAAAATTTTACTGTGATACAACATACACTGTAGGGTTTGGAATAGTTGTAATTTCCCAATCATTACCATAATGGATAAAGGAAACTGATAAAGCCATTATCTTCCATCAGAAGTTTGTCTGAATACAGAAATTGTGATAAATCTGTTTCTAAGGAGGAACTTTTGTTCATTTGACAATGTAGACTCTATCACAGAATAGCAAAATGTGATTGTTGTACACCAACCCCCACCTGGGGACAGTCCCAAGTTCACTGAAACAGGAAAGTCAAACAGCTGTTTTTTTGCATCTAGCAGTCCATAACAAATCTGCCATCAGAAGAAGCTTATCTAGGCAAAAAGATTGTTCCTTTTGTTACCAGCATTGGTACTCTAGGCCAAATGACTGCAATTTAAAAATTAAAGCCATGATTTTTGGTGAGCATTTTTTGCATGCTTTCAGGGGAAGGGAAAGAAAAACTATTTACTACAGATTAAACAACAACAAGTTAATGAACACTGTCTGTTGTACCATAGAATTTGAAGTAACTATAAAAGGAAGGACAAGCAGAAGGGTAGAAAAGTTCACTATGCACTTAGGGTAATATTGATTCCTGGAAAACAATAATTTTTAATTATATAAAAATATTATTTCATTATTAAAAATATTATTTAAAAAATACTTCAAATTATACTGGATATCTCCACAGTTTTTTGTAGTAATTTTGTAGTAATTTTGGATTCAAATTGACTTTTGTCTCACACAAACCAATTATCTCAATTCTTAAATGAAAAATTGCAGAGAAGAGGACAGAATGGTCTAACATCTTTTTTCATCCTTAATGCCTTCTGTATAAGTATTTATGTTGTAAATGACACATCACAGGGCTAAAGCCAAAAGACTTTGAGTGAGAGGGGAGAGAGAAGAGAATGCTGCAGTAAAGAATATTGCCAAGAAAATTATTCTGGTAGTCTTTCAAAGTATTTCATTATTTTATTTTCTCTCTCATCTTAAATGTTAGCCTGACATCTGGACGTTTACACATCTATAGTATCAAGAGTCTTACTTCAGTGTAGTTAATTAATGTAATTTGGTTTTCAATTCATTTTTTTCCTTCCAGAAACAAGAAAGTTCCTATTTCATCACCACATAAAAATAAGCAGAACTTGTAATTTTCTAACAAGAAATTTTAAGTAATACATTATTTACAATGGAAAATTGAGAATAATAATTCAAACGTTCTCTCTCTTGTACATAAGATTAGCTAATACATCAAAACAATCCTCCTGCATAATGGACAACTAGAAGACGTAGTTGTTCATGAAGGACTCTTGCTCAATATCAGGCAGTTCAGGATGACAAGTGTCATGATTTTATTTTTATTTATAAAACCTAAACCTCATGACATTTCTAAAGTAAGGTATTTCTTTAAGTCCCCAATTTCTCATCTGTATCTACAATGCATATTCATCATATGAATCATTTTATTAACCTAAAGGGCTTTCAATAATCTTGAAGTCAACACAACCTAATTTTCTTTCTATTTATCATTGCTATATTTTAGACACAGACAACCATCTTGGCCATAAATAAATTTTACATTTAGAACAACATGTAATCTGACGTACAAGACTGTTGTTAACATAATTCAAAGTACACATCAGACACAAACCTGACAATTCACTAACACACAAAATGTTAATTAATAAATTCACTTAGTTAGTCCCCCAGAAGGAATATCCATCATTTGTGGGGTTTCTTACTGATGCTTAGACCCTACTTTTTTTTCTGTTCACATGTTAAGTATTGTAATTTCAGAAGTACATTTAAGTGTGGTGCTTTAAAATATTATTGAAAATTATTTTTTCCTCAGAAAAAAACTGTAAAGCAGGCAGAGAGAAAATAGCAGAAGTGATACGAATGTAAACTTTCCCTTGTTCTTGTTGAACATGTATATCTGTATATTTCAGACATATCATGGTGGGGTAGTTCGCTTTCATTTTATGTATTGTATTAAAACAGAAAGCCCACAGGTTTTACCATGAAAACTGGTAAGTTTTTAACATACCTAGATTTCTACCCAAGGAAGTCAGGTAATCGCCCACTTCCCACATTTCTGTCATCCCTCTGGCCATGCTGCAGGTACAGAACCTATGCCATAAAAAAAGTAACATTAAGGCATTATGCCTATCATCTCAGACTGAATATTTCTGAGTCTGAAATATCATTTTCAGAAAGGTGACAAAGGTGACAAAATGTAAGCCCACTGAAGGGAGGGATTGGGTTTGCCTAACTTATTTCAAACACTAAAGACTCCTTAGATTACACTCTCCTGTGTCTCAAGGCAAGATGCAGGAAGACAGTTCATAGTACTCACATTTTTGCTACACAAAGTAACTTCCAAGCTCAAACTTTGATTTGCCTTTGCTTGCCTTAAAAAAACCAAAATGGGATTGAAGAACAAATGAATAAAATGGTAATGCATTTACCTTATACACAGCAAACTTCCTGTGGACTTATGTCAACTGCTGATGAACGGAAATGAACAAATGGATGGCTATGCCTTTCTTAATCTGCTCATAATTGAGTTAATCTAGTTAAGTTAATTCCCTTTTTAATTTATAACAATGGAAGCGTATTTTCCTAGCTGGGATGCATCTGTTGAAATGATCTACTGGGCTTGAGATGTAATGTCACAGGATGCACTGTATTCTTCTTTTAGCCATAGATATCCTGCTGAAAACACGTTGTCTAAAACCAAAAGCAGTGAAATCCTACCATTTAAAATATCATTGTCTCCCACTAGATCAACTTTCCACTGAAAGTATAAACCACTGGGGAACATTCTGTAAGCATGTGAAACAAAAATTTCTTAAGAAATGCATAACAACATAGAACGCCGTAAGAGCTATAAGCATCCATTCAGCATGTTAATGTAGTGCAGGAAGTTCAGATATCCTGGAAGTGGCACTGGGAATACCAGGTACCAAAAGAAGGGTGATGTCCTGCCTGACAGCTACCACACAGATTGGAGCATGTCCGTTAGGCAGAAGTCTGATCTTGGTTAAGGAATTCAAGTGGTGGGGAAATGCACCAGTTCTCCCAGCCTTGTCCAACCAAGCACAGGAAGATGCGCCTTCTCTCCCATTGAGGCAAGACCTTTGCAGTCCAGCCATCCTGTCTCCAGGTCTTATCTACCACCTTCTTGCATATTCTGCTGATGTCTCCTGAAGATCATTTTCTCTCCACATTTGCTTAACTGTGGAGATGTTATCTTTTCTCTGTTTTTGTACTTTCAGCTTTGACAAGTTTGAGGAGTGGACACGTGAACTTCATGAAGGCCAAGTGCAAGGTCCTGTACCTGGATCAGGGAAATCCCCAATATCAATACAGACAGGGGGATGAATGCATTGAGAACAGACCTGTAGAGAAGGATTTGAGCATATTGGTGGCTGGTGGCCCTGAAAGCCAAACGTATCCTGGGCTGTATAAAAAGAAATGTAGCCAGCAGGTCAAGGTAGGGGATTGCCCCCCTCTATTCCACTCTCATGACATCCCACTTGGAGTACTGCATCCAGCTCTGGTGAACCCAGTACTTGTTAGAGCATGTCCAAGGAAGAACACAAAAATGACCAGAGGGTTGGAACACCTCTGCTGTGAAGAAAGCCTGAGACATTTGGGGTTGTTTCTCCTGAAGAATAGAAGGCTCTGGGGAGACCTTATTGTGGCCTTTGGATATATGTAATATGAGGTCTTGTAAGAAAGATGGAGAAAGACTTTTTACCAAGATTTGTAGTGCCAGGACAATGGGCAACAGTTTTAAACTGAAAGAGGGTACATTTAGATTGGATATAAGTAAGAAACCTTTTACAACAAGGGCTGGATGGAGCTTTGAGCCACCTGAGTAAAAGATGTCTTTGCCAATGACAGAGGGGTTGGACTAGATGATCTTTAAAGTTCCCTTCCAACCCAAACCATTCTATGATTCTATGATTTCCTGCAGGAGATCACATTTTCAGCTTCTATCTGATTGCTTCCCAAGTACCTTCTTGCTGCTAGGGACATATAAGCAACCTCACATTCTAAAAATATTACAGTATTTCTAGTTTTGGTTTGTCTAGCTTCAGCTTTCAAAGCATGCCATGCTTGGAAAACTAAATTCTCCTTTATTAGAGTATATTCCTTCATGAGACAAGAAAGAAATCAAAGGATCTCTTAAGAGATCTTAAGAGATTCATTAGATAAAGATTCTCAAGTTTTGCACCGTAAAAAAAATGGTTGCTAAAGTCTTGTAACACTTTTTTAAAGTCTCTTTGCAATATGCAAGCACCATTATTAAACAATGAATACTAGAAATGGATAATGACTTCCAGTGATAATACCACAAATGCTGACAGTAATTTTAATTACACTTTTCTTTCTGCTATTTATCTGCTATTCAGAATCACATTTGTTTCCTTACCAAAATTCTCCCCATGAACTAAAATTCAGCTGATTTTCTACCCTGAGTTCTAAATTATTTTCTCAGTCCCCACTCGTTAGGACACAATTGTATGTTCACTAAGGGTATGATTTTTTTTTTTGTTAAAAAAAAAATATATATATATGTAGGGTCCAGAATATAAGTTCACAGACTGAAATATCAAAAGATTTGGGGTCATTTACTTATTTTTTGTAATTTTTTTCTGAAGCCTACAAAAGGTGATAAATCATTAAGCAATGTTAGCAGTTACATAAAATTACTAACTAATTAAATTGAGAAAAATAAAGCTTTTTATACCAAGAGATGTAGAAGAAGCATACTGCAAAAATGTTGATAGAGCCATTAGTTTGTTTGCTTGAGAAGTACTATTAACAATACCAACATGCAGTGTAATGATTCCACTGATGCATAATATGAGGACAACAACTGAAAGGGAGCAAATATAGATATGCCTGTTCAGTGCCCAAAGTGACTGCTTAGACACTTTTGATCCTGTTAGAGCATAACCAAAAAATTCCCTCAAGCATGATTAAATTTGCCCTCATTTTTTGGATTTGCCTATGAAATATAGACTAACTTTGCTTTACATGCTTTATCTGTACTTGCAATATAGAAGTGTCAATATAATAAAACATGTTCTTTAGCCAGATAATACAATGTTTGTATCATTCAAAGTCACATTTTAGATCATTTAATATATAGTGCACCATATAACGATATTATAAGGCTGTTAGATGACAAGTTCAGAAGTAGCTCATTAAAAAGTTTTATAGCTTTCCAAGCCTAGGGCAAATTTTATTAAAGTCAGTGTAGAATTTTAAATTGAAAGAAAATTGAAGTAGAAGGAAACATAAAATATAATCTACTGATTTATTTGAAAGTTTTCCAGAAGAAGCAAACAGGATCAGTTGTTAATGATTGTTGATTAAAAGGATCAAATGCATTACAGCCTAGGTCAGAAACAGCAAAAGAAAGCCCACTTTGAAGAAACCTGCTTCACATATGTGTCTGTTGGGCTGTAGAAGAGGTATTTTTTGATTGTATGGCATGTAATGAATTAGTTAAGAGAGCACGGACTCAGCCAGCATGGGTAGGATTCATCACACTTCACTTAGCTATTTTAAATTATTATTTACTAAGCGGAAAGAGATAGACAGCGTGATTCATCGTATTCTAAAGTTGTTTTTTAATACAAGTGGGTGAATCACCCCTCTGAAGATTCCTAGATTTTTGGTAAACTATAAAAGGAGCTTAAATGGATAAATTAAAATAAATGCCTGATTTTTCACACTTAAAGTAAGGTGAAATGAAACTGACATCTTCAATATTTAGGGTATGTAATGCAAAGTAAGAAAAAATACTCTTTGGACCTACATCATGGCTATTTTTCTCTAAACAAAACAAAACTACCTGAAAATGAAAAAAAGTAATCACATAATGTAATTTTTAAATAAACAGCTAATTTGAATTACTCAAATTAATTTTCTTTTCTGCAGATGAAGAAAAGTTCTTCCATTCAGGAAGATAAGGTTCAAATATATTATGATATCTTCTGATTTCTTTTTAGAGGATTTAATTTCAAGAGTGTATTTTGAATTGAACAATTGCACCGATCTTCCTTAACAGTTAAAGAATCCTTCATCAGCTATTGTAAAAGCTATCACGATGTGAAAAATTCAAGTCTTGGTAATCATTAATGGAAAGTCCCAATATCATGGTTCCTACTCATTTTTCTTTTTCAGTTTAGTGAATTCCCCTCAGATATTTACTTTGCCTCTGAAAAACAAAGCTATTTTTCAAGGTAAGAAGGGACGTTTGGGGCCCAAGAACGTATTTTTTATCAAAAGGCAAACTTTATTTATGGCAAAGCTAATAGCAACTAAAAACACTTGGTACTGCATTTTTCAGTATACATATGCAAAAGCTGCAGATGCTAAAAAGAAAAGAGACAGGCTATTCAAATGAATGTCGCATTGCATGTCCAGACTTTCTTATGTTGTTTCATTTTGTATGGGGAATATATTATCTGGGCAATGCAGGCCTGCCAGCAAATCACCAGCCAGTTGTTATTGCCAATATAATCAACAGTGGAAGTCATGTTCAACAGCAGCTGCTTCGCTTGACTTTCCTAGTTTTGTTTCATCCAACTGGACCAGTGGTCACAGGTGTATTTGTCAACACCCATGTATTTCTGCTGTACATATCTGTAGATTAAAATCAGGCTTCACTTAGAGATTATATATGTACACGAAGTTCTCTTTTAGCCCATCATTACTTAAAATGCCAAGCTGCACTTAATTCCTTTCTTTTTTCCCCTACAGTGTTTCTTACTGTTTTAAGAATTAAGGCTTTCCTGGATAAAAAGCAAGTAGTAAATATAAAAGTCAGACCCACTGAACATGAAAGTCAGGACTGGGGTATTGCTCTAATGGAGTCTTACTTTATCTGTTTTCTCCAGATCGCTGAAAATGTCTTCCCTAGGAAGGCAATAAGTTAAACATTTGTAATAATTTATGAAGAAGGCACCGCATTCTAATTTCTGTAGGATCCAAGCAAAGGTAAGTTCCCAGGCTGCTTTTAAGCAAGGTTACATAACACTATTTCAGGAGTGGATGTTTTCTGACCTGTTTTAACAGCAAATAGCTATCCCAGCCCCAGAGCTGTCAGTCAGCAGACTGCCAGGATACTTCTCCTTGTCACGTGTCTAAGAAAAAAGATCTGGGTAATATTCTCACAGAATTTCAGAAGTTTAAAAAATAATCTAAACAGTTTCAAGGCTAGTTAATGGAATTCAGATTCCCGATCTCTGCAAGAAATGAAAGAAAATTATTTGCTAACAGCTCTGAAATCACAAGCTGGTGAACTATCATATTATATGTATGTATGTATAATAAATTATTTTAAATATATGTGTTTATAAAATACAGTGGGTGGGTGTGTACAATGAAATTGGTCTGAAACATAGGCTAAGCACAAGTGAGTAAGACAAGTATGTTCCATTAATTATTGTAAGAGATATTACACCAACCAGGCACTATTGACATTGATTTAGCTGGGCAGTGTGATAGCCAAAGAATTTATGAGATTTTTTCCACATTGCAAGTCATCTTTATAAAAAAGGGCTATGAAATTAATCACTTTATTGAACTCTGATTGTAGGAGTATAACTACATAATTAGGTTTTAAATCATTACCACATCCTAGATGAACATGTGTTTCATACCAACCATTTAGCAGACCTGGAGAAAACCAAGCATAACATAATAATATATATTTCTTGAACAAGATCAGGTACCAAGTGTAATTGTATAATAAACCCAAGCGTTTAAGCAAGCAAAGAAATAATGCCAACACAACTATATGCTGTTTCTCCTTCTGTTTCCCCAGAGGCTTATTTCGCTGTTTTTCTGCATCATCCAATTCTGCAGATGCACATGTGGGCCCTGGCTAAAGCAGGAGAAAGACTGAGAGCATCAGCACAGTAGTCTTATAGGATGGAATTCCATTAGATTTGACATGAGCTTCCCAGAAGGGAGCCAGTGCAGCTTTAAGGAAGAGCAGTGCTGTGGTTTTCATACCTCCTCGATCAATCTCTTGGAACTTATATTTACTTTCGTTTCATCTTTTTTCCCCTGGGGTTATTTTTATTTATTTAAGTCTCGTGGCACATAACAGAATTGTTTTCATATTTATACTTAAAGTCTCAACTGAATTCTTAATGTTAAGTATAACACAATGTAGCCTGAATCCAGCAAAGAAGGAATGCTACAGTGTCACCTTCTGACCTCACTTAACTAGAGATATCTATAACAAGGTTAAATTTCTATCTTACATAAAAATCTCAGTGTATTTCAATGACATGTTGCACTGAGTTATATAAGAAGATAAATCTAGACCTCCCAAAGTTAAGTTAAAAATTTATTTCAGTTGTCAGTTCTTGATCCTTCCTTAAACTTTCTTCCCCCTTTTGCTCATTCTGACTACTACTTTTATATTGAAACATCTCTCATAGTTTCTCTACTTAGGGTGACAGGAAACAAATTCTGGCTCAAGCAAAATTTTCCATGCAAAAGAAAATTTTCAAGGCTCTGTCTTAAGCGTGCCTTTAACATGCTTCCCCTGGCTGGTAGTGATAAAAGGTTTGACATCCAAATGACAGTAATGCCACAGTGGGCTTGTGAAACAAGGTCAAAGAGTTAAAAATTCAATAATAGCATATTTCCAGAGTGCTCAGGGGAAGTAACTTAAATATGTTTATGAAAAAAAAAAGTAACCTAATTCCTGCCACAGTAATACCTGGGCATCAGGCATTAGTTCATCTGATTTGACTAGTAAAAGGCTGTAAAGATAGGCTGAGAGAAAAGAAAGGGATGGTTTATAAACATGTGACCTTAGCTAATTAAAAAATTAACTGCTTGGGAAAGGTTGTGGAATTGCCAGATTTTTTAAATGCATTTTATCTGCTCAACAGTAGAAGAATAGACTACACAACCTCTTGAGGATTCACCTTGACGTATTTTCTGACACCAGCATTTGAACATAATAAAGGAAAAAGTCATTCATAGTAGCATAGACATTATCCAGAAGTTCATAATTTCAATTTCATTTCACATTTAGATCACACAGGCAAATAACCACTGCCTAGATATACTATCCACATACTGATTTGTTTTCATAACACTCAAAATTTCAGTCCTTTGTGTTTGACGCTGCCCTGGATAGCAGTAGATGAATGAGCCAAAGCAGAATGGCAACCCATAAGAAACTGTATCACAATTGCCAGTGTAAATACCATCTTTATTAACCTTACATTCTTTAAAACTTCCCAGGATGTCTTATTTTCAGCATTTAGGAAAGCATTTGGGCAAGGAAGGAGCTTTCAGAAAACAGGAGGACTCTATGAGAATTCAGGAGGAAACAAGAGAACTGAAATAAGAGTACTCTGTCCTCTTATTGCCATCGTTTGGAACTCACTGTGATGCCCAGAGAGGCATATCAAATCTCACATTTTCAGGGCCAGTGTCATAACTTCAAAAGAACTAAGTATGGTTCATAAGTAATTCTCCATATCGTCACCAAGCCTACAAAATAGTGAAAGAAATTAATCACATGGCAACTACTTTTTCCAAAGGACTTTGAAAATGTAAACCACTACGAATTCCTTGAGTTGATGTCCAAAATATGATCTTAGGTAATTAAAATGGTTATCACTATGAGTAAAAAGATGTATCTATCAAAACTGACATTAATTTGCATATCAAATAGTACAGCCAATTTACAGTGATTGCATAACAATTCGGACATTCCTGTATCCAAGCTGTTTATTACTATGAAATAAATATTTATCCACTTCTTTTGTGAGCTTTGCTAACTTCACATAGATGAGGAAAGTAAATTAATTTTCATAACGTCTTTTTTCAGAGAAGTGTGCAGCTTGGAGACCTTGGCAGTCTTTAATAAAATGTAACCACATAAACAGTATATAAATAGATCAGGCAGAAAACTAGTAAATTAGGTCTGATACTACACTGTGCAGGCATTGTTCTCAATGAAATCACAGGCAGAATTAGGACAAGGTCAGGCCTTACGATCCCATAACAAGCAACGACACTGGCAATGTGTTGGTATAACTATATTGATTTCAATAACTTTATTTTTGATTTATGCTGGTGTCAGCTCAGAACCAAGTCCACGCACATTTTCATGTCTGCCTTAGTTTAAACAAAGCCCACTGACAGAGTCGTCAGCACCAGCAGCTATTTCACACTTCTGCCGTGGACTGCTCACTGCAAGAGCAACCTCACTAAGCCACCAGCAAGGCTTTGTACTAACATGCTATCACACCAACATATGCTAGCAAAAAGTGGGTGTAACTTTTCAACAAGCAGCTGCTGAGATAAAAGACAGTCTTATGCCTGAGAAAAATTCAAGTAAAATGTGCAATGGCTGAGTTTTCTCCAGATATTTCTAATTTGGAGAATTTAAACCTCGGTCCCAGATGGTGAATCATTCATAAAATTATCTTCACTGACATCCTTAACATCAGTTTATCATAATATCCCTTTCTTCATTACTTACGATATCTATGCAATCAATGACTATTACAGCTTTCAGTTTGGTTTTTAAAATACTTGGTAATTACTCTAGTGACATCCCCTTTCCTATCTGTGACACTGGGCTTTTACTTTCTGTGTGGTGAATTAATGACATTAATTAGCTCTATGCCTTGACAGCACACAGTTTCTGCCCAAGGGCTTCCTCAAACAAGAAGGAGAATAAATGCAATGAATTTAATGTCTCTTGAAGACAAATGGTCAGATGTAATACATACGGCATCCTGAAGATCTAGATCCCACTCCTGACATGAATAATATCACTTCAATTTTAGACTCACGTGATCAGAATTAGCACAATTACATGGTTTTCAGCCCCAGGGCAAAATTTGGGTGAAATGTACATATTTAGTTTGGAAACAGATCAGTTAAATGAATAATAAAAACTTCATTTCTTCACTACTGAGTCTATTAATGCTCGTAATCAATGACTATTATGGGGAAAATCTCTTGATTTCCCACTTTGGAAGTGCAGTTACGCATCTGTTGCTGAACGCCTCTGAAGACAAAGGTTGCTCAAAAAACCAATCCCTATGTTTAAGAACACAGATCTTGTGGGATGCACAGATGCAATCATAAAGTATTGACAAGCACCTGCAAACTTCAGTGTGTGTCATTCCCCCTGAGCAACACATAACAATTCTCAAGTGTGAATTCTGCAAATGCAAAAAAAACAGATGTCCATTTCTAAGTGAGAAGAACCAGTTTTAGAGAAACAAAGAGACATCCCATGAAAATCAAGCCCAAAAGACCATGTACCACAAGAAATATTTTTATAAATTACTGCTTAAGATGGATTTTCTGTTTGATCTGCAAGTAGCAGTTGCACCCTGAGAAGCAAATTTTTTCCTTCCAAGTATTAATATCATTGCACAAATGGAGATTTATAGTATGCAAATAGTTCACAAATGCACAACTTTGTGTGGATGAGAATTTGGATCTAAATGTTCAAAGAGAAAACAGAAGAAATTATAAATATGTTATGAGAAGTACAGATTTATGATACCATAGCATCAGTCACATATAAGCATTAAAATGTTAATGGAGTGCTTGGGCAATCCACATAACCTCATACAAAAGCAGTGAAGCTGCTTCCTAAGTAGCAGCAAAATAATTGATCCCACCCCCACCCCAAGATTATTTTAGACATTTCCTGTCGTGTTGAATTTCTGAAGACAATGATGATATCCATTTATATCATTGCCATTTTTTTATGCAGTGTGACATAAATGATATGAGGCATTTCAGGAAGATACAGCAGGCCAGAAAACTGCACCAGGGGCTTTGCATGAACTCATCTCAGCTCCCCATCACAAAATATATTTTGTGCTTTCCTTCAAATTTTTTATGCAACAAAGAATTACATTATTGTTTCTGTTGTCCAAACACCATTAAGTGTAGCACATCTTTAGTAATTAATATTTCATTAGAACCTGATTTTCTGTAAAACTCGGAAGGTAAACAACTACATTCTCCATTTATTAATTTAGATTGGGGGGTTAAGGTTTACCACACCAACGTGGCCATTAGCACTGTTCAAACTGCACATGTGGAGCTTTGATCACCTTCAAAATCATACTAGGCCTTCTAAAATAACCAATATACTGTGTCACAGTATTTTGAGGAGTAAAAAGGGTTGGTGTTACAGAGTACACCCTTCTATCAAATACTGTGTAGATGGCTAATTAAATTAAGGTTGTTCTGATGCTGCACTGTCCTGAGCATAGTCTTTACTATAGCATTGAGGATTAACACCTCTAACAGTAGGCCTGCCCAAAAGCAGACAAATTTTATGAAAGTATTTTAGATTCCAGTATTATGTCAATCACAAAATGGAAACAATTTTAAGGAATTTTTTAGAAAAAGCAAGACAGACCAAATGTTAGAGGATCACAATACATCGCCAGTTCAAGTCCTTTCCCTGAACCAGGCTCTCACACATGCCAGTCAAAGAGTTACTGTTATCTGTTCATCATGTTTTTTCCCACCCCACTCCCTTCTCTTACTTTTATCCATTTCCATTCCCTGGGAAGTGTTCACATGAAGGTTTGATGATGACAATATCGTCAAAACTGCTGCACTTCTACAAGAGTTTAAGTTTCCAGACATTAGCATTTTGAAGTTGAAAAGGGTTTGTCAATGTTCGCTCAGCCTCCCTTAAATATCCCACTGGAGAACCATGACTGTCCCTAAAAATCCTGGGGAAATGGAACTTATAATTTCATAGAAAGGTTAGGCAAGGGCTGTTATTTCATCCCTAAAAACTGAAAGGTCTTGTAAAAGGAAGAAAAATCCTGTTCTAAGACAGGAGCCTGAGGGTTCTTATTCACGTCTGACTATTTGAGACTCTGTATTGAACCAGTCACATCTAATTAATTAGTTATTTTTAAAAGATGTAAGCTACAATGATAGCTTAGTACCCTAACAGCTTTGGTTCCTGTAAGACCACCACATCTCATGATTCTCAGGATAATAGCAAAGCTAGCAGAGACTGGAAGTTTTTAGGTTGTTTATTTTTCAAATAAAACACTGTCCAGGAGCTAAAGAAGAGAGATCAGCAGAAATTTATGGTATCAACACAGCCATAGTTATGTGGTGAGTAATTAAGTGTATTAGGGTTTATGAATTACTCTTTTTTCCTCTCAAAAGACCCAGCTGAATCAGATAGCTCTTAAAGTGTTCGAAGTGCAGGCTTGTTTTGACTAGCCAGAAGGAAAGAAACACTATACTGTTTTGATGAAGAAGCATAAGACAGAGCAGAAATTTATTGAGAAGTAGTTTTCATGGCAATGAAAGAGCAAGACGTATTGGTGTGAGCAGACTGACTCTGTGTTGAGGGCACTCTTTTTCTATGCTCATATTTACAAGACCTTGCCATTTAGTATGAATTAGGTAGAAAAAAAAGCCTGAATCCATGGCTGGCAAGGGTGAGTCTGGTAGCGGCTGCACTAGAATTAGCAACCTCCTGCACCAGAGTCTCAGCAATGCTCAAACACATATTGATGCTAATCCCTCCTCACCTCCAGCAGGCTGGCAGTAGTCTTCATATTAGTATGCAAAGCCATTTGTTATTGGAAAAATAGGGTTATTCCTCCTCTTGAAAGTATGGATGTATTAACTCTTGTTTATTGGTTAGCTTTAGCAGAAAATGGATTTGTTTTTTATTGCTGTTCTTTAAACCTTTAAGGAGATTGAGCCCTGGCATACATACTGACCACATGCTCCTAATCCCCCCAAAACATCTTTTTTTTTCAGACCACTTTTATACGTGGTAGGTAGAAAGGAATCAAATAAAATTTAAGCCATTAGCAGTGAAGGATTGGGTTTTATTACTGTAACACGTGTAAGAATCCAGCAGGCCTACCTCTCACATCTGTGATTTTGGTGATGAGTAAAGGTATATGTAAAAACTTGCATTTTAATTTTTGCTTGAGACACAAGCCTTAAAAATCTCATCTATATATATTCCAGCAGATGAGCATTTCTATGAGTGCAAATGCAGTAAATCCTGTGAAAATGCACAGCATAAAAAGGCAGTTAAGAAAATTATTAATGGTGATAGCAGCTGAACAGTAAAAGTGTACCTGTTCTAAAGTGCTTCCTGCAGAAATCCAATATGTTACTTTAGTTTAATAAGTTCTGCTAAAAAGTCTGAAAATATACAAGCAAGCTCTCTTAAAACATCCACCTTAGAATAATTTGCTGCTCCAAAAACTATCTGAAGCAATTTTCAGTCCTGCAATTAAACCAGGTTTCATTTCCTTTTTGTTTTCTTTTAAATCCTCCCTTTGCAGAGATAGAGGGTTTATAACTTTTGGAGAAAACTGTCAGGATGAAAATGAGATACAGAAATACAGAGTATTTAAAGACAATTTATTGCAGATTGCAACAGTCCTGAATTGTAGTTGCTAGTGCATCAGTAATATCCGGGTGACAGCTTAGCAAACATTTCACATGGATGGCTTCACAAAGAACTCAGTCATAATAATTCACATTGCAAACTCTCCAACAGCTCCGATGTTATAAGCTCACAGGAAATGCTAGTCAAACACAATTTAGATAGATAGAAATGCCACTAGGAACACAATCATTTGCCTCTCTTCAGTTAACATGAATTTTGTTAAAATGATGGATTAATGTCACTTCACTTTCCCCCTCCCCTCCCTTTCTCACACATCTACATGCACATTTAGAGTTTGGTCTTCTGCATCAAAATTCCCATGCCAGAGAAGTTCTGAATATGTAATGCAAAGTGCTTCTGACAAAGGTATTGGTTTTAATGATTATAATCTCACCAACTGAGATTTTCTTTTCCCATTTCATTTTCTCTTTTCCAACCTCATGAAACACAAAAAGTATGAGAAGTTGCCAACATGGGACTTAAAATAATGAAGAGTAACCAATAAGGAAATTTATAATGAAATGAGATTTAGAATAAATAGATGTTAATTACACAGGTTTTGGGTTTTTTTATAAAGTAGACAGATTTGTAATGGAATGCATTCATATCATCATTTAGCATTATCAATTTACCTCAAAATATCATTCAACATCACAGTTGAAAATGATTTATATTCCACAGCAAGGAAAAAAATGGTGTTGAAATTCAATTTTTCATTTCTAATAACTTCCAATTGAAAGACTGTAGTGAACATATTTTTTAAAGTTACTTGAGGAGAGCTGGCACTGTAGAGAAGCAGTAAGACAGCCCTGGACAGATGTCATTCATTTCACCCATTTGCTAAGTCTGCACTTTCAGAATGACTGTTACCAACCTTGCCTTTTTTTCTGTTTTAATTACTGGTGAATACATTTAATATATTCAGTTTGTTCTCTTAATGCTATAAAAAAAAAAAACATGTTAGAGACCACTTCCTGCATAAAATACTAGTTTATTCAAGAAATATTCACTTTTTCATTAGATTACATAAAAAAAATATGAGTTCATCAGGACCAGCTGGTCATTGCTGGGCCTATGATTGTTCTGTGTAATCCACTTATCAGCTCTAAATATGAATACTCTGGAAGTTCTGCCACTTCCTCCTCCTCTTCTCATGATGGCCCTTCTTCAGAGTAGCCTGCCTCCTCCCCTCTGTCCTCCTTTCCCTTAGCAGCAGTTTCTTCCCTTACTAAACAAGCTGACTTTCGCATCCAATATTTCTTCTTGTGTATAGGGGCAACTGATACCAGCATGGGTTGGTTCCTCGGTTCAGCCGCAGTGCCTGTCGCTGGGGTTGGAGTAGCTGCAGTGTCCGTCATTTTGTCATCAGCTCCAGAGACCTTCTCTTCCCCTTGAGGGTACTGAACAGTGTTGAACGGGGCTCAGTAGGCATGGGCCAGGCCCCAGCAAGTTGCAGTGACTTGTGTCTCTCTGGAATTGCCTGGGTGACAGCATACTTTTTCCAAATATTTTACTAGTTTTTCAGGACTCTGCACTTATTCAGGGTGAAGTTCCAAAACACTGGAGGTGCCCAGTGACCTAGGTACTGGCCCATACTATCCCGCACAACCTGCCACTCATAACTATCCAGCCTCGAGACAGATCTCTGGGTGGCATTCTTAAATAGCTGTTTACCTTAAAAAAGACCTGAAACATATTCAGGAGACATAGCAACAGGACCATGATGGTTTGAACATCTTAAGGATATTCAAAATTCTCCAGAGCTATTGTAACTAGCCTGGAGGAGAAGGGGAAAGTGGAGGAGCAGGAAAAAGTGTCCCCCTTTGTCTCCCCCATAGATGGGCTCTCTGAGGAGAAAAGGTAAAGAATGCAATTATTAATAGTTTCTGAGAGTTGGCTCACGAAGAGATGATGGCAATGCTGAGTACAAATACCAGAGTAGTCTCATGACCAGTAATTTGATCATATTATAAAACAGTGCTACACAGTCCAGCAAAATGATAACCTTAATCCAGCCCCCAGAGATAATAAACAGCACAACAGGGAACATATACAGCAAGTACATAGCACAACTCCAAGAACAAGCACAATTCTGAGAGCAAATAAATCAACACTGCAGCCAGTGACTATTGGCCTAATAATGAATGCTTATAACAAATTTGTTTTAACACACTCTGTTCAGATCTGTCATTATCTCAATGCTTCAAGCCCCACATTGGGTGCCAAAAAGCAGTGTTGTGGTTTAACCCAGTCAGCAGCAAAACACCACCCAGTCGTGGTGTCCCTCAGTGGGATAGGAGAGAGAATCAGAAAACAGGCAAAACTCGTGGGCTTAGGTAAAGGCAATTTAATAGGACAGAAAAGGAAGGGGAAATTATAATAACCATAAAAGAATATACAAATCAAGTGATCTACAATGCAATTGCCCAGCCAGTTCCCGAGCACTGGTCCCATCCACCCATCCCACCCCAGCCAATCTCCCCAGTTTTTTGTTCATCATGATGTTATATGGTGTGGGATATCCCTTTGGTCAGTTTGGGTCAGCTGTCCTGGCTGTGCCCCCTCCCAGCTTCTTGTGCACCTGGCAGAGCAGGGGAAGCTGAAATGTCCCTGACTTAGTGTAAGCACTGCTCAGCAACAACTAAACCATCAGTGTGTTATCAATATTCTTCTCATCCTAAATACCAAACACAGCACTCTGCCAGCTACTAGGAAGAAAATTAACTTTACCCCAGCTGACACTAGGACACAGTAACAATGTGTTCATCAAGAACAAGTCATGTCAAAATAATTTGATTTTTTTTTTCCACAACAGCATAATAGGTCTTTTGGATAGAGGAAAAACAGTCATATTGTCATCTAGCTTCACTTTAGAAAGCCTTCTGATGCTCTTTCACATGACATTTTGATAAGCAAACTAGGAAAACACTGCCTGGATGTAGTTACTACTGAGTGTCATTATTAACAGTTCGCTGTCAGGCTGGACAAGAGTTTGCAGTACTGTTCCACAGGGATCTGAGCATATTCATTATTTTCTTTAACAGTTTAGTTTAAAATAAGCCGAAAAATTAAGATCATTGTTCCAAGACATGGAATAAGAACTTTCATTTGCAAGAACGAAGGCTTAAGTTAAACCTAAGGAAAAACTCTCTCACAGAAGGCAGTGAATCAATGGATTGTCTGCAAGGGCTGTGAAATCTCTCTAGCAGATCTTTTTTCAAGAACAGGCTGGACAAGCATCTGTCAGCACTAATAACAGTACAGTTAATCCTGGCTTTGGCAGTAGGATAGAACCAATAATTCTTAAAAATCACTTCCAAATTTATTTTATACTATTTCTATGATCCTACACTGATTGCTAATTATCTGTCACCGCACAAGTAGAAGCTTATGGACTAAGTCACAGTGTACAATATATAGTAACATATTTTTAAGAACTATCTGTAAAACTAACAGCTATGCTTGACTTCTGGTGAAACTTGACCAGAGCATTTAGTCAAGGTCTGAAACTATGAAAATCAAGAAATGAGTGCCTGAATTTTAAATATAGACATGAGGGGTAACAATGTGGATCTAAAATTACATATAACAGTTTTCTACTGAAGAATAAAACTGATGGGCAGTTAAAAATGTCATTCTTACTTAGACTTATATTCACACATTACAGCTTAATGTACTGTAATACTGATTCCATTCAAACCAGAGAAACAAACAAAAAAAACCCCAAAAATACAAAACCCCAAAGCAACCAACAAACTAAACAACAAACAAAATGAAAACCCATCACCAAATCAAACCCAAAACCTACTTTTTTTTTTCCCAGCTTTAAATACCTGGAGACTCACAATATTAGGTATCTGTAATGGAAACAGAACTGTTCCACTTTTCATATCACAACCTGAAGAAACCTGTCTGAGAAGTTTTAAAAGTGATTCTGAATCAGATTTCAGTCATAACTACACTGCTAACAAACACCTCTATGTCTGAGGTGAAGCCAGGGGAAATATGTAAGTCTGCACAAGTAGTGATTCAGTTTTGCATTACAACTTAAGGCTAAAATGCATACAACTGAGACTGATCGGAATTTTGAATTAAATTATGTCCCTTTTTTCTTCCTTCACCTGTCTTTTTTTAGTGCATTTTAAGTGACTTCTCCATTAACATTGTTATTAAGTATTTATATAACCAGAGTAAATATTGAGCATTATAGAGAAGATATCAGTTTGTTGTTCTCCCTTCCAACAACAGAGCCCATGTCCTTCTCTTTCAGAAGATGAACACCTCAAGCCTGCAGATAATGGTGACTGACAAAATATCCAAGGATTTCTGACACTGTCACATCTTCCCTGCACTGGTGGTGCTGGATTTGCAGTAGATAAGGAGCTGTAAGGAGGGCTGCTCAAAGCAGAAGCAGTGACTTACAGCTGCTGTTATTCTTCTTCCTTCTTTCATTGGGGTCTCTACTCATGCCCCATCCTTTCGATGGTACTGACTATGGAAAGCTTATTGCCCTTTAACAGCAAACCAGTATAATTCTGTTTAGTGATCAGCACCTGTCATTTCAGAACCCCATTTTTTCAAGCAAGTCAATAAAAAGGCCTATCTTCAACTCTGTATAAAGTCCTTCAGTTGTAAATACGGAGCAGATAACACTGTTTAAAAAAAAAAGTTATGTCTTTGTCAACTGAAATCATATAATGGTCTCTAGCACTTATATCTCCTCTTTATTTTTTATACTTCTATCTTTCGTTACTTAAGTCTTCCTGAAAGAAAAGATATTCAGATCGTTACTTCCAGGAAGCTTCTCACATTGTCAAAATCATTTCTATTTGTTTGCAAGACTAGTTATTATTAGGTTTAAAATGCATCTTTACTACATTTCTGCCAGCTGAGTGCTACTTACAATTCCATTAAGATCACTGCTAACAAAGCAGTTGGGCACCTACATAACGTTACATGGACAGTGTCACTAAATTCAGTGAGTCAATAGATGACTTGCTTGTTAACTGCAATTTTATGCCTTGAGATTCTTAAGTGCTTGCCTAAATGAAAGGTTATAACCTTAAATTTTAAATCTGACTTAATATTATTTGAATTCCATAAGAATAGCTTGAAATTAATCTTTTCTCCAAGACCACTAAAAGATTTACTAGGTAAAATAAATTGTCATGATAACAGTGTAACACTGAAGGACTGCACAACAATAATAATGTATACTGGCATCACTGTGTCTCAACATTACATCAGGAAGACATCATCCATAAAAATCTGAATATATTTGCATATATTACCTGGTTGTTCCTGTAGAATAGGAACAATAACCTTGTCAATAAAGGTACTACTGATCACGAAGAAGAATGAACTAGTTTGGCTCCATGTAAATAAAAAGTTCATTTAATAATGTCCTGCAGTTTCTAGAGGTAATAATTACCAGGGCTCTTCATATGCATGAAAAACTCCAACAAATACTGCAGCAATGTAGAAGAACCTTAAACCAGATACAAAGAGGAATGCAGATTTATTTTCTCTCATCTATTGTTGGAGTAAAAGAAACCAAGGGAACAGTCAAGGCAGAACAGAGCTAACAGAGGCAGGCAGCAGACACAGGAACTTGCTCAGCGTTTCTGGGCTCTGCTTGTAGATCTGTGAACTGCTTCTGGGATGGCCAAGAACTCCTGGGAACTCCTGGAGGAACAGCAGGGTGCCTGCTGCACCAGGGAAAGGGAGCTGCAGGGGACTCTGACTTCCAGCAGCTTCTAACAAAACTGTTCTTGATCAAAGGGTGCTTTGAGCTTCGAGCTGCCTCTGAGCAGGGAGAGTCAAGCACCTATTCAGCAGGTTCTGGGAGAGGTGCGTGTAAGGGCCAGCCCAGAGTGCAATTCCCAGGGAAGCAGTTTCTGCAGACGGTGCACAATAGCCAGCGAGAAACCCTGCTGCTGGGGGAAGCATTGATGTGCTCAGCAGTGGTGGTGAGAGTGCTACAGTGCATCCCCAGCACACACCTCAGCAACTATCCCAGCACGTCAGAGGCTCAGACCAAGCTCCCAAGGGAGGATGCATCTCTTCAGGCCTCTTACTGAGGCTGGGGCCGGGGGATTATGGGCTGGCTCCCTGCCTACAGGGGGTGTGTGCTGGGAAGCATCCACATCACCAAGTAGAGGAGCTGTGCTGAAGGAGGGGCAGGAAGCATCTGTGCTTATTGGGTTCAGAAATGGAGAATCCCAGGATGTTGAAGCCTGAGACTTACAACAGCAGGAGAAAAGCTCCTTCTCTGATCAGCAACTACAGAATGGTGTAAGTGCACTGGTAGCAGATGAAGTGCTGGGTCTGAGCAGGAGGTTGAGGGGGTGATCCTTCCCTTCTCCTGAACACTGGTGAGAATACAGCTGGAGCACTGTGTCCAGTTCTGGGCTCCTCAGTAAAAGGAGGGACGTACTGGAGGGAGTCCAGCAAAGGGCCACAAAGATGATTAAGGGCTTGCAGCATGTGTCATACACAGAGAAGCTTAGAGAGCCGGGGCTTTTCAGCTTGGAGAAGGAAAGACTTGAGTCAGGGATCTTACTACTGTGCATAAATACCTTATGAGGGAAGTAAAGAAGATGGAGTCAGACTCTTCTCAGTCATGTCCAATGACAGGACAAGAGGCAATGGGCACATACCAAAGCACAGAAAATTCTGTTTAAGCATAAGAAAAAGCTTTTTTAGTGTGCAAGCAGCCAAACAGTGGAATAGATTGCCCTGAGAGGTTGTAGAGTCTCCATCCCTGGAGATATTAAACATTCAACTGGATGCAGACCTGAGCAACCTGTTGCTGTAGCTCAGTCTACTCTGAGCAGAGGGGGTTGGATCAGACATCTCCAGAGGGTCAGCCTCAACTCTTCTGTGATTTTGTGAGCAATCACTCTGTTTCTGAAGTTTAGTGATCCCAGACTTTCAGAAAGTTACAAATGATCAATGACCATGACATGAATATTTGCAGCCATTTGGCTGCACCACCAAGCCAGAACAGGTGTAAAACAGCCTCAGAGAGCCATCTTCGCTGCTTCATTTCCCGCTGTTAAATACCAAATGAGGAATATCTGAAAAATCAACCTAATACATTTCATGAGCCTCATCTCTAAATGCAAAGGGATATTAGAATTCTGTGCATGTATTGTCTGTGTGAATCTATGCATTGCAGACTACACAATCCTGAATGAGAAAGGAAGATGACCCATGAAACACCCACACTATTAATTGTTGTCAGCCCAGTGGAAAGGCTTCAGGAGCTCGCCCTCAAGAGCTTTGTGGTGGAGGAGCTAACAAAGGCTCAGGCATTTAAGAAATTATACCTGTAGTCAAGGCACTCTTATGATATGTATAAGTCTTATACTTATTCTGGCATGGAAATGTATAATGTTTTCTCTTTACAAGTAAGATTGAATAATAAACTAAATAGCTGAAGATATGTCTAAATTGAAACAAATCTTTTCATCTCTCTGTAAAAATGTAGTTCTGTATTATAATTAGAGACAAGCAGGTAATTTTCTTCTAATTTTTAAAGCATACAAAATGTAGATATTACCAAATGAAGTTTACTATGTTGCTTGCAATTTCAGCTGAGACAACAGAAAAAGAAGCAGACAATACAACACACGTAAAAGAACCAATGAAATGACTGATGAAAAAAATGCATATCACACAGGAGAGTGAAAACCTTTGTTGCAATTCCACAGATCTTGTCTGTTATAGATAATTCTTGATAATGCACTGAATATCGCCAGAAAATGATGAGTAATTTTAATTAAAATTAGACTTTTTTTTTAAAATGCTACTTTTTAGAAGATCTGCTTCCAGGAATGACAGTAGACAGGTCAGCATAGAAAATTGCATACAAAATTATATAACCCTAGGATATACACAATAGAATGAGCTGTAAAACTTTTCTGTTACAGCCATTTTTCTTATTCCCGTGAACTGCTCTTTTAGGATCCGTTTAGCAATTAATTGCAGTCCTCACTAGATGATAATTCTGCAACAGAAATCTACAGAATAAATTGTGCCAGTGCAAAAGAGGCAGTGATTGGCAGGCCTTTCTTAATTATGGCATTAGGTTTAGCAGTTGTGTTAATCTGAAATTCATTAACATGTCTCCAGATACCACTAGTTAAATCCAGTTTGCCAACAGGCAGAGTCAGCTCTGAAATTAGTGCTTCAGAAAACCTTGTTTACTGCCTGCTGTCCTCTGGAAAAAAAAAAAAAAAAATCCACTGCGGTCAGGTTTCCTGACATATTGTTTGACTGGATTCCCAAAACAATTCTGTGATATTCTCAAGGGGCAACTCTGGACACACAAAAGCTAGATTGAGCTTTGTGCCAGAATAACTTATCTACAAGTAAATCTCTTATTTCTTCAAAGACATTCTTAATTCCTCTTTTTATACTTTATTGATATGGTCTTTCATGCTGCACTTTCATGATCAATAGTTATTCTACCCATATAGAAATCTCTGTAGATGGTACAGACAGAAATGTAAATGAGAACAAAAGCTACATAAATTTTTCAGAAATGGATCATGCTCATGATCCTGGTGTCTTTCTTTGACAGATAAGTTATTTAGTTTACAAGGAAAGCGAGACAGATATAATCTCTCTGGATTTCAGAATTTCATTCCATGGGAAATGACTGATTAAAATTGGAAGATGGGGATCAGAATCTGGGCTGTAAAGTGGATAAGGAACTGATCAAAAGGAGATCAAACAGGTTGTGCTGAAAGTGTCTGGGTACTGGCTGTCAGTGGAGGCACCACTACAGCACAATTCATCTGGCTTATTTTAGACAAGTAAACGACAAGGTGAACCATGCCCCCCTAAGTGATCTTCTCTCCATTCCCTGTAAAAGCAGTGTAATCAACTAGTTTGTGTGTAAACATCTACAATGTACATGTCTAATGTGAAATAAACTGAATTCCATTCCTAGACTATTTTGCTTTATAAATAGCTAAAACCTCTGTGTCCCTGTATTACTCCATTTTTATATTCGTCCCCTCTTCCACTTTATCTAGTTGCATGACACGCACGAAACAAGGTGAACCTAACAGGTCATAGTAATTTTTCTATCTTTTACAATGTTAGGAAAAACTGCATCTTTTATCACCAATATCATCAAGTGTTTGCATTGTTTGCTGTTATTTCTCATGGGGAAAAAAGAAAAAAGAAAAAAAGCAATACCACTATAAACAGCCCTTGTCTCTAATCTATCTACTGTTCAATATTTGTAGCATGTCAATCTGCTGAAGTTATAAACCCTTCTGTTCTTCTGTGCCTAACCTTATTACTTTCCATTTCCCGGCAACAAATCATATGGTTCAGGTACCAGCTTGTGACCCTGTTCTACGGGAGTCATGTTCATTTGTTCTCATCCTCAGCGCTTTGTCCATGGTTTTCTATTATTGTCAGGTTTCATTATCCTTCTACATTTCCCTACTCAGAACCCCTCTTGTTACATATCTGCCTGGCAATTCATATCAAGGTCTGTGCTCATTCCTGTTAAATACTCCATTAGAAATCATTAGCAAGTCAGGACCATGAAGATGAAAGATTTACGTTTTCAGAAATATTCTTCCATTGATCTGGATGTTATTGATTCTGGCAGAGGGACCTCTGAGGGAGGACAAAGAAGCAGTTGTAGCAGTAGCAAGGGAGAAAAACTAAGAATATTTATAATCATCTTTACATCATGTTAGTAGTAACAGATGCACATACCAAATCAAGAAAGTTTATAACCATAGATCCGTATTCATTCTTCATATATGAGCCTCAATGAAAAGATCTATATGCAACCTCTGAAGACACTACACCCCATGAAAATTATTCCCTTTCTTGATCACCTCCCATTTAACCACAACACATCTATATTTACAAGGTCTGTGTCATCACAGAGTCCAAGAAGTTCACAGTCTGAAAATCATCCATATGAAACAGAAGACCTTTTTACAGGAAAAGGACCAACAAGAAGGTCAAAATTTCAACTGCCTGTTTTGGTGACCAAGACCTGAGTTGAATTTAGTTATCCAAGAACTGTCCAAGTGGCACTGGTTTACACCTCCAAGTTTCTGAAGGACCAGCATTTACAAACCCATTTTCTGAAGCTCCTTAGCCCGACCAGTGAGGCACACAGCTTCTTCTGCACCCCCCTTACAGCTCAGACCCAAGAGGGAGCAGCACCCCTCTTTTTTTTGCCTATGTTTCTGATCTGAGTTTTCTTCTCTGAAGAGAATTCAAGAGAAAAGCAGCTACAAACTCACGGGGATCCTGGCTGCTGAGGGAAGCAACTCTCAGCTCTGCTGACATGGCATTACCTCGGCACGAGGGAGCCCTGCCCCAAATTCAGATGGGCCTTTCTTGAAGGTTAGCAATGTCGGGAGCTAAGCAACTCCATTCCTGGAACAGATTTCCCAGAGGTTTTCACTCAAGGAAAAGAGCCACAAAAAGAGTTTCTTGCAATTGCTCAATGAAATCAGCATCTGTGTCAGGATTGTCAATTAATTGCTGGTTTTCATTAGTGATAAGGACATCACTCACCAGTACAGCCTTAGGGCCTGGAGAGATTCTGATTTTTCGTAAAATTAATTTTAGTTTAATTCAGACCAAACTCAAGCGATTAAACAAAAAGACAGATGAGAAAAAAAAATCCTTCCAATTAAAGCCTGTTTTTGTTTTTTTTCAGGTGACACAGGATAAACAAATTTCTCTCTAGAGGCCAGTTATGTTTTGTAATACTTTTTCAATACAGTGTAAGAATTGAACTATTTTATAAGATTTTTTTGTTTTCTTGGTCTTTTTTAACTTTTAATGACCTTAGAATTGGAATAACTTTATTAGGAGGACATAATAACCTCTTGGCTGCAGAGACACGTAGTCGTCTATTCACAGGACATGGCATACACATGTGTAGGTATTAGACCCTGGCCATGGAGTGCACACAGTATGCATTTATAGGCATTAGTGGGCCACTTCTGTAAAAACAAATTCTCCACATGGAAAAAACAGTCTGTACTTCTCAAGTGACACTGATGTTATTCACTGTTTGGCAAGTACGGTCAATATCTATTATCAGCTTATCTTCATAGGAAATCTTTACTTTGATTACACATGAATATAGAACACAAAAATCTCTGTGTGTGTATCTGGAGGACTCAAATAGAAGGTGAATTTCTCAGCTGCCATTTGCTACCTTCTTTCTCTCCCCCTCGGCACCTTACTCCTTTTCAGCAGATACAACCTCTCATCTCCATAGGAGGACCAAGTTCCTGCTATTCAAACCAAAATAAGTTAGAATAGGTCCAGGGTCTTTATTTAAAGAGAATAGTTCATGTCTTTGTTTCAAAAATTTGGTGGACTGAGATAACAGTCGGTTATGCCTGCTACATACCATGCAATAATTTATTAAAAACTCAAACTCTAAAACACAAAAACTGTAGCTAAAACACATTCTCCTGAATACTATTGTTGTGCAAATTGGTAAAAGCATTAAGAACTTGAATCCCTAAATAGCAACAGAAATTGTAGGTTCATACTGCAGATGGGTATGCCTACTACAGGACAGCTGGCAGAAGGCATATTTCTTTGCTCTGCCCCTTCACATGTTGCAACGCTGAACTTCAGCACACCTGAAAATTCAGTCCCCAGCACTTGTGGACTTATGAATCTTACTGTCTAAAAATGCCTTGAAAAGCTAAAGTGTTGTCCCAGGACTACCTAAGTAAAGAAACAAGAAAACAAATAAATAAAATAACATTTGTAGATACTTTTTGTCTTAATAATGCAGTAACCCAGAGTCAGCTGGTGTCAGACAAACAACACAGAAACATGAGAAATCTTCAGAAGGTCAAATTAGGACTAGGGCAAATCGGTTGAAATGAGGAATAACCTCAACATTCAGTTCTTAGGTTTGGGAACATTACTTTCTTTTGATTTATCACATTCCTCAGAATTTTCTGATTCACTGTACAAGGCTCAGGACAACTCGCTTACTACAATAAGAACAAAACCATGTGCATTTTATGCTCAGGTAAGCAAGAAATCCTGCCTAAGCACTTTGTGCATGAACAATATCCCTTGCTGGTAAGAAACAGTGAATATGCAAAACAGAGGAAAAATGATCAGTGTTTGAGCCGCAGTTAGTCCATGCATGAGGGAGGATCAATACAACAATTTGTAACTATCAAGAGCTGGAGCCTTTAACCACCAGCTGGCTTAGCAGAAACCTTCCCACAGTGGCTGTATGTCAATATAAGGGTAATTTCCAAGCACCTTTAGTTGTTTTTCTCCAGCATGATAAGCAGTGGACTTTAATATCCCGAGGCTTTCTCTTCAGATCTCTGGGTAGGAACTTGGAAGAACGACGACGGAGGCTGCACTACATAAGCCTTTCAAGTTTGAACAGTCTGGTGTGTGCTGAGGAGTCTGACTGCCCTGTAGCTGCATATCCTGCACACAAACGATGACTTCGGGTTCCATACATAATTTCACTTTCCTTTAAAATGCATAATAATTACTTCCAAAAAGTGGGACGCAGCTATCACAAATGGCCATATTATGAGATGTGACTTAATGCTACCTAGGGATATATTTATAAAATGTGATTATGTGTGGCACAGGAACAGTGCCAATACATTTTTGTCTCTCAAATCGGGATCAAGCTACATTGGAGCAAAGCCAGGGTAGTCCTACAGTGGCTGCAGGGCCAAACAGGAAAATCAAACGTTGATCCAGCTGGAGCTCAGAGTGAGCAATAATGTGTCTTCCATGAGTATATCTGTTTGCTTAGCTTCACAGTCAAAGGAAAGCAACCTGCTATTGAAGTCTCCATAAGATGCAACATACAGAAGCATGGGTTTCTTGTCATTTTAAAGAGTTTGATGAGTATATGTATGGCTAGCCTTGAAAGAAAAGCAATTCTAAGGAGGCAGCAGGGTGCAGCACACGGGTGATATATAGCTGCTTCCTTTCCGCCCAGTCTGTACAAACTGCCACCTTTGCCTGCCACAAGCAAACACAAACTCCCTCGCCTTTCCACTGAAAAACATACAGCTCCCAGGGGAATATTCATTTAGTGAATGTCAAGGACTGTCTCTTAGTGTGCTGTTTTTCTACTCCTGCAGAGAAACATATGTGACAGAGAGCACGTCTGAAAACTCAGGATGTTCTGAATTCCCCAGGCAGGTCAGGTAACTACTGTGTTACTACAACGCTCTCCAAACTCTTAGGAACTGTCTTCCTGTACAGAGCAAGTGCAAATGCCTAAACTTGAAGCCACATCTAAGTGACTAGATGATACTTATAATAAACATAAGTAACTGTAATTGCAAATGTTTTTGCTATCTGTTTGCTTGCCAGCTGACCTTGATTCTGCTTTAACTTATTTTTTTAGCAATTCTTCAAAATTGTTAGGGTGTCTACTTTTTTACAGTTGTTTTCCAGTATGGTTGTTTAACACCAGTGTTCCAGACCCGCCAAAATAACCAGTAAATTTTCTATTGACTGCATTACTATTGGAACTTTATAACCTAGTGTTGGTAAACATAATATTTCTGCATTTTCCTGTTTAGCTGATGGATTTTCCTTTTTCAACTAAATAATGAACAGGTAACATTTATTACTTACTTTTCAAGAAATATTTCAGCCAACTGAATGACATTGTTCCATTTCAGAATGTGAAATAAAAAAGGTGAGCTAATTCAACAAAGTAGTTAAATGCTCATAATTTCAGAGCATTCAGGTTGACTCAGTTGTTTTTAACTCTTCCAGGCACCGGCAACATCTGGACAGTAATAATCAATACTAATTTCTATCTGCTGTGATATTTGCATGTTATTGTACTCTTAGGACAAGATCACAGATTAAAGATGAAAAATTTATTGCAATCATCTTCTAAGAACCTTTTTTCCTTATAATTAAACATTTGAATAGATCAGAATTTTTATTTCTTTATTGCTTGTTACATTGGTAAATTCTAATTACAAATGTCTTCAGCAATTTTGAATCCTTATCTACCTTAAGTTAAAATGCATGGGAAAAGTTACAAGGAGGTATGTAGATAGCATAGATGTAGAATTGCAAATGCAAAAAAGTACTATAGGAACAGAGACATAGCAAAAGTATTGCTTGAAAAACTGCAAAATTTGGGGGTTTTGCAAGAATGGAGTTAACCAGTCACTCCCATTTCTGTGAAAAATTGTTTTAATCAAGCTGTATTTCACACATTGCAAAGATTTTATAAGAAACTTGAAAGATATTCATTTCATGGTAGCATAACATCTAACTTTTTATTGCTCATTGAAAGAAAATAAAAGTGATCGATGGAATAACCAACCATCAATATTACACGATAACTCTTTTTTTTGCTTAAACCTAAATTGTCTGCTTTATATTAAAACTATGGTAACATGGTGATAGTTTCTTTCCTTAACCAAAGTTGGTTGGGTTTGGTTTGGCTTGTTTTGTTTTCTTAGATGAGAAAAAATACTTATAACAAAAAAGAAAAAAAAAAAAAAGCTTAAAAATCATGCTAGCTTCTCTAACACTTTGGAGATAATACTCATATATTGCTTTAATCCCAAAAGGTAACTTGTAATTCATCTTCCAGAAACCACAAAATTTTCATCTGAATGAAAACGAAAAATAATACAGGTGCTGATGATGGGCCTTTCTTTGTGTATGCTGCACAATAAAAAAAACCTCCCAACAAATGCACAAAATATATCACTAAGATTTCTTGTTTCAGTGCTGGCTGGGTAGAAATATGAAGTCATACATTTACAGCTGCTTCAATTCTGTTTTCACTAGAATAAAAATACAATAGAAACTATGACTTTATATAAACTGATAGATACTTAGTGTTACTAAGATAGGATATTGAGAGTCCATTTGGATGGGACTTCTAGGAAGTCTTGCATTCTTAGCTCCACAGTGACACAAATGCAACAAAGCTAAAGAATATCCTCCCAGTCATGCGTTATACTTTATTTCCTTAGTGAACATCTGTATCCCAGACTATATGAAAATATGAAAAGTTTGGGGAAAAGACCAACCTCCAGTGTTTCTACCATCTTGACCTCAAAGCAAAGTTTAGCAGTGCTGTACTAAATATTTCTAATTTCCTTCTGGAACCTTTCAGAGGCATAAACCTCTTCCTCTTGACTTAACATTGAAGGCTTGTACCACACCCTTTTACCCTCCAGCTGAATTCCTAAAATTACGCAAGTCAGCATCAAAGTTAATCATACTGGATAATAAACTTCACCCATTGTAACTGATAGGTCTAAAGAGAAAGCTATCACTGGTGTGTAAATTTTGACATAGTAGTTAAAAACACACCCATATTTTCATACTCTAGAATGTAGCTCAGTATTCACTCATAATCTTACCTTTACATAAATAGCTCAACTACCAGCAAATAAAACTGTATCGAAGTAGAGTACCAGTCAAGCTGATAATTTGTTAATAGAGCTGTAAGCAATAGAGAGAAGCACCATTTTCAAATCCATCTGACTCTGTAGGCTCCTATGACTTGGCTTAAAAGAGTTTAGGCTTCCAAGTGTAACTAATAATAAAGAGTATTCTGTATTTCCTATATTCCAAACTACTTTTTTTATTAAATGCTAATGTAATTATAAAAGTTAATAACCTAGAGAAATTGGCACAAATTGAAAAATGTTAATATGGAAGCCTCTTCAATGCATCACTTTGAAAGTGTGCTATGCACAGATCCACAGGATTGCAACTAAAATCTTTACTGCAAATTATTTTACCTTTAATTATCAAATGTTCAATTTTTGGTGACAGAGATAACAGGCGAGTTGAGAGAAACAGTCTCTATTTAAAATAGAACGCCTCAGAAATTTGCGCTTCAAATCCATTTTATTTCAGGCTTACAAGGGAGAGATTTGGCTAAGACTATAGGGAGCAACATTTTGGATCCAATCTGTTCAGCATGAAACATAACCTGCTGTGTGGCCAAAATGATTGGATAACTTAATCCTCAGGAATAACAGCAAATGCTTCCTCTGCTGGAGTAAATTAGAGAAGCTTCTAAGATAAACTATCTTCCACATATTTAATATTTCATACTATTAGAAATGCTTTAACCAGCCTTTGAGAAAATCTCTCTGACTCATAGCTGCTTGAAGAAAAACATACAGAAGTAGGTGAGTTGCTATGGTGCCTAAATACTAATGGACAGGCTTGCTCTCTGGTAGCCTTTAGAGGTTTCAGCCTTTCCCATCAGCTATTTGGAGAACTAGACACTTTAAATTTCACCAGCTACTGAGGGAAACCTATCTGCCTGCAAGGGATGAACTGAATCCCCTCATTTTCCTCTTGGATGTCCTGTTTAGTTTGCTCGGATTCTTCCTGTATTTGCTTGAGATCTGGTAGCAAGGTCTAAGTTGCTCTTGAATCCAGTACTGCTTTGACTATAGATCTGAACTTGGTTGATTACTGCTGAATACAACATCTCCCTAGAGTAGAAAAAATAAACAGTGTTGTCTAATGATGTCATCAATGTCTGTTAATTATAAACTTCTCCTCTCCTCACTGTAATTCCTTCCCTAGAGTATTAAGTCTACCTGATTTCACTGTCATTCCCTTTAACACCGAGAAATGGTTATTTTTCTCCTTACATGAGAATCTAAGATTTGTCAAGTGACCTCCCTGAAGAATTGCTCTATTTTTTGTTTGTCACTTATCAGCCATTACCAGTTAGATCACTTTTTACATGAATGAGCTATAAATGCTGCTTATTTATGCTACCAAATACCCTTAACAAAAACCTTCTTGTTTTTTTTCCCTTGATATTCTCTCTAATGTGTTACTTCATTTTGTAAGTAAAAGTTGTTGTAGGAAAATGAAAAAGGCTCGTATTATGCTGTTACAGAGGTACTAAAAAGCAATTCATTCCCCCTCATGACTGTCCTGCTGGCTTGCAGAACTGTTGTCTTACCAAACGGGTCATAAATCGACATATGGAAAAATTAATAACTTGTACAAACATTCTTACTTAATTTGATAGATTTAAGAGGAGATTTAAAATGTAAACATTTAAGTTCGGAAGTTTGTCAAGGTATTCTTTTCCTCAGAACATGTGGCATGCTTTCTTCCTGTTACTTAAAGGTGATAAGGGTATCTGAAGGGCTTAATAATGCCCCAGAACTGCATCTGTGATATTTCTTACACATACTAGAAGCTAAAAAAATGCATGCATTACGGATCCAGTTTCTTTGCACTCAGATACCTTTTCACTCAGAATGGCAAGGGTTAGTTTGTACTATTCATCATTATTGCCAGAGTTATTTACTTGATCATATTAGAAAAATGTCATCTAATATATCTAAATATCCTCATCTACCAGGAGATGGAAATCAATTTTCATGGCTAATGAGGGTAAATCCTTTATCCCCTTCCTTTACATATTAATTATTAAAATATCTTATGAATTAGACCTTGTTTCTCAAGACAGAGAACTGATCTCAGTCACGTTCTGCATCATGAATTTTCTATGTGGAGCACACACACTGCTCAATTAATCACTTAAGATCTGTACGTAAGCAAGAGCACAGCTATAAATTGCACATACTTTTAGGTTCTCCCTTCTGATTTCACACCCAGAATTTTCATAATCTCTGATTTTAATCACATGGATTCATGAGGTACCTAAGAATCCCAGCAGCTCCAAGGTTTGTCTGCTGTGTGTGCTTACATTATAACCATACATTACTTAAACCCATTGAGAGTGGTTCAGACCATTGTGCAATTTTAATTTCTTGTATAGCCACTTGGATTAATTCCATTTAAATAATTAGCAAGCCAAAGCAGAACTTATTTGAAATGATCCCCTGCTCATCCTAAATAATAAATTAACGAGGTAACAACCCTTTTCTTAATTTAACATAAAGGTATGGGAAACTGGGCATCAGGATTCTTTATTACTAATGGTCTGCCATAGCCCCAGTGCATTCGCAAGCCAAATTAGGCACCTTTGTAACCAAGACAAAAGGACATGAAAAGAATGAACTATTTTGAATTCTGGGATTTTTTGCATTTGGGTCTATGTTAGTTTAAGCTTTAGCCATGTTTTCAAACATTCCTCTGTACCACCAAGATTTTCAAAAGAAGTTACATGGAATTATGCCACATGATTAATTTAAAACAGAACAAACATCATAGATCTTAAAGAAACTGCAGCAGACATTTCCCTTTCCACTCCCTCTTCTGCAGCTGAAAGCAGCATCTTTATTTCTTCAGCAGAGTACAGATTAGTGAAACTGGAGGTGCTACCACAGTGAATCCTAGCAAGGTCAGCAGAGTTTAGCCCTTCCCAGGTCATTGTTAATCTTGTTTGTCCCTATCTGATCTACACATCTGCTATTATCTCCCATTATACTTAGTTTTTAACCCTGTCTCAATATGGTACCAGTGGCATCTTAGGGTGTTAAGTGTTTCTGACAGTACAAACCGCTAAATTATGAATTGACAATATGAACTTATAACTCAGATGTGCCCAACTTCACCTATTTCAAAAAGGTCTTTTTCTACATCGGTAGTTGTACATTTGAGAGTTGGATTTTTAGAAATCTGAGTTAGGAGCATAGCTCAAGTGTGTTTTAAGTGGGACATTTAGGTCTATTGTGCTTAATGCCTTAAAAATGTCAAAACTTATCAGCCTTAAAGGGCACCACTTTAAAGCTTCTGTTTTAATGATAAATAATGATTTGAGAATGCAAATTTTGTACTCAGTGAAAGAATAGAGAGATGTCAGCTTTCTTCAAGAAAACATTTTAAACAGTCTGAGCTGAATATTAAATCAGGAGAGTTTTGCACAGACTGATGTCTTAAAAACTTCAAAAGACAGCAGGAGAAGATGAACTTTGTAAATGGCTGATTCCACAATAATGATTCTCTGAAGGCTTCAAAATTCTCCATGAGAAACCCCATTCTTATTTTTTTTTAAAAAAACTGTCCTCTATAGATACTGCTTTCTCAGAAAAAAAAAAATACAATGTTGAGTGATCATTAATTTTTAGTTTACAAGTGTTGACACTTTATTTTGAGTTTGCCTGCTAGTTTTTGTTCTTATGTTCTCATTCTCTGGTATCATTCTGCCCATTCAGGATGACATTTTGCGTGTTTGCTTTTTAAATGGGTCTTATGCTACATGTTTGGGTGTCTGTGTGTGTAGCCAAAATTAATCTTTTCTCAAAGGCAATTAATTAACATATCTAAACCCCAAATAACAGCAAGATTTACTAATCCACTCAGACTATGAAATTAGTTCCAGAAGAACAGAGTAAAGGTAACATATGTTCATTTAATACTGTAAAGCAAGGGTAAGTGATATACTTTTTTTTTTTCCAAGTTCAACTAGAACTATAGAATCACAGCATGGCTGAGGTGGGAAGCGACTTTGGAGATCACCTAGTCCAACCCCTGTGCTTAGACGTGGCTCAGCTACAGCAGGTTGCCCATGGACAAACAGGTTTTGAATATCTCCAAGGATGGAGACTCCACAACCTTTCCAGGCAGCCTGTTGCAGTGTTATGTAGATTTGTCACAAAATCCCAGCAAGCAACATAGTTGCTTTACTTTGTTCCAGAGGAGACCAGACGAAAGGTTGCGGTAAGACTCAGAATTTATTTCCTGAGTCTCCTCTTCACCAGGAGGGGGAGGTGACGTTGCAGTGACCTTTGGCAGAAGCAGACAACATTTATCTAAGCATTGATGGCAGAGGGGAGTCAGTACTTCCACCTATTCTCTACTCCCTTTTTGCTTACCCTGGCTCACCTAAAAAGTTGTCAAAATAGCAAGTATCCTTATTCACCTGAAGGATAAGTAGCCCATCAAAGCTAATAAGGTGTCTGTTTGCATGTATGAGAGTACAGGTCAAGTTCTGTCCTTACCTTTAAGCTAAGTGAAAGACTCATATTGTAATATCTATAAGTATATTGTGTTATAGCATGTGATGTTTTCTCAATATTTATCCCTGGAACTACTACAATGTGTTAATGTAATTATAAATACAAATATATAGAATCATAGAACTGTTTAGGCTGGAAAAGCCCTTTAAGACCATCAAGTCCAACCGTTAACCTAACACTGCCATCCCACCACTAAACCACGTCCCTAAGCACCTCGTCTACCACCTCCAGGGATAGGGACTCGACCACCTCCCTGAGCAGCCCATTCCAGTGCCTGGCAACCCTTTCATTTAAAAAATTTTTCCTAATGTCTGACCTAAACCTGCCCTGGCACAACTTCAGACCATTTCCCCTCGTCCTATTGCCCATTACCAGGGAGAAGAGACCAACCCCCACCTCTTTACAGCCTCCTTTCAGGTAGTTGTCATTAACTTATAAATCTATATGTATAGAAAGAGTGAACTTTCTTGTATATGAAATGTTTTATGTACAGTATGAGCAATGATATTTATCTTTGGAATTTAACTATAAATTTTAATCTTCACTTTTGTAGTGGGACAATTGGGGAAGGGGGCACTGACTGCTCTTATGACTTTGTGTTTTATTCCCACCCAAGAAATAGCACTGTATCCATGTTGTCATTTTTTTGTTTTTACTTTGTCCACAAGGAAGTACAAAAATAAATCTTTTTCTTAAAACCAAAAAGAAACCAAAACAAAACCACCTTTGAAACACCTCCATCCACCACAAATGCATGTTCAAGTCCTGCCTCTGTTAAATAATGTGCACTTATGTTGAATTCAGCAGAGCATTTCTCAAAAAATACTCAGCACATGCCAGGGTAAAAACTCTTAGAAAACATCTGCTTATTTTGTAGACAGAATAATGAAGTTAAAGAGTGAGAACACTAGAGCAACGTGGTGGGAGAACATATTGAATCACGCCACAATTACACTATTGTGCATATCACCATTTATAAACCTAATTAACAGAAAAACTATTCATTTTACATAACTTGAAATATGAAACATCAGTTTCACATAAATATCTCATTTTATTTGGATACAAAACCCCATAGGGAAAGTCTTTCAAATGTGGCACCTTTATTAACATAAGAACACCATAAAGTGACAACATTCACTTTTTGCCTGGGAAAAACAAACAAGTAGGAGCATGGAACTTCTGAAAGCTCTAAGTATTCTTTGATCAAATAGCCAGAAAGGGCTGGTTGTGGTCCACTAGAAGTGACCACCAAGAACACAGGGAACTAAATATACCACATCTCAGCATTCTGGATTTATATTTTCCTATTATTTAAAAACTTTTTCAATGTACACAGTAATAGGCTGTACCAATTACAGGTTAGAGGTTTATTTTCATATGAAATTCAATTAACTGTTAAACTGCCCATTATAAATGAAAAGCAATTCTCTTTAGATGTCATACTTTGCTAACCGTCCTAAATAAAACACGGGCAATAGTAAAACAGGGGACTACATTCAGCAGTAACTCAAATCTCAGGTACAAATAAATTTCTTTATTCCTATTACAAATGAAAAAGTTTAAAATCACATCGAACTGTGAGATCTTCTGCATTTAGCAGAAAGAATATCTAGAAGGATAGAAGGTAGAAGAATGTTGTATCAATTACATCAGTACACTGTGAGCTGGTGGTTACGATCACCTTTCAGTCATGAAAGGGTCATGGCATATTGCACAGATGAATCCTTCAGGGGAACAAATCTTCTTCATAATTTGTAAAGAAATATAAACAGAGTAAACGAAAATAAAAACATTTCAAAGTGATGACTTGCAATCAAAATCAAAACAGTTACTTCAATAGACAGAAATATGTATGTTTTTCTCTCCTTGCAAATACCCTTCATAAGGCAGACAGGTATCCTTCAAAATACAGGTCATGCTTTGTGAGGTGAAACCCACTAAGTTGAATGTGACAGCACATTAATTGGACTTGCACCCACTCATTACTACTTTGGTTAAAGGGATATACTGAATTAAGAGAGGTGAGAAGGTGGTTTAATATGCATAAGGGTAGAATCATGTGGGGAAACTGATATTGAATAAAAAGAAAAACTCCCTGTCTCAAAAATGACAGTTCTTGATATTTGAAATGAACATTGGCCTGAAGAGCAGAGGCTTAATTTTTAAACACAGGAAAAGTTGTTCAAGCATAAGAAAAAACTTTTTTACTGTGAAGATGATCAAATATTGGAACTGATTGCTCAGAGATAATTTTGGAGGATTTTCCATCCTTGTATATATTTAAAATCTGGCTGGACATGGTCCTAAGTAACCTGATTTGGCTGATCCTGATATGATCAGGGGGTTGGAGTAGGTGATCTCCAGAGGTCCCCACCAACTTCAGCAATGCTGTGAATCTGTGATTGTCAGGATAGAAAAATGCTACCTTGAATGGCTATGAAAGTCAGAGTTTTCCTTTCATGTACCAGTTCACTTTTAATATGCTACATTATTAATGACTGAACCTAGGATGCACGTCAAAATCAACACACAGTGCTACTGTCAACTCCCAGCACAGGAGGTCTAGCAATCTATGTAAATATTCACCTCTGTAAACCAAGTCAGGCACAGTGGCCGTGCTGTCCTGAGGAACAGGAGTATGGGCTTAATAGGAAAAGGCAAAGGGTTAAATAATGTCCTCTGCTTATGCCTCCCAACATATGATGGAAAAAAAAGGGATATATTTGGGTGTATAACACACACAAAAAAATGGTAAACCAATACGTAATGTGGATGAGCCTAATACAGGGGACAGTTAACATCCCATGAGACAGAAAGTTAACCTCACAGAAATGTTTCTTTTTTGTTCTTTTTTCTTTTTCCTTTCTTTAAGTAAATCACTAGTCCAAAACCAGATACTTTTTCATTAGTGTCCAGAATGCTTTATCCCACTCTTTCATCTCCCCTTGTTGCAATACTTAGACTCAGCCAGAGAAATCATGACAGGTATTGATGAAATACAACAGCCTCAGGAGAGAAAGGTTTCATATAACATGTACAGCTTATCTTTTTATGCTAAACTTCCATGCACACCAAATGAAAACAGATCACTTTCTTTGTGCTTTAACAACACAGACCCAGAAGAATATCTACTAGAAATGTAGATAATTATCACTGCAAACCTTACAATATGCTGCCTACCTTTGTCATCATAACATTTCCCATTTGCCACCACCATGTTTTGCTCCAGGTTTTCTTTAAAATCTCTAAAGAATCATTTAAATTCCCTCTGCCTTTGTATTCCTGGAGACAGGGATTCCCTTTTCATGAAAATTGCATAGGAAAAAAAAGTTTTAGAAGAGGAAAAAACTGTGAACTACAGCCAACACTCATACCAACCAAATGGTCTGGTATATTACCTAAAGCAAAAAAAGCTTCCACTCAGAAGCTAAATTCAAAATGACCTTGTGCTTTTTTCAAAAAGGCTGGCAGCTGAGGTCATTGGAATAAATTGTGATAGACAGTGTTTCTCTCTGCATAGTTAGAAGGCATGTCTAGTACGTGAATTACCACCAAGCAGGGAAAAAAAAAATAACAGCCAAAACACAGCAAAGAACATTGTTCCATTTCTTTGTAAAATATGGTAAATATAGTCTGCAATAATTATGACTTTAATGAAATAATGTAGGTTTTCAGCAACTTTATTTCACCATCATATGTTCTCCCCTTTTCAATTTTCCATTCATAAATTAATCCTGTTCTTTACTGGCCTCTACTCTTAACAGCATAAGCATCTGTAACTATATTTCCCCAGCAGGCAGATCCCAGCTGCACAGAATATTGTGCGGTGTAGTTTAAAAATATATACTGTAGTTGTATTAAAGCTCACTAAATCACTGAGGCAAAAACAATAAAATGGAAAAGAAGCCAGAACAGCTAGTGAGTGTTTTAACTGAGATTTAAATGTGCAAATTGAAAGCAAACTCCTCACTCTTCACTTCTGTAAGGAAATTGTTAACAGTAATTTCAGAATAAAGCAACTTTCAAAAAGGTATTTTTTTCAATTCATTCTCTTGCAAACACATAAGCAACCTCTGACAAAGGATTTCAATCTGTCAATAGGACTGCATGAGTCCTCAACTTGTTTCTACAACAGCAGCTTTTCAACGGCATTTCGATCAACAGATTCTTATTTTTAACATCTGCATCTTTTGGGAGCAGCTTAATGTTAAGACAAAAAATACACTTGGGGTTTCAAAGCAGGTGGAAAAACTCACAGTTCTGATTAAATGAGAACTGCTTCTAATCCTGTTTTCCACTGTGCCTTAAAGTATCCTATATAAAGAAGAAAACCCATCTTGTCACTCCTGAAACATTTAAAGAAAAGAGGGGGAAGAAAAGAGTCTGTGTAACTTACCATTAAAGTTTACCGCCCGAATATAGCTAAGTAGTTCTTTACCATCAATTGTGCTCATCCTTGGGCATAGACCAATATATCCAGGACAGAGATCTTTATGCATGTTGTGTAGTGCATAGGCCATGGAATACACTGCATCAATCACAAACTGAACTTTTCCTTCTTGCTCATACGCCGAATCTCTTGCAATTCTTTCTAAGCCTGGGAAAGAAAGAAAGAGAAAGAGTCAGTTTACATCTATTTGTGTGTGTGTGTCTGTGCATGAGTATTTGTGTGCAAAAATTCACAGTAGAACATAAATAATTACAATCAGATTTACAGGTAAAGTTAGGACTCATCTGTCTGTCACCTAAATAAACAAGACAAGGAAAAATATGGCCATCTGGTTTTGACTCTAATCATTGTACTCTGTGCCAGGTATACAAACAGTATGTTGAGTTCTGGGCTGGGAAAGAGGACAGAAGATTTCATTACAAGAACAAGAAATATAGATACATGTATTTCTACAATCCAGTAGAAAAACTCTTTCCACCTTACTGACTTCCATTCAACAGCTGTTCATTGTTATTTATAGGACAATCCTACAGTAGCCTGCCATTCCGGTTTAGATAAATTTAAGGCTACCTTGATTTTTATCCCTGTCTATTGTTTGATAAACATTATTTAAACATGTCAGGGAAAAAAAGCTGAATGCTTGCCAAGTGATGTGGCCATCTGTCTCCATATTGAAAAGTGCTTATTCTGAGATTTTTTTTCCTGTATTTACTAGTGAATTATGCTTCACTTTGAGAAACGTGTACTGTCTCCTATTTCCTACAGGGACATTTTTCCTTCAGAGGGAATACAGAGCAAATCAATACATTATGAAATTTTGATCCTGCTGGAATTGCCCACATTAATCATCTATGTCCAAATCCAAAGAACCTTTTACATTCATAGTTGATAGTACTAAGTGGAAAAGTTAAAAAATAAAGTTCAGGAAAATCATATTTTAAGTAAACAACCAACATGAAATCCCATGCCCTATATAGGAATTCAGCCACTGATTTCAAAGGCTCAAAATCTTAATTTACAATGGGAAAGAGGGCTCTGCAGATCTCGATGTGAAATCTGCCCTACTGAAATCTACATTCAAGTTCCCGTTGACTCAGTGAACACAAAATTAAATACCTAGGTTATCTACCAGATTCTACTCATTCAGTTTGAAAACAATCCATACAAATTATTTAAGACTATTTAAAAATAAATCAAAACTTTATGCACTTTTTTTATTATTTTAACATTCTACATCTTATTTTCTGTTTCTTTTTTATCTCTAAACACAGGCTTTTATCAGTTCAAGACATCAATTTTCTTCTATCCAACTTTTTAAAAGTACATTGTTTATGTCTGAAAGTATACTGTATGCAAGATCTTTCTTTTGACAAAGTATGCAAGCCCATATGACATGAAAAAACGAAACCCAGGGAGTGTACTCAGAAGCCTTTATTCTGTTTGCCTGCTGCACTTCAGTGCCACCATCTCACATTACAGTGATAACATATGAAGAAATTTGTAATCCGACAATCAGTAGTGTTTTGTGCTTTAAACATGCCTGAGTGCTGGGAGCGATAGATAGCCTTGAAAAATCATGACGTGCTTTTATTTCTCCTTAGGGATTAGTTAAAAAAAGATAAAATCGCTACAACCTGAAAAGGTACTAACCATTTGGAGAGGAAAGAATATAACTCATTTTTGTGATTTGTTACAAGTAACTTCACAGATATTTTTCAAGACATGTTATCTAATGATTAGCAAATAATTAGTATATAGTCTGACTCTACTGCAAATAAAAAAAAAAAACAACAAACAGAAAAATTTTCCTTGCACAGGCTGGAAATACACAATCAGTTGCAATGCATTCCCAGACATAAAAGATATGAAAGATGGAAGAGATGTGACTTAATTAGACTGCAACTTTATTAACTTATTTCACTTGGGAACTAGATTCCAACAGTAAGTGATGGGTAAAGCTCAAGATCCCTACCTTAGTTGTTCCTGCCTTGTTAAGGACCTCCGGAGAACAAGTAAAGGACAGGGTTTACAGACCTCCTGTAGGCACACAGCAGTCAATAACCTGTATGGGCTCCCAAGAGCTTCTTCACCCTCTAAACAGGATGGTCAGGGCGGAGGAGTTTGAAAGACATATATCCATTTTAATTGCTGAGCCAAATGTAATTCCCCTCACATATCAGATGGATAGATGTGTATGTTGAAGGGTAGGGGGTTGGTGAAAGACAGAAGGCAATAATTTTCTATAATAAATGCTAAGTTATAAAACCCTAAAAGTTGCAAACATTTATGCAAGTGCATTGTACGAAGTGGTACAGATTTTTTAAGGGAAAAAAAATCAGTATTACGCTCACCTATGTTATACTGTAGGTTAAACACACATAGGAGTTGCATAAGTTTTTTCCACAGCATAACGTTTTACCTTTACTCTTCACAGATATGTGATCATAAACTACTTTATCATATATATTACAGAGAAAAAAAAAAGAATTTATTAGGAATTAATATGTTTACATACAAAAGGGTAATGAATACCACGGAATTATCAGGTTTAAGCCTGTCAAACCCAGAAGGCGATAGACAAGAAGAGTCTCTGTGTTCTGCATAAGTAAAAAAAACAAGAAATTGGATTATTTGGTCTTTCTTTTTGTGGTTTCTCTTAATCTTCTCTTTCTAGAATTCTCAAAAATCTAAAACAACGATTTATAAAGATGACAAGAACTCATCAACTTAGATTACATTACACTGCCCTAAATAAATTTTATTGTATAGCAGTAAAATGATGCACATTGTCTAAGCCATAAATATGGTCAGCTACTACAGAGATAATATTACATGCTTGGAAGACATGATTATAATTTTTCTTCAGACTTGTATATCAAGTAATAACAGTTTCATTTATAGCTTGACTATGAGCTCTACAAGACATGTTTCTACACACACCGGTGATTTGAAAGAATATAACCATTTGTATCTCATACTAGAAATGCTTTACTGCTTTCTTAATGATCATTCAATTTCTCATGCTTAGGCTGTGTCTTTATCAAAAAGAATGAGAACATTTCCAACTCTTGAACTTGGGCTCTTGATACCACCATGGTCTGACAGCGTGCCAAGAACAGAGACAAGAACTGGGCTCACACTGTGCCACTTCATTCTGATCTCCAAACAAAGGAAATCCAGGGAAATGTGTCGTGGTGCTTTCCAGAAGGTCTTCCAATCCAACTGTTGAGAAATGCAAGCTTGTGGGGAATTTCAGCAAGATGTCAAGACTTTCCCCAAAGAAATGGAGAAAATACAGAGACCCATGTACTAATGTTACCATTATGGGCTAGAGAAAGGCTAGGAGAGGTGTTACACTAGCCCAGAAAAGTTTCATCTGTTCCTGACTCCTTCCATTTGAAATCTCTTTTGGAAACCCTCGAGTGAGCACAGGAATGGTCCTATAAAAGTCTGTACACGTGAAAAAGTTGCTACAGCCACTCTTGCACTTCCTGAGCAGGAGTGACAAGCTCAACTCTTGCAGGAGGTCTTGCCTCCATAGCTTCTAATCATTTCCCCCTTTGTTCCTGTGCTGCAGGAAAAATTGTGCATCCTGCTCAGGATGGTGGAACTCACCTAGGACAGGGGAAGATAAAGACCATAACAGTAGTAAGGTAAGGCAGATTTCTGTTTCCATTTAGCATTATTGAAAGCAATTTATGTAAAAGTGCAGCTTACATTATCTCACATGATTAGTTCCATAGTTTCAAGAACCATTCCATATATCTAGTTAAAATCTTAATTTATGCTGCTTGAAGACCAAAGGTTGAAGTCAAGGACCTTGTATACAACAGTTGGTTAGAGCTTCAGATTGGAACAATGTTGTGCGGGTGCAAGGTTTGAGAAAGGTTTTGGGTGCTAGACAGCTTTGGGAGACAGGAGTGGGGCTCCATAGTTTAGAGGAAGAGAGATATCTGGTATGGGGATGCAGTGTGCATGGGAGTAGGATCCCAATTTTGACAGAATAATCATCATAAACTCAGTTTCCAAGATTAGAAAAATAGTGCAGTTGGAGACAAGAAAGTAGGAACACATAACTAGAGCTCCATGTAGGAAATAGGACGGTTCAAAGTGTTATCTTGATTTCCTAATCTCTAGTCAATGTTTTTTTTTTCCTTATCCATCTCCTTTATTACATTTTTTTCTTTGTTTTGTCTAGGACTGATTGGCACACAACTGGCCAGCTCACTTTTCATCTTCAGTTCAAATACTGGTTCAGTGTAAGTCTTCTTCCATTGTTTTGGGGTACTAGTACTCAAAAGTTCATCAAAATCAAAGTTAAAAACTCAGAAAACTTCCAACTTTCCTCTCTGAAAATTCTCAGGTGGAAATTATAGAAATGTTCTTTTTTAAAACTCTCACCTTGAGTTGTTGCTATGTGTCATAGTCTGTCACTTAGTTAAAATGGAAATTACTTTTTCATCATCATCTGGTAAGGTTACATCTTTTATTTCAGTAACCTAAAAATATTAATGTAATACTTGTGATTTTCCTGTGTGGTTATTGACACCTCTAGCAATGGACCAAAATTCAAGGTCTGCTTGAAAAACTCAACTGCTGACTATAGATTTCCATTTACACTATTTTAAGCCACTTGTTTCTATGTTTGCTGTTGCTTGCTGGATTTATATATCTTACTCTTATGGTTGGTAATTTTGGTGAAAATCAGTATTTTTCAGGGAAAAAAAACAGCTTAAAAAAAACACCCAAGACTTGCACATCTTGTCCTTCAGTTGGGGAACGGCAATGTGAACAGTTGGCTTAGCAGGGACAGAAGTCCTACTGCAGGAGGGCCAGGAATCCCCTAACCGTGGGTTTGTCACAGGCAAGGAAAGATCCCTTTCTGACAGCTTGTATTCTTCCCTCCTTTCCATACTCTCATCCGCTTTTTTGTCTCTGCCCCCTCTCACATATGCTGAGAGACAAATCGGTTCTATTATGGACTGTGCCCTAAACAAGGAGAGAAATCTTTCAGGGGTAATGGTGGGAAGACAAGTAATGTGCAGAGGGGGGAAAAAATGACAATAAAATTATCGTGAAAATTATAACAGACAAAATGGTTACTCATGAACCGCTTTTATCCTATTTGCTTCCCTTTACCTGCCTTTGCCATGTATGCTTGTGCATAATTACTGCTTAAAGACAATTGGTGCATCTATGCAACTCTTGGGTTTTTCTTCCAAACTTCTGTTTTGACAAGTAGATGTCTAGTTACACTTCTTCAGTTCACAGTTACAAATCACATTTTTTACTCACTGCTAAATTATTTATCCCCTTTACTTGGCTCACAAAACAGTTTTACGTAAGCTGCACTTGGAAGCAAAAGAAATCAGTTAAATACTATTGTGTTGAGATTGATCTTTCTGTACATGCCAATCACAATCACAACCAAATCACAGTTAAGCAGGCTCTGACTACTCTTCAGCTCAGGCATGGTAGTCCTCTATTTATCAGAATGGGTTAGAAATTCCCATCTTTGCAGCAACAGTTTTTTCCTCAGAAAGCTGGCATCTGTAACTGCAAGCCGTTTCGTTTCGTCTACTATTCAGCTGTTTTCCTCACACTTTACAGAGTTTTCTCTCTCTGAACAAATAAAGCAGTAGAGATCATCATCTTCTGTTACTCACACTTAAGGGGATGATATACTTTTATGGTGGGGGAGCTGAGTTTTCTAATAGCTGCATGGTAACTGTGATGCTTGTTTTGCGCATGAGTTAGTTCACACAGAGCATCACAAAACCTGCGGCTCCTCCGTAATAGCATGGTGTCAGTTCAGGAAGCAATTCAGAGGGGAAGTTAAGGATTATATCAATTTTCTCAGCCATTCCAAAAACAAAAGTGAGAATCTAGAAGCAATGATAGTGAAACAAAGCACTTTGACTGTCTACTCTTCAACAACTGACAGATGTGGTTTTGTGGTTTAATGAATTAACACTTAATGTAATTTTTCTGGGGTTATGCCTCTTTATGCAAAATCACAAAAAAAATAAAAAAAATAAAAACAAGACAGCAAGACCAATTAGCGAAAGTCTGAGAAAGAAACAGTTTTTCAATCCCTAGAATAATGTGGAACATTTAAAATACATCCAACCCAGAACTGGGCTGAAACCTCACATTTTAAAAACACTTTTCAAACAGAAAATAGCAAAAAATACATTTCACATAAGCAAATATGTTTCAATAACTTTCACTTGATCATCACCATAAACGAGAAACTAGCTTTTTTGTTTGCCTGGTTCTTTAAATGAAGTACCTTAGAAATTCTATCCCTGCCCACAAACATTTTTCATTGGAAATACCATAACATTTTTCCTGACCTTCACAGTAAATCAGAAATTTGTTTCAGCAAAATACTTCTAACAAATACACAATAGTATATATCAAAGTGGAATGAAACCATTATTCTAGTCATATTGGGGGGTTTTGTTCCTACTACTATATGTGACATTTACTACAGTGTTTTCTCTTAGAAAAACAAACTGAAATTGCATTGCTAATACAAGATCCTTTTTTTCCTCTTTTCTGTGCTTTGAGAGAGACCCTAACAACAGTTTGAATGTTCTTACCCGAGTGAAGAACTTTCCCTTTTCTAGTTAACACCTTTACATTGCTTAATTATAGCTCCTTGAAACAGTGTATAGTGTTGGAGAGCACAGGCATTCAGAACTCTCAAACATTTAAAATCTGAGTCTACTACATCGAAGAGTAGCAGTATTGTGTACAATACCATCTTGCTGAGTCAAGATTTTCTGTCATGTATATGTTAGGCTAAACAGTAATGACTGCTTTCAAATAACGAGGAGACACCATTGGATATGCTTTCTGTCAACCACAATAAGAACCACACCGTGCATTTAAAAGAAAATGTGTATTAAATATACGGTGGGAATATTTCTTTCAGGCACATCCCTAGTCAGTATCAACAGAAGTGTCCATGTAGGAATATATTATTTAGTGTGGACTAAACTTCCAGCTGGGTATAATGTTTTAAAAAGTTATATGTCCTTGTTATCAACAGAATGCAGCTTTGAAACTGCAGGCAGAGCATTACCAATGTTACTGCCAGCAGATTCTTGCCCTCTAAAAAGGGTGCTCTGGCAAAGGTCTGTTCACCTGAACAGGTTCACTTTCTAGCTACAATATGTCTGACAACCTGAGAGCACATACCCACCCCAGAAATACCTGCAGAAAAAAGGAAGACACTGTAGAATTTTAAATAAAAGGGAGAGACGCTATTGCATTACTAAGAAAGGATCCACAAAAATTAATAAATCAGGCATCACAATACGTTTTTTTAAATTTTCTCCAGTTTTTATGCCAGAGAGCAAACCTCAGCCATTTTTCGCAAGCTTTCTTTATAATTCATTCCATGCATTTTGCAGGTTTCATAAATATTTACACAGTCATTTAAATATCACTCAAGTCCCTTCTTGCTGCTGCTGGTTTTGTTTTAGAAAAGACACTGAAGTCAGAGATTCACATCTCAGTTTTCCTTGAGTCTTATACTTCTGCAGATTTTGTACTATATATCATTTAGATGTGTTAGTGATCCACTGTCTCTTGTATTCCTCTATATTTCTAGTTTCAGTGTGTATTAAAGTAATGCAGTTGATTTGATTCTATCTTACTATGGTATTGCACTTTTTTTAACCTTTTAAATATATCTATTCTCTTTTACTCAAAAAAATAAAAATCTAATGCAGAAGTTCGATTTATATATTTGTCAGATTTAAGATTTTATGTATATCTGTATATAGTAACAAATAAAATTCAGTTTCAAATGTAAACCCATGAGTTTTATCATTAATAACCATTCCCTAAATTCTACAAATATTGGGACTTTCAGCCTCAAATTTTTCAGTTTGGTTTGTGAATGAGGAATATTATTCTACTGATTTTTGATCAAATCAAAATGGTACAGGAAAAAAATGTTTTAATTATGTTATAAAAAGAGGTCTGTTTGTCATAATTAATCCATGTCAAAAGTTTGAATTTTCTAAACAAAATAACATGAAGATAAAGGAGAACACTTGCTTACTGTTTGCTAACACAGAGATCTAAGGACTAATTGATCAAAGACATTTTAAATGTTGTCTGAACTTTAACTCTCAAAGTTAGGCCAACCTTTTTGACACTACCTTGAATTTCTGTACCCATAAACATAAATGTTATTGTTTCATAATAGCAGCTAAAAGAAAACATTAATGTGGAAGCATTGGTCAGTCTCCATCCTATTCCAACTTCTATAAAGTCTATGAAAATTTGCCATTCATAACTGGGATCCAAAGACATGCGAAAGCAATTCGGGCCTGCAACTCAGTAGCCTAGCACACTCCTTTAGGTATGTATGATAAGCAAGAACACAAAATTTTGGAGAAATCCCACATTTCTTTCTCTCTCTGAATAGTGTCAGTATACAGGTGACATTACAGGTGATATTAGTATGAATAGACAACCAAATATTTTACTGAATTTCTCAAGTTTAACACAAATCAAAGTGACGTCTTTCAGATCTAGAGGTGAGTACGTAGACAGAACCTATGTTTTCTAACACAGATGACCTATGGGAAATTTATAACTATGGGAAGAAATTGCTAGTGTACTAGTCCAGGCACATAGGTGGAAATAAATGATATCACTGTAAAACCCCACAGGGTGCAAGCAATTCTAATGCAGACTTCAGTGTATAACTACAAAGCCTATAGCAATGGCTATGAGCAAGAGAAAAGATTCAGTGCAAGCAACTGAATTTATTCATTGTCTGTTAGCGTTTAATCTCAGAGGACCTTCAGCGCATAGCAACGGTATGTATAAAAATCCTTTCCTCTGCTTATTGACCATGAGAGCTTTTAAGTTTAAGCTTCAGAACAGAAACTCTAGGGACTTTTGTCCTCAGGAGTATTATTTTTAGTTGCAAACTTGATTGAGATCCTGCTTAAGAAAGGCCTTTCTTGCAATTGGAAAGCATTTGTTGGAAGCGTAAACAGACAGAGACGTATCCAAGCACATCACTTTCTTAAGCATTTGTGGCCACTATTTGGTATGAGTCTATCTGGAGACTAAAGAGTTAAGTTGCAGCAAGACTTCACCAAAAATACTGTGACTTCTGAATTAGTCATATTAATGACTACTGACCAGAGGTTTAAGCATTTTCCTTCAGTTTAATGAGAAACTCCACAAAAGCAGACTAATTTAGGCTGCGAAGAGTTCATTAGTCAGCTATTTACCAAAGAAAAGACAAGTATCTGTCTGCGATGTTATTATGCCCCTTTCATCACCTATAGATACTTGTTACTAATCCTTCTGTAGAAATCTAAGGCGTCTTCAGCTGAGCTGATGGAAGGAGCTTTATGTAGGAGCCCCTTCTCTGATATCAGAGAGCTGGGCTGAATTATCTGCCCCGCATCAAATGAGGACCACGTGTGATGGATGTCTGCTCTGGCTTGGCTTGAAGTCTGCAAGCTAAGGGACAGCAACATCCCATCAGGGCTATTTCTGCAATGAATATCTGATAACTTGTTTATGCAGAGAATTTAAATATAGGTTTGGAATGTACTGTTGAATCCCCAATCAGACTAAGTGTTTTGATGTCATGATTTCACATCAAGTAGTGAATAACTTTGGTTGCTCCAGAAAGGGAGCTTTCATCAGCTTGTGGTACTTCCCTGCAGTTAGTTGCTTAGGCAGGATGCACCTCATGCAGCGTTAGTGATCTAACAGTTAACTGTCTAACCTAAAAAACCTTTTTTTTTGTTTCCAAGAACACTCACTCACTCTCTCTGAAAATAAGCATTTAAGAACATGGGTTAAAGTGCCCTCCTGAACTGACTTTCTTGTATAACTAGCTTAGGCTACATAGCTAATTCCTAGAGAACTACTATTAAGCAAGATAAATCCCAACTGAAAAAAGGATGAGTCTTTTGCTAATCTTGATTTTAAATAAAGTTCAATTAACAAAATAGCCCTTTTGTCAAGCCTTGGATATACTCACTGTGGTGTCCAGCATTTTCATTGAAGAATGATTTATCTTCCACTATTTAGCTTCTCTCTCCCCACATTTCCCACTCACTCCCAGGTGTCGCTCCCTTTACCCCAGACCTGAGATTCCCTCAGCCAGCAGCCCCCTCATCCCACCCCTCCTGCTCATCTTCGGTGGCCTGTTTTATTTTCCTTTGCTTACTCTCTCATCAACCCAGTGGTCTTTCATCACGTTTTGCTGCAGGTCTGTGACAACTTTGCAGTCCTCAGATGAAGCCTGTTGCTAGTATAAAACAGTATCTCATATATTATCTACTGTTTAGTCAGCTGCTATGGGGACAGAAACTCAGATCCAGAAGAACAAAAATTCTGCTGTTATGTTTTCTTACAGTTGTTGCAAGGACTGACTATAGCTATGAGAATATGACATATTTGGATTAATTCACATGGCTGCATGTTGCTGCTAAGGAGACAATTAAGCAAAAATATTTCAAGAAAAATGCAATGAAAATCAATGTAAAATGAAAATAAATGTCATAATAAATCTTAAAATAATTTCACTGTGAGTTACTTCTGGGTCTGTATTCACATTATCAAACTTCCAAGAGGAAATTTTTGGAGCTGGACAAGATAGAAGCACTCATGACAGAGTTCATATGTGGAAATAGAGTGGGTTTTTTTCAGGAAGAAACAGTGGGAGGATTTTTTCAACTGCAACCGAAAAGGAAGGGAAAGAAAGAATGCTTTTCACAGCAAAGGGACAACTACCAATTTAAGCATATAAAAGATCCCATAGTAACTTTTTACAATATTAAAAGCTGAAGAAAATGTTGCAATAACTTTTCCATTTGCCCTATCCACTGTCTCTTCCTGCTGTGTCCCATTTTAATGATCCCATCACACTGCAAGAAGTAGGGCATGATGAGGAAAAGAAATAGCTGATTTCACTTAGTGTGAAAAAGTGCTCAGTAGGAAAAAATGCTACAGTGTCATAGAAAATTAAATACTTTTTTTTGTTTCCATTTTTCACTTTTCTGTAAGACAAAAGGCAATTTTTGATGGTCAGAATGGAAAACATGGGTTCAAGAGCTTTGAATTAATATAGGCTATAATTTTATCATGTATTACTCTCAAAGTAGACCAATGTGATTTTCTAGAGATGGTGAAATATGACTTTGTTCTACAAGCTGTGTAGACAACAGCTGAAACACAAGATTTTCAACAGGTGAAAATCTGTAATTTCCCCACTACTCTAATTAAAGCTGTTTCTTCAGGACCTGATAAAAATAAGAGCACCATATATTAGAACTAAGCAGCTAGTTAATGGACTGCTTGATGCTATGAACAGGACAGGTTCAATTGGCTTCTGGAAGGGGATTTCAGTCTAAAACAGGGAGACCATTTACCCACAAACACTGCTCTTCCCACAGCCTAGAAGATAGGCAGTTCTTTAATCACAAACTAATTAGAACTGATAGGCTTCATTGCTAAATTAGGGACATTAAGGGGGTTTGCTCCATTAGCAGGTTTTCTGCACATGCCTCATTGGCAGCACTCTTATAGCTGCACATATCCCATCCTCACCAGGGCAAAATGGTGACAATCTCAATCTTGAAGAAAAGTTCCCTCATTGACTGTGCTTGTCTCCTTGAGATACAGAAAATTGATTTGCTCTACTTGCTCCCTCTGTGTGAATCAGGACAATCATCTACAAAGAGTGGAGGGGAGTGGAGGAAGAAACTTGTCTGGAGATGGTATTTTGTTGGAGGTGGGGGGTAGAAGATATGCTGTCAGAGCTTTTGCAGCAAATTTGAGAATTATCTTGGCTGAGACATGCTAAATTAGATAGTGCTGAACAAGATGTTCATGACTAAGCAACAAACACCCAGAAAAGTCTAAAGGTCCCCACAGTACAATTTAGGCTTCTAATATTAAAAAGTAGTCAAAAACATCCTTAACTGCATAAACACCTTTAAATCTCAAAACTTCACCAAAGTATTCTGTTACTTCACACAGCTAAAAACAGAGCCACCTTGAGGATTTGAGGGCCTTTCAAGTCTGCCAAGGGCCATCTAGAATTCACAGTACAAACAAGTTTAATTCCTCACAGGGGATGAATCCAACAAATACATCTGAGTGCATAAAATTTACACTGAGTTTAGCACAAAATATAGAAATCTAATACTCATCTTTTCCTTAAAAGTCTTAGAGATTAAGCACTTTCTCAGGAATCAAATCTCTCCTTTAGGTGCTAGTACACTAGCAAAAACAACATAATAAATATGCAAAGTACTGTTAAAGCACAGGCTTTCTCTTGATAGGAGGTACTCACAATGTCGTATTTTACATACCTATAACAGCAAAGCCCCTAACGTGACTTGTTACGAGCACAGTGAGGCTTCAGACTTGCAGTTCACCGTAGTCTTATAACAGTATTCTGAGCCTGAAGTTGTGTTTTCATCAGTGACTTCTACTGGCAATATGTACCTCAAAAAATAAGTTTGTACTTATCAGTGTAACACTGAGACAGTGAGCACCTGCTTGGTTGTTCTCATCCACTCTGAAATCAAATTAAATGGGACGTGACTTTTTAGGTATTCTGATTCTTGCATTGAAAGAAAAGACCACCTGTGATAACCATTATATTATCATAAGCCTATTATAGTAACCTAAAGCTGGTCAAAAGGTATTTTTCGCCTGATCTTGAACAAAATTGAAATGCTCCCATCTACTGCCTATCAACACACTTTACAATTTTAGATACACTTTTGGAGAAATCAAAACTCCTCCGCAGAATACCATAATCTTGAGCAGTTCATGTTCCAATTTACCAAGTGCTGTTTGATTTCATTTTACCAAGGCTGTTTCATTTCTCCTTATTCCTGTAACTTGTATCATAACCTCTAGCATACAGATGGATGGGAAAAGCCTCAAAATCATTTCAATGTTTCACCAGTACATTAGATGTATAAATGTGTTTTGAGCCCCTCTATATAAGAAATATATCAATAAACTGGAGCAAGTTCAGGGGCTGGAGCACATGTCCTGTGGGGAAAGGCTGAGAGAGATGGGATTGTTCAGCCTTAAGAAGAAATGGCTTTGGGGTCAAGTCCCCCAAACAGCAAACCCCAGTGCCTACAGGGAGATGGATCCAGGCTCGTCACAATGGTGTATGATGCAAGGCCAGAACATAATGGGCATAACTTGAAACAAGAGATTTAGACTGGTAAAAGGTTTTTTCTAATGAGGATGCTCAGGCAGCAGAACAGGCTGCCCAGAAAAGTTATGCAGTCTCTCTCCATCCTTGGAGGTTTGCAAAACCTGACTGGATAAAGTCCTGAGTCACCTGGATCCAACCTCAAACTGCCCCTGTTTTGAGCAGGAGGTTGGACTAGAGATCTCCTGATGTCCTTTCCAACATGAAATATCCTGTGATCCAATATTCAGATGCCACTGCACCAAAGATGTCTTAGCCAATGCTACTGAACAACCTCAAGTGCCTATGTACATATCCATATGTACAGGTGCATGTGCTCATGCAGATGAGCATGCAGAAATCCACAACAGTCTAGACTGAACTCATTTGGGAAGGAGTTTTGGGAGCATCCCAGGTGCAGAACTGTCCCCCTCTCACCTTGTTTCCAGACCCAAAAAGCAGGTTTGGATAACAAGAGTTCTGACAATGGGACCTTTTGTTCATTTTTCTCTTGGTCCTTAGGTGACTAAGAACAGTCCAAGGCAAACAGAAAACCAGGTGGATTTCCATGAATAATATTACTAGATTTAAAATATTACTAGATTTGACATCATCATATAAGATATCTTCATCTTCAAGGATATGTTACATAGACAGGGGTACAAAACATTTAGTGTTGCCTGGTTGGATGCTTTTTATTGTGACTACTGTATCAGTTATTGTGATAATTGTATAACTAAGACTTTTTCACTCATTCCAATGAGGCTGGAGTTCTGTGGCAGTGGGCAGGAAAAAAAAAAAGTTTTGTGGTGAAAACCTTGGTCCCATTTTAAATGTTTCAAACATTTTAACCAGTAGAGAGCTCACTCACTGTGACCTCAGTGGATACCAAAGTTTTAAAAAACAGAAAGAAAAGCGAAAATCTACTTTGGTAAGGTCATTTTTAAGCCAGCCTATGACCTGCAGGTGACCTGTTTCATGACTGAGAGCATTTGCAGCCCTGCACACTGATCTCTTCTGCTGGCCTAGATCAGCTCAGTTCCAATGGAAGTCAATTGAGTAAGGGTGATTTACAGTCCCTCCAATTTTGTCTCAAAATCTGCTGTAATATGAGAATGCCAGAGGGGTAAGGACAATAATTTTATTTTTTTTAAGACAAATTGTGCTATTTTCTGTTACAGTAGACTCATTGCTTCCTTACAGTAGACCAATTCTCATGTTATCTATTTTAATTTAATCAATAAAAGCACACCTGAAGGGACAGAAATTCAAACACAACCTAGACCATGTGGCTCACGGAAGCTGTGGTCAGCCTTTCATTTTAACATTCTCCAGTATCATGGGTAGATGCACTTAGTTACACTACGTTAATTAGTTAGTAATATATAATAGATGATATGTAGTTCCCAAGATGACCATAATTGTAAACAATGTAAACAATATTTTGTAATTTATGTTTCCCAAAGCTATGTTAAAATCTAAAAAAGATCTGATAATGTTCAGAAAGACCAAAAGAAAGGGATGGGAGTGAAACACTGTAACACAGTAATTACTGTTGAGGATGGAAAACAACAGAGACTTTTTTTCTAGCTGTAATCAGTGTGTAATTATGACCCCACAAACAAGGCAACACAAGGAAACAGCTAGAAACTAACGCCTTGCTCTATGCTACAAATTTATGGTCTCTTCAGGCCTTTTATCTTCATTGTGCTTAGGGACAATTGGAAAACTGTATTTTTTAGACCACAGTTCTCTTCCTCGGTAGCACCATCCAGAGGTACATATCAATGCTCTGGAGAAGCCAGTTTACTAAAAAAAGTGCCATGGAGAATGATAAATACCACCAGTTATTTATTTATTTATTTCAAATAAGGCAAGACATGAGGACAAAGCGATTCCACTTTGTGTGTGAGAAATAATTCAATAGTAAACCAGAAATAAAAGATTTTTTTCACAAAATTAAATAATAAGCATTCATCACAGCTTCTTAAGATGAAAAAGGTATCCAGTTATCTTCTGTTATGCTTCTGTTATGATCTCAACCTCTTAATGCCTTGACTTCGAGAAAGCCTTGTCAAACAAAGTGGGACAGGAAATTCATCAATAGGTTCATCACATTAAAACATTTCCAGGATTCTATTTTCTCCATGGATTTATACATACTATTTGTTAGGCCACTGAAGGAAAACAAGTGAAATCTTAATGAAATCCAAGTGATGATATTCCACATTGATCAGTGGAAGATGTGGCCAGTAACAGTTGCAGAAAGAGGTCATAGCTGAAAGATCATTTGCTTCTTTTGAAGAACAAACCTATTAATTTATCCTTATTAGTTATCATCATTATTCAATGTAAAATTAAAAAGCAAACAAAACGTATTCTACATAAAGGGTATTAAAACTGGATATTTTGGTGATTGGTTAAACAAGATGAAGTTGGCTTTATTACACATTTTTCCACTGCTGTAAAAAATCCTATTCATAGAAATGCAAAGATATAAAAATACAAATGGCACTATCATCTACAGTAGACTGATTACTCCTCAAAAGTGATCTCAAAAAATTAAAATTAAATGTACATGATATATATACACACACTGAGTGAATAATATGTATTGAATGATTTGTTTATTTTTTTCTCTTTTTCCTGCCTGGGAGAAACATACACTTTATTAAATCTTCAGAGTCTGTGACCAATACCTTTGCTATGTTTTTTTTTTTTGTGGGAATTATTTTATAAAACAGATTATCTCATAATGAATCTCTCACAAATCAATGAAACCTCTTTGCTTAGGAGTAATGGCAGAATCTGACCTGTATTTATATTACATTATTTGTCCTAGAGCTCTCCAGAAATAATTCTTGATATGTTATTTGCTGATCAGCAATTAGCTAGTTGTGATAAGAACCATCAGTAAGGAAGAGTCAGTTCATACACAAAATACATGTCTGCCAGCATGACATAGAAAATGTATGCGAGCATCAGGCTGTGCATAAACTATATAATTACCATTACAAAATTATTAAACAGGTCTGGCAGCATACTGAAGAAGTGGGTTGCAGTTAATCAGTGCAATCTAGGAGACCAGACATTAATGATTGAATGCTTGCTACTTTTGAAGAAAAATCTTTGAACAGCTGTGCTAAGCCCTGCGACATGCTGGTGTGAAAACCTAGTTCAAGAAACCAAAATACTCTTGCCAGCTACATAGGCAAAAATGAATCTTTGCTGCCCCAGGATGGGCCACTTCTGCCACAGAAAGATAAGTCAGAAAGAGAAAGACAGAAATCCTGCAGAGCTCTGAAAAACTAGGCTTGCTCTTAACACTGCCACCAAAAGATGAAAAGGATGTAAAAAAGCATTTGCCATAACCACAAGTGACTTCACGCGTTTGTCAGCTGAAGCCACTGTTTTTTGTAACTCTCGGGGCAGCTGGCAGCAACCAGCTTGGCTCTCCAGGTGTGAGGGAGACACAGCAAAATCTCCAAACAACAGCTAATTTTGCCTAAGTCAAGTTTGGTCCTATCTTGCCCTTGCTTCATTTAGAAAGCTTTCAGGCTGAAATGCCCAGAACTGTGTAAGGCAGGCAGCTAAACAGGAATAATGGTTTAAACTGTGGTTTAAACCCTCTATGCATCCCCACTATGATTTGGAGTAACTGCAAGTGAACATGTAACATTGGTCTGGTTTCAGTGAAATGGTAACAAAGATTTTACAAAGCAGTGCACAAAATCAGTATTGTGCAAGGATTTGTACGTAGGTAAAACTCTCCGAGTGCTATCAATAAACATATGTTGCTAATCCTCTTTCAAGATTTGACCTTAAAAATTGTTTTCTGAACAACCAGTCTGCAGAAAGCCCACTGTATTGTTCCCCAAGCCAAAAACAAAGGCTCCATGTGAACAACATGCCAGCAAAGGAGAGCTATGGCTGAGGCCTTCTTTGAAGCACAGGCTTGATGTACAGAAGAGAGCTATGACAAAAAGATCGATGACACTTCTTAATAGTCCCATCAGTCCACTCATGTTCCTATTAGTACATAACTGGTTTAGTGTACTCATTGGCATCACTTCTGCCTTCACGGGACTGAGATAAGGCTAATTTTTTTTTATTCTTTTTTTTATGCAGGCCAGAGTTCTCAATTGCTAATTCAAAAGTAATTACATTTATCAGCAGATGGACCTGGCGGTCCTGATGTCACCAGAATATTGGTAGCATTTAATTTCTACACCACTCAGAATCTCCTTTGGCAGCATCACACACACAATGAATAAAGCAAATTGCAAGTTTCACCTTTTTTTTTAAGACTCCACAGCTGGTAGCTGTAGCTGAAACAACTCAGTATTTAAGAGAGGGAATACAATGAGGGATGGTTGATTTTTTTTTTTTTTAACTCTAGTGTCCCTATTAGTAGAATAAAAGCATATTACTATTTTCTTTCTCTCTGTTCTAGACTCTTCTTAAAGAAAAACTGTAGTCTTTCTTTAAGGAGCTTAACCTTTTATTCTTTTACGTAAAATTTTGTTCCAATTTAAAAGAACAGATTCATCCCGGCATACAACCACAATCACAAAAGCTACTGTAGATATTATTATTAGCACTGATAATAATATAATTGTAAATTTGTTGAGTATTGTCTCACTGATGCTAGGAAGGCAGCACATGAAGCAAAGTTACCATTTCTGTTACCAGGAGACACAAACACTTCATCAGGGAAGAGCTGCAGAACATCCCTCTGCTCTACTGCTGTTTAACTGCATTAAGTTCACAGGCAAGCACTGTTTTGATTTGAGCCCTTATAATTCATCAGAGCACAGACTCTCAAAAGAGAAAGTCTGTTTAATCTATCTCTATCATCATAATGACAGTAGCAACACAAAATAGCCTGTGGCTCTGGGTGAGTTAATTATCTACTTTTTTTTTTTTCCTGGGACACTGTCCTGAAGTACTACCACATTAACCTTGCAGACTGTTCTCTTAGACCTTCTGCACAGCACGAGATTACTACTAGTCTCAACTGGTTAGTGTCAAGTACCCTGCTCTCTAGGGTTACTCAGGTCACTCCTCATTGCTTGGAAGATTAATTTCCCTCTTAGGGACAGGGTAAGTTTAAGCGTAGAAACACTTGATGGAACATATTCTGAAAAGAGAAGAACTAAGTGAAACAAATCTATTGTTTGCCCTGATGAAACTGAAACACTATCAGGGAACAAGATCTTTTTTTTCACTGGAATATATATCCATACCTATTCTAAAAGTATATCCAAAATACCTATTTTAATAAAAAGGACTAGGACTCTCCAAAAATATGCTTTGGTTTTCCAATAACATAAATGACATAAAGGTTCATTTATATATAAATACAGTATATTTATATCTATATATGATACAAAGAGTGCATCTTCATCCCCTGTAAGTCACCTGTATTTATGATTTCTTAGCAATCCACCATGTAACTATCCTTCTTGTAGGATAATGATTGGCCAAGCTGTATCAAATGCAAAGGCAGTAAATATTTAGCAGAATATTTTAAGTATGATACAAAGATTAAAAAACTAAATATACACTTTTCCAGCTCTGACTACATGTTTTCATTTAAGCTTTTAGTTTTTACTTTTCACTGACTTTGGACAATGGAAATGGATTCAACAAATTTACATTTTGGTTCTTGGCGTAAACAATACAGTATTGAAAGAAATATTGATTAATTTAACTGTTTGGAAGTGTTGCTGTCTAGCTTCACTGGAAACAGCACATCTTTTTTTATTCTTTCAACTCTGAAGGATGCCTGGGTTTGCCTTTTAGCAGATATTTGCTGATAATACACTTGTTAAGTAAATCATGATAATACTCCAGTTAATTAAATTGTAACTTTTGTAAGACAGATATAATGTATTACTGTCATAAAATGAGTATCATTTCTGAGCAGGACAGAGAGAGCTTGCATTCAGATTCATTTCACATTCCCCACCTTTTTGTATCTAAGAGCCTGTTTTTTGATACCAGTGTGGAAATCATTGATAACTGACGAACATGTGAGCCAAAAGCTTTTAAATCACTATACAGTCTACAGAATACTGTTCTTCATCATAAGCCATCATCTTTGTCATCCTGTCACAGAAAAATTTCTTCAAGACATCTGACCTTAAGACTCAAAAGAAGAAAGTGATAAACTACCAAAAGATACGGACTGTGGTTTACGTTATGCCCTAATAAGGATGCCTCTGCAAATTTAGAGATTCTGCTTCCAAGCTCTCACAGCACATATCTGTCATACCATTTCTGGGAAATACAATAAAACTAGTATCACCTTTCAGTAAAATTTAAGTTTTTCAAGTTACTCAGTGAAATGTCTGGTTATGAATAGCCACATAAGGCCAAATAATCTTATAAGGTTGGCTGAAAATTTGATCCCAAAGTAGTCTAGTTTTGGAATGAGCAAAAACTGGTCTTTACAAGGAAGAATTTGTGAAAATCAAATTATGCAAGTCTCAGCCATATCTAAGTACTGCATGGCATCTGCACTGACTTAAAATAAACTCTTTCAAGATCACAGCCATGCTAGTATAGTTGTTCTGTAATGATTTAGGTAATATAGTTGGAAATCCCACAGAAACATAGAAGATACACAAAAGAGTACTTGCTAACCATTTGCTTCAGGTAATCACCGTGTGCAATAGAAGTAGCTTTTAAGAAGCAGTGTTATAAAAATATTTACTTCCCCAAATGCTCATATTATTGCTTTGGGTGAGTTTCTTCTCACTTTTGTTAAGACATTTCACAAGTCTTACCATCCAACTTAATGCTGCTTTTAGGAGGAGACCAATTCAATTATGTCCTTTTAGTATTAGGCAGAACTAAGAGGTTTAGCAGGTGGAACAGAGAAGACCACTTCATTGTACGTAGGTCCATAACCCTAACACTTTGATAATACATTCATCAAATTTGAATACATGCATTTGGTTGCCTTTATAGTATATACAAGGCTAAGATATCTGAGTTGCTAGAGTAAGTTTACACAGATCTATATCTATATAGCCGAAAAGACTGATACATAGATATGCACTCACACAAAACTAGCGTTTCAAAGCAGGAGATGGATTTAATTTATTTGAGATAACTTAAAAACACTTCATTTTTTTTTTTAACTGATAGCTGAAGGTTCTCAAAAGGGTTTTGTTCAGGAAAATCTTATTTTTCTGAGTTTTTTCTTAAAGAACCCAATGATCAAAGCTGAATGAATTAATTCAACAGTTAAGAACTCTACTGGATTTTTCTTGTCTACAAAGGTATATTGTTAGGACCTTTAATTTCTCTCTGCAGGATTCCAGGATCAGATGCTCATTTCAGTTGCACATATTTTTAATCTAAAATAATATTATTGAAGTAGATTTCTTCTGGCACAGTTGGCCACATTTATCCTAGTAAACTAAACAGGGCTGGTTTTCTAGCCTAGGAATTAGTGTGCAGTCATCTGTACTATTAAATTTTTAGCCTGGGCTAATAATGCCTGGTCCTGTGGGGTACCATATCCTGTTGGGATGCAGCCACCTTCTTTTGAGAGGGTAAGCAAGTTAAGCTGTATCAACAAAAGTCACCTCACAGCAGTATCTTGACCTGCCGCCAGTCTGCTGCTGTCAGGAGCTGACTGGCCTTCCCCAGGTCCTCCTCATCCCACTCCAGGGGCCCAAAAGCCCCATTTTGACTCAGCCCCTAGCCCCAGTGATACTATAAATGTGCCTGGCCCATGTTTGGTGACTGCACTTCCAGGATCAACCCTGGACAGGACACCTGTGCGGGATGATTGCTGGATGGATGGGACCTGCTGCTAAAACCCCCTGGCTCTGCTCACCCTGCTCGGGGGCGGCGTGACAGCATCAGGACTGCCCCTACTGCTCCCCAGCAGCTGATCCCAGGTATGTCCATAGCAGTTTTCTGAAAAAAACACAATTCTCATCTACAGGCGGCATAGAAAGAAAAATTACCTTTGTGATACTTGTTTTACACTTTCTAACACCTCTTCAGTAGAAACTGACTTTCAGCAACTGCAATATGATTTCACCTCTTAAGTCTGTCCATTCTGAATGATTTAATTTTGAAGTGCATTTCAGAAAGGATGGCTGCATCAGTACTAGAATTCCTCACTTTAGTTGATCTACTAGCTATGCTTTAGTTTGCTTTTGTATGACATACTTTAACAACTTCAGTAAAATAAACAGCAAGCTCAGCCATTTACACACCCTATTGTCAATAACCCATTCAATCAGCGGGTAGTTCAGTTTTTATTGAATTGTCGCTGAAATGTCTTCAGCTTTAATTCCTACAAATCTTTTGATGATATTTTTGGGGAATATTATTTCTCTAGTCCAAAAAGAAGAAGATAAAAAGAAAAGTGACATACTTCTCCTAGAGAAATTTCTAATTATTAAGTGCTAAGAGTAGCATTATTTAAATGTATTGACAGGACTCTGTCATCTTTCACTCGGTTCTAAAGTAAAATTTTTCACTCATTAAAACCCAAGAAGCACTCTATTAGATCCTCTAAGTCAACCTATTGGTCATAAAAGAAGTTGACTTTAAAAATAATGAGCCACTGATGTAGGATTAATGCTTGATTATCTTTGTGAGATGGATAATAGTGACTCTTACACAGACTTGCCAGAATTAATGGGCCATACAGAAGTGACACAGAAAGGGCAGCCTTTGCGCAATTATTTTCATTAGAACTTCTTTATTTAATGATGGAGTGTCATGTGAAGCATGCTATGCTTCACTTGAGATTTGGAAAATATGACTGTCAAAACCAAAGTGTCATGTTTTTTTCTCACTTATACTACTATACTAATATACTATATTACTATATAATATATACTATACTAATGTTAGCTTGTTTTGTCTTTTTTAATGTAGCACATATTTGAGAGATTGTGATGGGTACAGGGAATTGACAGTAGTGAATCTACGTTACAATATCAGTAAGCCAGTGTTTGGTTTTGTAAGACAAGCCAAAAATGCATTATCGGCGTCATTCACTCTGTCCAGTCAGGAGACGTACACAGGCTGTTCCTCAGGTGTGAGTGCTTTAAATTCACCCATCTTTACTCAACATGGCTATAACATTTATTATTGGTTTTGATTCATCTCAAGTTCACAGTCAAGAGAAGACACTGAAGAAAAGTAATCATATCCTCCCTATTTCATTACCTCCATATACTCAGCTAGACTTAAAGGTCATATGAAAAAGCAGTGAAGGGAAGACCAGAAAAAGCAGAATATTCTGAATTACAGTTGCAGCAGTCATCATAAACCCTCCATGGTATCTGACATATCCTCAAAATAGTCCACCTCCCTCCCTGAGTAACAAATTTCTTTCAAATTCAGTGGTCTAGATTAATCCAGCCATGGTGCTCTGAAGGCTGTAATAAATATAAATATATGTGTACACACATTTGGATTCTGTTTCCTTCTGAACTCTCACAGAGGAATAAGGACTTTTAGTAGAAGGATAGTCTCATTTACCTGCCTTTTTACAACAGGATTTTGTGTAAAGATTCCAGATCTGTAAAAGTCAATGCAGTTGTAACAGACAGAAACAAGGTGAGTGCTAAGTGCATGGTTTTTTAAGTGCATTGAAGTGCTGAATTTTTTTCATTCCGTCCCTCCCTATAATGTATTCCCATCTGGCATAGCTTATTCAGACTGACACAAACTACTACAGAAAGGCAATTGAATTGAAATTAATGAAATTAAATTAAATTTAGAAAGCAAGGCTTAGATCCCCAGTAGCTGAAGCACTCTTATTAATCCCTGTGGTTGTCCTGGTCTTCCAGAAGCACTGGTCTGCTGTGACTAAGAAGTTGCTGTTTTCCTGATGTTTTGGTACTCAGAGAATCAGGAGTAACCTGGTTACACATCCTCTTCCTCAAGTGTTCCTCCAGAGTAAGGCACAGTAGCATCCTAGGGATTCTGTAGGATGAACCCATAAGCAGCCAGTTGAGCTGAATTTATGGTTGCTTTCTATTGCAGAGCAGTGATGGAGCCTGAGGCAGACAAATGTTCTTGCAAAAATCTCTAGTGCCATCTATTTAACTTTGATAGAGGAAGAAAGAAACTCAGCCACACTTAACTAAATTACACTGAACAGTGATACGTGAATATGGTGTCAAAGTTAAATGAAGTGCTATGTGGAGATAATAATCTCTTTCTTTGCAAAGACCCAAAGCTAATCAAAACAATTAACTAAGCTATTAACCATACCAAACATACTGACTAGTATTGTTTATTACTCTTCCCAAAAGAATTTCTCATTTTTCTGTGATGATGGAGGAAGGAAATACATTATCTTGTGTGGCAAGAGAAAATTATGATGATCCTAGAACTATCTCTGAAGAGTGTGTAGGAGAGCTAATAGTAAAGGAATTACAGAGAGTAGACATGTTGGCACCAAATGTGTCAGCCTTACACTATTCGTGGGGGCGGGCTGTAGAGAAGCTCTAGAATTAGTCCTTTTCAACAGACAATAATGCAATTTTTCACCCTACATTTTTAGGAAAATGCTAAGAAAAAGTGCTTTTCTCACTTATAATCTGCCTTTAAGTAATGGACTGCAAATATAATGTGTTAGCTCTTGTCCTAACTCAACTCTAGGAAGCTCAGTTAGAGAACCCTATTTCTACCAAATGGCATTAATTATCATCAATTACTTATTTGTTAAAGTTCTGCATGGACCTTCAAATTCTTTAATAAACATGCACCAATCAAACTTGGTAAATTACAGACCCATCTGGATGTCGAGACTTTTATTTTAAAACGATCTCCTTTGAAATCTAAAATATGCATTATTTGGTGCAGCTACCATGTCATTTGAATAGAAAAATACAGAACCAGTCAGCTTGTTCTCATCTCTGTCAGATCAGGACTGCACCTGATACCAGTATCTGAACAGGAGGCTCTTTGCATGTTTACGATTTATCTTTTCTTGATCTAATGCAAGTCTGGCTTTTTAAATGAGTACCTCTCCTTATGGGAGAATTCAATTTCAATTTTATTATTACTATTGTTGTGGTACAATACTGTAAGATGACCTTATGCTGATTCAAAGGCTGAAGTTATTTTGGGCACAAAATGATGTATAATGAAAAATACTTTGGCAACACATCAGTATAATTCTAGGCACCTTGTGAGCAGCCCCAAGTTAACAACCCCATTCCTCTGCATCTTTTCTTCTCTTTTTTATCAGAGAAAGCAAACATTAAAGGAAGATACTTCAGAAACCAAATTGACACACAGTCCTTCCCATCAGTCACCTCACTAAACTGTCCAAAGCTATGGATTAAAGGAAAAATGTGAAATCAACCCCACAGTGATGTCTTTCTGTTCGAGAAGCATCAACCTGCTCTGCAATTTCAGAGTGATAACTGAGTTTTCTCACTCATAGACTGGTATCTGTAAAAATGCAGGTAGTTTTACAGATGCCTCCTGGCCAGTCATTCTGTTGGGAACTGCATATTCAGATCTCGAAGACAGCTCCAAAAATTTCAGCCATCAGCTACAGAGCTATCAAGTAAGATTTTAAATGTGGTGTTCTGCCTTTACGAAGACTAGAAATTGTAGGTTCTGCAACAACAGATGGAAATAAATGTTGAAAAGACTGAGTCACAACAAAGGAGTTGAATTACTGGGTATATTTTTTTTATAAATATGACAAAAGGAAAGGAGTCTTGATGACTTACATCATGAATCTAGCCCGCTCCTCTAAGCATTAGTCTCTATCTGTCATTTTAGTGATAGAGGCACTGTAAGCAATTCACTATGTAACTTTTATATTAGTATGTTAGATCATAAGTTCACTCATCAAAGTAAAAAGGAACAAAGATAAAAATGAAAAAAATCCAAGGTCCAGGAAATGATGGTAATTTGCAGAAAAAAAATCTAAAGAAAAAGATTATTTGGTTAAATCCTGAAAGTTGCAGTATCTGAAGGTCAAACTAGTAGTACTGTCACAGATACTGTTGGCAATCAGTAATAGTAGCACTAATAGCAAAGTACTTTACACTTCGAAAAGCAAAATGAGAAGACTCAAAATTTAAGAAAAAAAATATAGCAGGCTCTTTCTGCCTCACTGAGCATGCTGTAAATTTCTGTGTAATGCAAAGCTCTATGCCCCAAAAAGTGTGACAGTTTCAAAAACTTCTGGATGAAAAAAGGGTAAGCGTCATCAAATCAAGTCCAGAAGGCATTCTGCTAATATTTAAGACCCAGTGAAACTGGCAGACCTCTGACAATCCTTTGCCTTTTCCACTCTCTAGTCTATATAAAACAGAAAACAAAACGGTATTTTTTGCACAGATTATACACTGGCACCCAGCATGCAGTACTTGAGAACATAGTGATGATAGCTGGCTGTGCAGAACAGATCAGTCTGGAGCATTCAGGGGAAAAATCTGCCAGTCAGTTCATCAGTAGAGAGACTTCTGGAATGAAGAGAGGCATTAGCAGCCTGCCAAAAAGGGGAAGAGAAAAGGAGAAAAGAGGGTGGTGAGAGATGGACTGCAGCAAAAGTAGTGGAAGAAGGAAGAAATGGAACTGTACTGTGAGGCTGAAAAACAGTCAGAATAGCAATAACGGTAAAGCTGAGAGTGGGAGAAACTCTTGAGTACCATCTGGTTCCAGATGTTGTTTTGGATTTCTATGCTACTTAAACATTTGAAATTTTTGGTTATAAACTGCACCAGAGTTCAAACTATGTGAATGTTGCCATTCTGATTCATAAGCCTTACTAGAACTGAGGACAAATACAATGTCCTCTATCAGGAGTGATTTTTTACATCTTAATACCTTATTTCTACTGTTAATTTGCTATCTTTCAGATTACAATATTGTTCTGAAGATCCAGACAACATCAGAACTAAAAACCAGCCCAAAATGAAAAAGGTTTAAAAAAAAAAAAAATATTTAGGAAACTCAGAAAGTGAGGTATCCCTTTGCAAAGCCTTAGGTGCGCAGCAGAATGCGGAGCCTCCCTTATATGCCCACATTCATGCACAGGAAGAGGAAACCCCATGATCTTAAACCTTAAAAAACAATTCCCTCACAAATCCATAGTAGCTATAAGCAGAGTCAGCTGCCAGAAGCACCAGCAGCCAATTAAGGAAGGCTGAGTACAGCAATGAGCCAGAGCTGTCCATTGGCATCTTCTTCCATTTTGGTTTATCCTACCTTCATCCTCAAGGTTGAATCTTCTAAAACTGTTCTTTTCTTTTAACACCTGGTGGTGGTGCTGTTGCTCCTTTCTATACAGTATCTTAATCCTTCCAGGTCTTACCTGGGATGTGAACAACCCTGAGTTTATTATCTAGCACACAGTGCTAGGGTAATGTTGCTATACCCTTCCAACATCTCCTTGGGCTGTTAGCTCAGGTGTCCCTGCACTTCATAGGTATGTGCCAAACACTTTAAAAATCTACTGGAAAAGGACAGTCTTAGTTTTGTAGAAAAATGCAGCTTAAATAAGGAAAAAAAGACAGTAGGATGAGAGCAGAAAGTCAGTGAACTGACCAAAAGTGTTGGAGTTGGAAAAAGAAAGCAAATCTCCTGGATTTGGGGCAGTGTCATATCTACTTGTTCAGGCAGTTTTTCAGAGAGAGGAATTTCACTTGTATTGCTAGTCCTATTTAGGTTGGAGGTGTAAACATGCTCATTCAGGTGACTGGAGAGATCATAAAAATGTAGAGCTGTAAATATCCCCCAACCTGCTGTTCGTGTGTTTATAAACAGGAATTATCATTAAGAAGACAAGTGGTTGCTAAATCTGAAAGACTCTTGCCAGTGATAAGCACAGTATAGTTTCTATATAACTTTACTGATCAGATTTTCCAGCATTTTATAAGACAACCAAATTCTAAGGGAAGAAGTCTATTCCTTTGATTTATTGTTTATGATCAGTATCAGGCACATATCACAGCAGATGAAAAGCTTGCTTCAAATGTAAAAATAAATGGTGCAGGCTGAAAAAAAAGAAAAGCCATAGCAACAAGAAAATTTAAAATGAAAAAATAGCACAGCTATGTAAATTTGTCAAAATCCTGCTAATTATTTAATTTTATTTAAAAAACAAAACAAAACAAAACCAACAACAAAGTTCTGGTAAGAGAACTCTCATTCAAAAGTTCTCATATTTATGAGCTGAAGGGTAGATAATTAAAATGTATGAACAAAAACAAATTAAGCACTAGCGAGGGCTTTTTCAGTTTGCAAATCATCTAAATATCAAAATAGAGCTATCCCATTAAAGAAAAAAACAAACACAAAAGACAAAGACATGACTAAATCAAGCAGGACCAGATTAATCCTTATGCATTATAGTTCTGAGATTAGGGCACCGGCTTTTGGAATAACATAACGAGATTAGAATCCCAAACTTCCATTAAAAAAAGCATGTTTCTCATTCCTGCAGTGGGCAGGAGAAAGGAAAGGAGAAAGGAGAGAACTTAAAAACAGAAATGAGGTATAATTACTGTCCATGTCTGCAGATAACTAATGGATTTAAACTGCGGCACTGAAATAAGTCATCACAGAAATAGTAGAATCACACTCAAGACAACGGAAGCAAGCAAAAGTGAAGATGAGTTTTGGTGTTGTCCTATCTTATTTAACACTCTGGATTCTGTTCTTCAGTTGTCACTGACTTGGATACCACACAGCACATCACATCTCCCTTCTTTCTGTTTCTGAATAACAAATGTACTTAGAAATGTTATACCAAGTGGTCTTGCTTTTGAAGCACATTTCCCCCCCCTCCTGCTCTTTTTTCTTTGCTGGTGCACATTTACTGTCTTCACAACCCAGGGAGTCCTTAAGCTTTAATAAAATCAGGAAAAAAGAAAGTTCAGACAGGGTGAAGGAAAAACAAAAATGGGGGCTAGGGACAGAAAAAAAAGCCCATGTAGCTAAAGAAAATAAAACCAGAAGAATAATGCCTAGCAAAAACAGAAAATTGTAATAATGAAAGTTTTCCAAAGATTCGGTGTTGAGAGAGAAGAGCAAGCAGCAAATGTGAGAGTAGCACCATGAGCAGGGACAGACACAGTGGTGATGTGAATGGAATGGCTATGTATCTGCACAACCGCATCTACATCACCTGAGCATGAATTTAAGCTCTGGATGTGGCAATGTTAATTTGAAGAAAGGAACTGCATCCCTCTCTATTAGTCACACTCATAAATCCATGCCTGTGCAGTGACATCCTTCCTTGTTCTGAACATCAAGCACGGAAAAACATTTCATCTGACATCCCAGTGACTATATGTCTATGTCAAGGCAATACTTTCTTAAAATGAACTGGACTGAGACATCCCTTCTCTGCTACTGCAATTGCACAATTTGCAAGAACATTTCATGATTTTTTTTTTCTTTTTCACTTAGATAAAGTGCCTAAAACAGAATATGAAAATATAAATATAAATTTAATAGTCATTGATGCCCTTTCTAAGAACTTTCTCATTCATCACCAAAATAAACATTGCATCCATAATGCCAAAGAAGTCACAGGCAATATACTCCTGAATTTCAGATGAAAGATAAAAGAGATGAGCATTGTCCATTCCTAAAGTTTGTGCTTCTTTTGATTTCAATTATTAGAGTCATAGAATCACAGAATCATTAAGGTTGGAAAAGATGTCCAAGATTATCAAGTCTAACCATCAACCCAACACCACCATGACTACTAAACCATGTCCCGAAGTACCACATCTACATATTTTTTTAACATCTTCAGGGACGGTGACTCTACCACCTCTCCAGGCAGCCTGTTCCAATGCTTGACCACTTTCAGTAAAGAAATGTTTCCTAATGTCCAATACAAACCTCCCCTGGTGCAACTTGAGGCCCTCGTTCTATCACCCATTACCTGGGAGAAGAGACCAACACTCACCTCACTACAGCCTCCTTTCAGGCAGTTGTAGAGGGCGATAAGGTCTCCCCTCAGCCTTCTCTTCTCCAGGCTAAACAATCCCACTTCCCTCAGCTGCTCCTCATAAGACTTGTGCTCCAGACCCCTCACCAGCTTCGTTGCCCTTCTCTAGACACGCTCCAGCACCTCAACATCCTTCTTGTAGTAAGGGGCCCAAAACTGAACACAGTATTCGAGGTGTGGCCTCAACAATGCCGAGTACAGGGGCATGATCACTTAATTGATTTACTCAAGTGCCGAAACAAAATGCTACTTCTATCTGTTTCTGCAAAGATTTACAAAGCATATGGATTTGGCTCCATAAGTTTATTTAGAGATTTCAAAACTAACCATACATCCTGGGCATTATCCAGGTTGTTAGACAAATACAAATCTTGATCCCTCTGACGTCATACTGATATCAATCAAAAAGTTATGCAGGGTTGTCAGAGAAACTCTCTGTGATTTACATGGGATGCAAAGAAACCACGGTGTGAATGTATTTCTCATAGTCTTCCTAAATGGCCTTTTACTGTCTGGAGAATTGTGAATTGTAGGGGTTATTCAACTTTCTATCAGAAATACTTCAGCTGAAACTTTCTAGGATTGCATTTGCCTTTTTCAAAGCTTGATCACATTAGTAATTCACAACCATTCTTTGATGGAATACTAAATCCAGACTTCCATCTCTGTTTCTTCCATGTGATGAATTCTCTCTCTACAGTATACATTCTTGTTAGCTTTCTATTAACAGTCCCTATTAATTCTCATTCCAGCTCTATTTCTCCACTCCTCAGGAACTTTTTTTTTTTTTTTTTAGTATCAGTGCCAGTCTTCCTACAGATTGGTAATGTTTCACAGGTATGTTTCACCAGATGATTTCCTTGACAAAAATAATAACTTCTGTGCCCTGGCCACTGATAAATAGGGTGGGTCATAGGGCAAAAGTTTGAGAAATCCTGTTAGTCATCTACCTACTCTTTCCTTTGAATAAAACAATGCCCCCCTCTCCATTAGCCAGTTATATTAGTCTTATAATATAACTGATATTGATAGTTACAATTATATGTAAATTATATATAACAATCAAGTATATACAATTACAATTGATAGTTACAATTTTTACAGCTCTTACTAATACCAACATTCTCCGTTTCAGACTCATGATTTCTCCTCTAACATTGTGTTGAAACCTAAACTAATAACTACAGAGATGAGTTTAATTGCTTTTCTTGATTTGGGAAAAAAAGCCCACTAAATTATAAATTTATTTTCAGGTATTTAGGTGAAACAAATACCCAGATGAAAATACACCTCCTTCCCCCAAAGCTTCAGCTTATCTGTATCTAACTGAATTCCAGACAACTTCAGGCTATATTTGAATTTAATATCCTAAAGCATCTTCTGCTACTGGTTGGCCTATCACCTCAGAGTTCAACTAGCATTAAGCTACGCAGCACCCAGTTCACACCCAAGCCCCACACAATCCACACAAAGTGTTTTCTGGGTATCTCAAAATCAGAACCCAATACCAGAAACCTAGCCAAAATTCATCACTGGGCTTAATACATCACCTAAACAGGAATATACTGACACTCCTCTTAATTCAGAAGCTAATCACTTAAAGCACTTACTCATTTCTCTCAAGATATTTATGGGTGTGAATGGTGATTCTGTTTTTTTCCTTTGAGAAATACTGCAGTAGGCAGGGAGGAGGAAGGGGTCAGGTCAAATACCTGTCGTGATTCTGACAGCACCTGTTGAGAGTTTTGACCTCTCAGTCCATCTTGTTGAAGCCAAGAATTCCTCAGACAATTCAAACTAATGAATGCAACGTTATTGCATGGGACTAAACTAAAGTAATGATACTATGGGAAAAGTGCAAAGGAGAAGTAATGTTTAAACTGTTTCCAAACAATGTGTTATGATTCCAACTGTACTCATCTTTCAGGCTTGATTCACAAAGGGGAAGTCATGTTTGACCAACCTGATAACCTTCTTTGCTGAAATGTCTGACTTGGCAGACAAGGGGAGGACAGCAGTGGATATCATCTACCTTGGCTTCAGTAAGGCTTTCAGCACTGTCTGCCATTAGATCCTCAAAGAGAAGCTGTTGATGTTTGGGCTGGATGAGCAGACAGTGAGGTGGATTGAAAAGTGCCTGAACAGTTGAGTTCAGAGGATGGTGATCAGTGGTATGAAATCTAGTTGGAGGCCAATAACTTGTGGAGTACCCCAGAGAAAAATACTGGATTCAACACTGTTCAATATCTTCATTAATGATCTGCATGATGGGGCAGAGCGTGCCCACAGCAGGTTTTCTGGTAACACAAAACTGGGAGGAGTGGCTGATACAGAGGCTCATGCTGCCATCCAGAGGGACCTTGACAGGGTGTGA